>NC_035173.2:1410269-1784209 GCF_001659605.2 Manihot esculenta
GCCAGGATTTCCTAGCATTTCGACGGAAAGTTGTGAAGATACAGGTATTCATCTCTTTCTTCTTCCCCCTTTCCCTGCAACCATCTGCTTTTTATGTACTTGTAAAAATATATGGGCGCGTTAAAATTAGGATTTGCTTCTTGCTTCGCCGTTTATGCATGTAGATAGCACATACTCATGTATCATCTTGCATTGATGGAACAAATAACATATTCTTTTGAGGGATGGAGTACGTTGGATTTAACACTGGACTTTTTGGGCAGGCACATGTGAGAGGTTATCAAGTTAGGAAGCGGTACAAGGTAATATGTTGGGCTGTTGGAATTCTAGAGAAGGCTGTGTTGCGGTGGAGACGCAAAGGAGTTGGTTTGCGAGGTTTCCGGAATGAGGGAGAAGCCATTGAAGATAGTGAAGATGAAGATATTCTCAAGTTGTTCCGCAAACAAAAAGTTGATGCAGCTATTGAGGAGGCCGTATCTCGCGTGCTGTCAATGGTTGATTGTCTTGAGGCACGTCAACAATATCGTCGGATGCTTGAACGTTATCGCGAAGCCAAAGTAAGTAGATCATAACTTTTCATTGACATGAATTTGACTGTGAAGCATCTTTGGAAGGTCAGACTCATCAATGTGTTTTATTCAATTATTCTTTCAGGCTGAAGTAATTGAGACAAGTGAAGCAGCAGCAACTTCTGCCGACATGGAAAATGATGATATTTTACCATTTCAAGTAGGAGCAGCTTCTAACTATCTAACTTAAGTTTTTACCTTCTTAAGCCTTGACCAATCTCAAGTTGCCTGCTATAGGGTTTCTGGAGTCGGTTTATGTATAATATTCTGCATTCACCATAGTTACAAGCGATTACGAGTGGTGTGCAGTTGCTTGATATCAATGCTCTAGTTGGTTCTTGTAAGTATGTAAATTGTTTCATATGAGGTTTCTGGCTTGAGCTACTTGTAAATGACTGTTATGTTGCAGTCTTATAACTCCATTTGCAGGTGTAGCTTCTCTTCATCATATGTGGGGGGTGGGGTGTGAGCGTTCGGTCTATTTAATCTGTTTGATTGAATTACCCAAGTCGAATAAAGTGAATTTTTTGAGGGGACACAACTCAATTGAACCGAGTCGAGTTGATTGAATTAAATCAAATTAACATGGAATTGAAATACTTCATTGCTTCGATATGTAGTTCTTATTTTTATAAATAATGGTGTTATGTAAAACGGGTTAAGGTATACCCAAATTTTATTGATTTGTTTCTTAATGTAACCCAGATCTTTGCAGTTAAAAAAAAAAGGAAACAGTAATAATAATAATAATAATAATAATAATAATAATAATAATAATAATAAAAGTTTCGTTTATTTCCCTAATTCTTTGATATTTACAGCAATAGAAAAATTAATAAATAAAAAATATTTTTTATTAAGAAAAGTAATTTTTAAGGAAATTATTTTTTACACAAGTTTTTTAAATTTTAAAAATTTGCCTGGCATCACTAAAACTTTCTAAATATAAACACACTGTTATACTATGCGGTTTAATATTATAATTAAATAATAAAAAATAAATTTTCTTAATACTATTTTCAACATATAAATTATTTTATGTGAAATAAATAGTACTCAAGTTTTAATTTTAAATTGATTGAAATTGATTATGATTTTTTTTTAAAGTTCTATTTGAAATAAGCTAGCATCAATATTTAAAAATTATAACACTAGCAAATTAAAAATGCACCATCAATATTCAATTTAAATCAAAATAATCAATAAGTTAAATTAATAAAAAATTTAATTCAATTTTAAGTTTTAAAAATTTTTGACTATCCGATTTTATGTAAAAAATCAATTAAAATTAAATTAAATCGATTATTTAATAATATTATATTATTTTAATAATAAAAAATAATTTTTTAATTAAATTTTAAAATATTAAAAATAATATATAAAAAATATAAAAAGCTATTAAAAACTCAATTCACTGAATTGATCTAAATTAGATTGATTCCATTCGAATCAATTTTCTTCTAATTTATGTGAATTTAATTTTTATAAATATTTAAAAATATTTAAATTTAAAATTTTAATTTATTAAGTTTTCTTAAGTTTTAAATTAAATCGATCAAATCTTCTAATGTTAAAAATGACAATGGTAAGCAGAGTATTTATTTCAAAGTAATGTGAAAATTAAAGTTCTTTATTTAGTATACAATTTATAATATTTTATCAATGTTAATCAATTTAGTTAGATGTAACTGTTTTTTAAATTTCAGATGTTTATTTTATCGGTCTGCATCTAAAACTCTTAAATATATATTTGTTCATTGTAATTTTATTCACTTAATCTGATTTACTAGATTTATTTCTACTAATTTTTCTAATTTTTTAGTATGGTAGAAGTTTTTATTAATATAATTCTTGTCAGAAATAAAAAAAAAAATCAATATTTTTATCTCACTACACTTACTTTTTGATATATTTAAAAAGGACACAATTGATATGTTTTTAAAAAAATGATTCCGAATCTTTTACGTGTTATGTTTTGAATTTTAGTTGACTTTTCACAATTACAGTTTCGTGATAAATTTTTACTAACTCCTTACTGTCTTTAATCAGTGGTCTTCATATACTCTACATAATTTACTTTCTTTTGTAGTAAGATATAACATTTTAGAAAAAAAATAATTTTTCTCAACGCTTATAACTGTGATTATCACTAACAATAAAAAATAAGTTGTACATGATATTGCTAGATGTGTCTAATGCCTATCAGCTCTTATAGGAAAAGCGCACATCTTTCTGGTAAGTTTGAGGTCTATTATCTCTGCGAAACTAATTTCTATATTCTAAATACTGCCCTACTTTATCTTCATGATTTATCTCCATAAAAAATTAAAATATCAATAAAAAATTAAAATATCAGTAACTTATATTTCACCGCTATTTTCTTGATTGGATCATTTTTCTTTTTGCTTATATTTCAATACACCTTAATACATGCATAGATAAGATTGCAACACTCCGCTGAATTTTGTATGATTCGCACTCTTTTAATATTTTTTTTAATATTCGTTATATTTACAGTCATGTAATATAATATATTTAAAAAAAAAAAACAGGTCTCCTCCAGAAAGCAAAGTGCAATAAACGACGTGACGTTTCGGAAGTTGCAGTGAGTGGCATACGAGCACGTGACCCACTTCAACCTCTCGACAATTATAAGCTTGACGGTGGTGGGGTTAAGAGTTTCTGGTTCTTGATTCTTGAATTATGTATTGACATTCTCACCATTATCCCGAAGGATCACATAAAGTAGCTATGGAATCAGAGCTCGTTGATAAGGCGATCCAGAAGCTCAACAAAGAATCATCTCCTGATACTCTCCAAGAAGATAGAGATACTGATAAGCTTCTCCTTTCTAGATTACTTTCTGAGGTATTCATTATCTTATCGCTCCAGGGGAATCCATTATTGATCAACTTATGGCTTTTATCTGTATTAAAAATTAAATCTATTTCTGGGATTAGAAGAGAGGGAGAGGGAGAGGCCTGTGTTTTTTAGATTTATGAGGAATTAGAAGAGATCTTTAACTCTTATTTCTGCTTTATGAGTTGGGTTTTTGTGGAAAACCAGAATGGCCTTGAAAGATGCAATAGGGACATCAGATTACCCTAATTGATGAAATTTTGGTTTACTGGATGCATTGGAGAGGCATATTCACAATCACATCCCTTACATCTGTATTTTAATTAGTTAAACAAGTATGCTTCTGTTAGTTATCCATGCCAGCTTAAGTTTCATAGATATTTTCTTCTGTTTAACAGTTGGAATCATTGAAAAGTGGAAGGAAAGTTGAGAAATCAGAAGCATCAGCTGAACAAAAGGATCCTTTAGTTGGTGAAGCAGAGCTGAAAAATGAGAAAGCTACCCGAGTGGAAAATAGCAGCTCTCAAATTGGTGCTGAAGAGATAATGAAGGAGCTTAAAAAGGTAAGGAAGCAGAATATAGTGACCCATTGCCTTCTTTCGGCCATGATTGTCCTCACTTTAGCTTGGCAATTATCTGAGGTTTCCCTCATTTTGAAAGTTAAAGATGGGTTGAATCACCCATTTAAATCCTTAGGAAGTATGATTAAAGGGATGCTAATAGCTCCTCGATCAAATGTGCAAGATGCAGAAACAGAACAGCATTCAGAAGCATCTTCATCTTCTGTGCATCTTCACATGCCAGAGCTTCCACATGTGAATTTGGGATTAAATGATAAAGATGACTGAGAAGGTTCTATTGTATTCCAGAATAAAAACAAGATTGTTGCCTTTTGCTGGAACTACTTGAAATTGTTTAGAAGCTACAGAGACAATGTCATTGTTCTCATATTTCAGTCAAAATTTTTGAAAAATAAAATTATATTGCCTTTTACTTCATATTCTTAACTCGATACCTCATCTTTTGTGCCAGTGCACAAAATAAATAAATAAATAAATAAAAGAAAACAATCAAACTAACTTTTTCTAGAACCATAAATGATAAAACTGCCAGTTTTGATATATATGCAGCTTGTGTTTTTTATGTAGCTCTTATTTTAATTTTGATTAATTGGATACGATTGGGAAAGTAAGAACTGTAGCACTAGGATTTTGATGTCCCGTTCTTTTTCACCGACATCAATCAAATTACATAACGCCGACAGGCATAAGCACGAATACTCGTGAGGTTAACTCAGCTTTCGTTACAATCTCGGTGATTTAGTTGCAAGCTGCTGTTTCCTGCCCAAATAGTTTTCTTCAATTTGATTGATCTCAAGCGAAAATTAGGTAAATATTATATCTATTGAAAGGATACCTTCATTTGGTGATGCAGAACTGGAAAATGGGAAGGATCCGATTACGTGCAGAAAAGATGATGGGGAGCTTAGAAAGATAAAGCCTAGAGAGGCAAGACGTGGACTTTTAAATCCTTTCAAGGATGATAGAGGAATCCCATGAAGTCCTCGGCAAAAACATGCAAAGATGCAGAATAACAACAGCAGATGGAAGCATCTTCTACTTCTGGACTCCCTTCTCAAATGCGAGAATGTCCCATTAGTTTTAGGCTTAAGATGATGAGAAAAAAATTAATAGGCACTAAAAAAAATGATGGGAAATTTGCCCTTTCCTTTTCTGGAGTAATCTGCAAGTCATCAACTACTCAAACAATGACAGTGTCATTGTAGCATAGTCTTGTAAGTTGAAATACGATTATTGCAGAATGCTTCCTATCAGCCATAGCAAGCTGCAAGATTTAAGCAACAGTTTATAAACCACAGCTGCATTGGTTAAAATTCAGTCCAATTAGGTCAAACAAGATTAGCACTCATAGACATAGTGCCCTCACAACACTCATAAATCAATCTTATGTGACGGAGGGACAGGACAATACTCTTTGCATTGGTTAAAATTCAGTCCAATTAGGTCAAACAAGATTAGCACTCATAGACATAGTGCCCTCACAACACTCATAAATCAATCTTATGTGACGGAGGGACAAGACAATACTCTTTCAGATGGCAACTAGAATTCCTATTGATCAAGTAGGACAGCAAAAATCAATATAGTAATTTATGTAGTTTCTTCACAGCAAATCATTATGAAATGCCAAATCCAGAAAACTTCAAAACTTAAATTAACTAAAAAGATGTTACCAATCCTTAACTAGTAATCCAGGAGAGCTTCTAGTTACCAATCCAACCAATCACAATAAAGCATCTCTGATTTTCCAAACAACAAAGAGACACAATGTAACATTAAACATAACCAACCAAAAATCACAGTTTAAATATTGTCTAAAACCAGACTAAGATAAAAAGAGTGGTTTTAACCCTGAACATTTGAATCACAAAGACTTTAGTGGTTGATCTTTGTCTTCATGCATAGTTCAACCGGAAAATGTCATTGAACACATAAAAGCTCCCCTGTGGTGTTGGCATCAAATGGAACATCTGAAAGCAGAAGCATGACAGTGTGAGGTAATAATCATCTAGTTAGTTTTAGTACCAGAAAAAACAGATCTAGGAGATATAAGAAATCAGAAACACTGAGTATTCATGTGCTCATGAATACAACTAGCACCAACACAAGTGAACGGTTACGTTTGAAACCCATAATAGCCTGGCAAAAGATAAATCATTAGGACTTCAGAAATAGTTAGTAACTGAACCCATCAGTGGTTAGATGCATGAAAACTAGACTACTTCCCATTATATGATGATATATTAACGTATTGATTATGCAAAAGCACCATTACTGCTGATAACCTTACAACATAAGAAATCTCATCATTTAAACACAATGTAATTACTTTGGACTAATTTATCAAGTAACTGAATCACTTCTCACTTTTAAAACATATTGTGTGACACCATGTAATGCAACAAATGATTATTTGTAACATCCAACTTGGAGTAGGTATACAACCAAGAAAATTTCAAACAACATTGGAGAACAAAATCCCAGGAAACGAAAAATGCATCAAACACCATAACAGAACTCTTAATGTTGCAAATTTAGATCACCATGACTGACCCCAAAAGCTTGGACTAGAGTAAATCGCACAACAGATTCTGAAAAGAATAAATAGCTCCAAGCCTCCAACAATTAATTATGGATGCATCAAATGTTATGCTTGTCCTCGCATGAAAACGAGTTTAATACCTAAGTACTAATATCTAATTAGTGATTAGGCTCCTCCTCATATGAGGTAGAGCTCATAATAGCCGCACTCATTAGTTAAATATATACGCCCGTACTACTAGATAAATACGTAACCTTTAACTACAGAAGATGATAAAGTGCGGAGAACTTGCCAGATCCAGAATCCTAGATATATTTTTGAAACGACAAGAAAATCGAACGATAGAGAAAATTCCGAAAAAAGGACCTAAACAAAACAAATCCGCAATAACTCATTCACATAGAAGTTCAAGGAGATCCAGATTTTCGCATCCAAATCCCTTCACAATCAAGCATAAATAATCAATCACAAACCTAAGATCATCACCAACAGATCAATCCAAAACACACCTTGAATCCTCAAAACCCTAAAAATTCAATTGATATCAATATTATTTTCCGAAAAAAAAAAATCCAATCGATACATGTATTAATTCATATATGCACCTGGCTGAACTTGAGAGCATGTTGTTCACCGGTGAGCTGGAGGTTACCGGAGACAAAGACGAGCATGCCACCAGCAGGGCCAGAGGGCTGACAATCGACTGTGGTGATGCTGTGCTGGCACTGCTGGAAGGGAAGGCTAGTAAGCTTAGCGACGATGTTTTGGGCGCCCTGGATCTTCTGGCCCTCGAAAGTAAGCATGGATCCCTCTTGGTAGAGATTGGCCAAACCCGCCCGATTGGCGTCGAAAGTGGTGTAATAGTGCTCGACGAAGGCCTTGGCCACCGCGTCTGGATCCATCTAGAATTCGATTTTCCGACTATTTGCTCCCTCTGTTTTAATTGGGCGCTCTTAGTTTGTTTCGCCGCTTGCTAGTGACGCAAGTTGGCGCAGAGAAAGAGTGAGAAGTGGCGAGAGGAGAGACGATATGGAGAGAGAGGGTTTCGCATTTATATAATGGATCAGATGCTTGTGAAAATATTTTTTTGAATTTAAATTATACTGATAATTTAAATACGATAAATTTAATTATTATTTAAAGATATTTAATTCATATAATAATTTAAATAAAATGCTTTTAATGATAATGTGCCAAAAAATTTAATAAATTTCTAACGATATCTAAGCTCTCGTTAGTGAAAATTTTATTTTTTAAAAAATAATTTAATTAAATTAAAGAAATAACTTATTTTCTATTTGATTTAATTTTTAGATACACTTCTTTAACCCTCTAATATGATTCCTTGGTAAAAAAAAAAAAAAAAACTTTGTTTTAAGAGGGTATTTGTTTGAGTTTATAACTTTCTTAACATATTAGTTCTGAATTCATTTAATTTTTAATTTTAGGAAATTATTTTATTTCAATATATATTATCTTTTAATAGTCAAATAAGTTTGTTTTTTTATTATTGCAAATACCAAATTACCATATATATTTTTGTCAAACCCTTTCCACAATTTTATATACTATAAATTATGCATATTAATAACTAGATATTTTTCATATTTTTTTATAATTAGTGTATAATTATTGTAAAATATTATTTTAAAATTTTTTCACGTTTAAATACTTATGGTATAATTACATTTGTATAAAAATACTTTTGATAGAATTAATTATTATAACTTTTTAGTTTATTAAATTTAAAATATAAAAATTATTAGTTAATATTATTTTATTATTAAAAGGAGAAATAATCATTCAATTAAAATATTTTTATGTTTTATGAAATTAAATTTTTAATTTTTTTTATTAAGAAATTATTAATAAATTCATTTTAATTTTAGTTGGAAGAACTAAATATATTATTTTTAATATTATAAAAAATTATAAAAATTAAATAGTATAAATAATTTAAAATAACTAATAATTAAATTATTCATGATTAAATTGACTGATTTGTTTCTTTTAATGGATTGATCAACAGCTTCCAGTACAAAGAAACAAAAAATGATGGATGACAACCTTCATCTCTGTGCCATTGAAGGGAATCACATGATCTGAGAAAAAAAAAAACAGAAAGCATGAAGTCAAAATGTTAAAATCAGAGAAGAACAATGAGATATGGTACACTGTCATTATATAAGTTGCATCAATTCTTGGTACAACAAACTGTTGGCATTGTTAGAAGCAAAATGAAGAAGAAAACAAGAGAGTAATTGAGTACATCAACATCTTATTAATGAGGTAAATATACATGATGTGTTTCTCTCCAACTTTGCCCAGAAGCTAATCTTTCATCCTTTCACATGAATCTACTGTCCCTACTCTACAATTCCTCAAAGAAAGAGAGATACTTTCAGATCACCACCAATTTATTTCTACAAGAAGACTCTGTAATTCCATAGCTTCTGTGATCCAACTCAGATAATTGGATTTCTCCATCCATTTGAAATTGGTATCAGAGTATCAAATTCAATGTCCTACTCTAATAGCTTTGCCTCTGCACAAAGTCTCACATGGCCAACTCTAATGAACAACTAGCAAATTTGATCAACTTTACAAGGAAAATTGAACCAGCTTCATCATGTGGTTCACAAAACAATCAATGAAACTTAAGCCCAATCAATCATGGCTTCTATATACACTCTCTGCAACAAAACAAATGTTTTTCCTGGAGAAATGTCAAGAAATCAAGCAGTCAATGACCTGGTAAATAACAAAGAAAGCCCAAATGATCGAAAAGAAAAAACAGTTTATTTACATCGAGTTTAGGTCAGTACGATACTTACTCTTGGAAGAAACTCTTAAACCATTCAAGTAACCAACAGATCCTAAAGAACAGTGTTTGTGCTCGTATCACGAGCACGTTATCAACAGAAGTCCTCCCCCTCTATAAAATCACAGTGGAAGTTGACTGGAAAAATCGTGAAACCTCTCTATACAGTTGTTCGGCTTCAAATGGTTTAGAAACATATCCGTCCATTCCACACTTCAAGCATTCCTCGTGTGTAGCTTGGATTACATCTGCAGTCATTGCTAATATCGGAACATGCCAATTAGGAAGATTTTCATAGGCTCCAACTGAAGCATCTCCATTTTGAATGGTACTTTTGAAACTGCATTCTTTGTCACGAATTCTTTTGGTAGCTTCAAACCTGAGAGGAAGGACATTACAAAGTTTTATTTACTTGATGTAAACTAAACAAATCGAATGAAGACACAAGTAACCAGCTGCAAAGCATTAAACTTTATTTATTTACCGTAGCACATCCAATAATTTGCTACTTTCCTTCCTTCGTAAGTGTGATAACACAATAGACAAGTATGCTCTAGTGTACATAATCAAGTTTAACCACGTGAAAATGACAAATATATCACAGACAAGGAGGCTACAGAAAACGATTTTTAGGAGAGGATGTCATTCTAATTCATAGAGGTCTCGAAAATTATACCCCATAACAGAATAAACTAAACTGCAAAAACTTAAGAAGAAGTTAACATTTCACATACCCATCCATTTCTGGCATCTGGATGTCCATAAAACAGGCATCAAACTGGTGGGGTGGGGTAAGCAATTTGATCGCCTTTTCCCCACTCTCTGCACAGACCACATCAGCTCCATACTTTTTCAAAGCACCAGCAGCTACTTTGAGGTTCACACCATTGTCATCTACAATAAGAATTTTTCTTCCAAGAAGAAGGTTGCCGAGTTCCCCATTGCGTGGATTCCCCTTATTCCCAACACCCATTGCTCGTTGTAAAGATGCAGCCAGCATGCTTGCCCTCAGGGGCTTCATGATGACACTTGGGGTATAAACACCAGAAGATGCATCATTTGTTCTGGAAGAGCTGATAGAATTAGCCAGGAGGAATAGCTTTAGAGAAACACCACCATCAATTTTCTTTATATTATTAACAAATTGAGCCGAAACACTTGAATCTCTATCCCAAACTTCTTGTTCAATAAGAACCATATTGACAACTGCATTCCCATTGCTTGTGCTACATAAAGCTTGATTTAAATCAGAAACCACTTCAACATGAATTCCAAGCCTCTGGATATGATATCTTGAAACCTTGGCTCTAACAGACCTTGGATCCACAACTAATGCTGTCATGCCACGAAATTCTGAAGTGATAGCATTAGACTGGTTGCTGATTTTGTAACTATTGTACTCATTTGAATCAGAGCAGCCATTGGCAAAAACAGCAGTAAATGTAAAGGTGGTCCCAATCTTGGGAATGCTTACAAAACCAATTTCTCCATTCATGAGGCCAACCAAACACTTGCTTATACTTAGGCCAATCCCTGTGCCTCCATATTTTCGGGAAGTGGATGGACCAACCTGCATAAAAGGAGTGAAAATGCGAGACTGGGCTTCCAGAGGGATCCCTTCTCCTGTATCCTCAACAGAAATTATTAGATTAATCAGGTCAGACGAGGTAGACAACAGAGTACGACTAGACCCCTCTTGACTGAAAGTCCTAAATCCTGCCCAGCTGCGGCGTCTATCTGCAACAGGTAAACCACTCAAGGTGTTCCTTGATGACGATTCTGTCTCTACATCTATGGACTCGATCACCTCCTCCACAAGATGGACAGTGACAAATATGTGCCCTTGATGAGTGAACTGGGAAAAAAGGAAGAAGCCTAAATTAGCTGCTTTACAAAAAGCATATAAACATTGTATATTGAATACATTATACATTCTATTAGCTTGTTTCATGGATCCATTGCTTCCACTCTTCCTGCAACGGACTAGTCCATATGAATTTTCTTAACTTTCTTTTAGAAATAATTATTGGTCATAAGACAAAGACAGCCAATCACCTATACAGACCACATATAGTGAAACAAACTCCCTATTGAATTACCAACCAAACCATGGTCCAGTTGGAGGCCATGAAAAATAGTCTATCATTCACCCAGAACTCAGCAGATCACCAACTTTGGGTCTGCTATGACCTTCAAGTGTTGGACATCAAGGCAGAAGCTCAAAGTCCAGTAACCAATGCTTCATACTCGGTGCAGAACAAACTCCAAGCTAAGTGTTGGAAATTGAAGTTTTACCCAGGTGCAGTATTCAAATTGCAAAATTAAAATATGATTCACTAGAAATAGAGCTCACACTAGCACAATAGATAAAGTTTTCTCCTAAATATTTCTCTATGGTGGAGGAAGGCAATGAAAATTTTGTGGTAACCAATGGTTTGTAGATTTGAGGTTCATCATACAGGAAAGAATCCAGAATTAGATACACTTACCTTTATTGAATTTCCCATGAGATTGATTATGATTTGCCGGAATCTCCCTGGATCACCAATTAGCATTTCAGGAACACTATCAGAGATGTAAACTGCCAACTGCTCTTCCCACCAATTTGATCATGCCAAAATTAAAATTGAGATATTAGATAGTGAAATATCAAGGCATAGAAGGGAAAAAAATTAGACTGGAGCTGGGGAGGAGAGGAAAAGAAAGAACATAATGCAATAGAGGAGAAATTATTAGAAATACTAAATATCTAGTCTCCTCCCATAAAATGGTTGATATAAGGGAATTTAGGGAGAGTATAACATCCATGTCGGATTAGGAAGCAGACAATGGCAGTGTCAGATAATTTCACCAGCTAAATAACATACCTCTACTCCTTTCCCTTGAGACTTGTCAGAGAAGAGCGACAACACATCATCTAAAATTGCCCGTAGATTGAACTGTACATCCTCAAGCTCAAGCTTACCAGATTCAATTTTTGCTTGATCCAAAACCTCGTTAATTAATGAGACAAGAGCTTTTCCACTTGCTTGTGCAGTTTTGACATAATCTTGTTGAGTTACATCTAGATCCGTGTCCATAAGCATATGTAACATTCCTGAAAAAATGAAGAGATTTACATTATCACAACTCAATGAACTTTACTCCCACTTATTCTTGGCAAATATGCCAAACATTGCATAAGATTTCAATGAGTAAAGAAAAATTTTACAACTCACCTAGAACACCATTCATTGGAGTTCTGATCTCATGGGAAACTGTAGCAAGAAACTGTAGAAAGTTGAAATTAGATTACGCTTTCGTGCTGCCTAAACAAAATCATACCAAGCAAATTAAGAGCATCAAATACCTGAGATTTGGCAATATCAGCTGCCTCAGCTCGTTTTTTAAGCTCCATCATTTCATGATAATCATCTTCAACTTTGGCAATTCTATTCACAGTTGCATGGAAAATATGTCCAATAAGCAATGCAATCACAAGGACCCCAAAAGAAGTTGTTATTGCTAACCATGGCCATGGTGGTTTTTGTTTGAATCTGCATTAAGTAAAACCTAAGTAAGCACCAATTTCAACTAACATAGATGTTAAAACTTTGTGCTTAGTGCATCCAGAAAGAGGATGAAGGGGTTTTTTTTTCTGTATTAATGATATGACACAACAGAAACACCACCTGCCCTGTGTAAACTTGGGATAGCCACATGAATAGCAGGACTTTCATTGTATGGCATTAGCAGTAAACCAGAAAGGTCTAGATCAGGCACAATATGAACTCAGAAAATTGAATGGATTTGTTAGTTACCTGCAGTGCATCTCATGCTTTCTATGGGGATCTCCAAAATTAAGAGAGCTCACATGTTGCAACCCATCATCCGATACATTTGAGCCATACATGCTGATGGGATGAGATTCATTAGTAGTGTCATACACATCCACTAGGATAGTTTGTTTACTTGCAAGTTGTTGAAGTAACTTTTCCACAAGTGATTCAATATCAAAGACTCCTCCAAGATACCTGCTTGGCAGTAGAGTTCCTTCTTAATGATAATTGTTGTAATAACTCTATTTTTGCAGTTTATTCATCAGATCATTACTTTGAGGACAACTTGACACCACAAAAAGGAAAAAAAATCATTTGTTGTCATAGCCTTCTATCAATATTAATCTCATTAGGATTAGTTATAGGATTTTCAACAATTGGCATTACTTCTTTATTCTGAGTCTGCATTTGTAAGGCAGGAAGATGCACCTATTTCTATACTAAATCTAATAATCTATAACCTGAATCAAAACTACATGAATGTTTCCTATGAAATTTCCAACTGATGACAAAAATCATACCCATCAGTGGCTTGAATCCTCTCATTTGGAGTTGCATTTGAGGGGAGATCTTTCTTGTAGATGGCAAAGGTCAATATAACCCCGAGACGGTTAGTTTTGAGTAACCTAAATGGAGCAGTTAGAACTCCTGTTCCTGATTCTCTAGCACGCAACACATTTTCACTGTCTTCCTGCAAGCATAGACATAAGCAGAAATCCATAAATAAGTATCAGAGCCTATTAATTCACTATGTCAGCAAAACAATACAACTCTCAAAATGTAAGAAAAAGAGCATCCCAACTTGTAAAGTAATGACCATAGCAAAATCTGTTTAGTACTTCATCATTATGAAACTCTTACTGAAAAAATGAATGTGAAGTTATCAATCTTGGATTTAAATTATATTGTCCCATACAGGCATAGACATGAGTAGAAACCCATAAATAATATCCAAGCCAATTAAATCACCATGTCAGCCAAAAAAAAAACAACTACTACTACTCTCGAAATGTAAGAAAGAGGATTCCAACTTAAGAAGTAGAGACCACCGCAAAATCTGTTTAGTACTTCATTTTAAATTGTTGAACTCTTAATGAAAAGTGAATATAAAGTCATCACTGCTTTGGAGTTAAATTATATTGTCCCATGCAATGACTGATAGTGCAAAATTCAGTCAAATTTACAAGAGCAGCTAAGGTATTAAAATAGAATAAGTATCCAAACAAAATAAGGAGCTTACTTTTCCAGACAGCATATCAAGAGAAACAACGTGAGAAATGGTATCCTGCGCAAAGATGACAGGGGCATATTCTTCCTGAATTGGGGATGGCTCCAATAATTCTGGTGTATAGTCATCTTTATGAACTGGATTTTGTTCAAGGGTATCCATCCGCTTAATCGTCCACCCTTGTTGCTTCTCAAATTGTTCCCTTTCAGAGTGGAGCACCCTTACAGCATATGCCACACCGCTTGTGAGGGGTCTCTCAAAAGCAGTTCTTTCTGTGTACCTTGCAAAAGTCCTCTATAAATTCTGAAAGTTAGATTGTGTTTTTTACTGTATGATAGTGATTATAGACAAAAGTTCCCAGATCTGCTTCTGGATTAAGCTTTCATATTCCAAAATGGGAACCACAAACAAATTCAGCAATTTTAAGATTATGAATTAATTTCTGGTTTAAGATAAACCTTGAAGAAACAGAATTATCCACCGAAATTAGAGAATTGCAGGCAGGTGCAGATTAACTACCTTAATCTAAATGAGTGAGTTAGTGGATCAAGTCTAGTCGGCAAATTTTAATAGAAACATCAAGTTCACATGCTTGAGCAGAAACACCAAAATAGTCAGGCAATTAAAGGACTGCAAATGGAGAATTATCATTTCTCTAGCAGACTCAGTAACTAGCTAAGACATGAAAGGAGATCTAGTAACCTGATCAATCGCAGAAGGATTCTTGCCGTGGTGAAAGGTTGAGATCAAAATGGACATGGCCTGTACATGGTTCATGCTCACATTAAACTGATCCTGTAGCATCCTGGCCCTCTCATCACACATGCTTGCAAGCGTCTCTTTCCTCTTCTCGGTGGCTTGTGAGCTCATGTACCATAAGATCCATAAAGAGACCATGATCCAGCCAATTACCCATGACACCAAGAGCTTTCTCCACCATGTTTTTCTAACTCTCTTCGACCCAATATACTGGTAGTAGTGATGGTGCATCTTGCAACTATTCCCTGAGATCTTGCCCCAGAACCTGAGCCACATCTTGCCACCATCACCAAGCAAACCAGTCTTGCTCTCCACAATTCCACCATTAATGAACCAGTTCATAGAAATCACTGATACAATCCAGCAACATAGCATCCAAAGTAGATGCCCCACCTTTAAACCAAAACCAAATACATGGAGTAAACTCATCCAAAACAGTAGCCAACGCAAGCTACTCAGAAACAGTACCAAGCTGAAGTGGGTCTTACTGCTAAGTCCAGGTAGAAAATATAAAAGGGGGAGAGAGAAAAGAGGAGAGAGAGAGAGAGAGAGAGAGAGAGAGAGAGAGAGAGGAGGGAAAGAGACCCACTATCAAATCTACAGAAACTGTCTAGCAAAAACCCAACGTGAAGAAAATCCAAACTTAGAAGAAGAAAGGAGGCACAAGAAATAAGGAGGAACAAAGTCCACCAAACTCCAAATCACTGTAAACAAGTGGAATCGAAAAGTAGAAGTGGGTATGAGAGAAGATGCTATCTTATCCACCAACAGGAGCTAAAACTTCAGATTGAGCACAAGAAATAACCCAAAAATTGAAGATAAGAAATTCACACATACCCACAAGAAAGAATCATAGAATCCATAGATTCTGAGTTTCTAATTCCAAATACAAGTCTGTTTTTATCCTGTTAGCCACCACCACTAACCAACCAAAACCCAGAACACCAAATGGACCAACAAAGATTTGAACTTCAGTTATTAAATCAGAAATCTCTGACAGGAAAAATCTAGTCTATAGGAGTCCACAAATTCCCAAAATCAAACAAGAAAAAGAACATAAAATCGAGAACACATAACCATGTGAATGTGTTATATCACCAGCTTCTCTCAAAATCTAGTTTATGCAACCCAAGCAGCAAGACATGAAGAATTGTAAAGGTCAATAGGCAGAAGTTGTAGCAGTTTAAGTAACAGCAGAAGCAGTAGTAGTAGTACTAGAAAAAGAAGGTAACAAGAGTGAGTTCATGGACACACCAACAAAGAAAGAATCTGAGAAGAGAGATGAGTCGAATATGGTTGTAGAAATGTCTGCTAGTGTAGACCATTATCTCTATCCATACCATCCCATCCCAACCCAAAAATAAATTTTTTTTTTTTTTTCAAAATGATATTATCATTAAAAGCAAATTTTTACTTAATATTAAGAATATTCTTGAATTAATTTTCAAAACCCATAATTCTATTAAATTCACATTAAAAAACTTATAAATAAATAAAGGGCAGAAAAGGCATAGTTCCACTCAGCAGAAATCACTGCTTTTTCACAACTTTCCTTTGGCGTTCACATCCCTATCCATCCATCCATTAACCAAAGTGGACAAGTTACACACGCTAAGTCTTTAACTCCATGTGTTTATGTGGGCCGTACTTTGTATAAATTAAAAAAACTCCATTTTGACCAAAATACCCTTGCATGGAAGATAATAACATAATTCCATTTTTACCCTCAATTTAGCATAGATACCATATGCTTTTCCAAAATTACCACTAACTTAGGACCATAGTCAAAAGAGTTGGTAAAATCAAAAGATGAATAGAAGGACCCATGATGGTTACCTCTCAAGGTGTTATTATGTTATATCTATCTATTCCTCCTTTGGAATCTAATTCCCCATTTCTATGATTATACACTTTACTTATGGCACCAACCTATCAACCCCATTAATAATTATCATTTTAATTATGTTACATTAATAGAATAATAATAATAATTTTAAATTAATTATTTATATGAATTATTTTTTATCCTTAATTTTATTTAAAAGGGAAGAAAAGTAAAATCCCATAATAAAAAATGAGTTTAATAATACTAAGTGTGGTTGTAACCAACTCTCCCTAACCTATGGATGATAGGGTAAGCATCTTCTTCTCTTTAGCTTTTTTTGTTTATGTTATAGGAAGCAACAAGAAGCAATCACTTTTTGACAAAAGGAACTACTTATGGGATTTTATGGAAGTGAATAAGAGAATTAAGGGTATTTTTGGAATTATGGAATGGAAATTAGGGGTAATTTTGGAATTAGGGAAGAGAGGGGGGAGATGGAGGAGAATTGTGGCAAGATGGTAAATAAAAGGAAAAAAGAGGTGCAAATATTTAGAGGGCACTTTAATCAAGGCTTGTCACGAAGTGATTAGGCCATCACTACCCACTTCTTTTTGGTATCCTCTGGGGAGCTCTTTCTGACAGCGACGTCCCACGTCAGTAGCACTGTTCTATGGCGGCAACCAATCACATTATCCACGGTGTACTGTCATTATGCTTTCAGTTGCTACGTGTCACTTGTGGGTTTGGGATAAAATTGCACCGTCTTACTGCCACGTGTACACATGGGTCACTCTCTTCCTTTTCCAAATTGAATGCCTTGTTCTACTTGCCAAAGTGTTTAATTTCATTTTTCATTTTTCATTTCTTCTTTTTTATTTAAAAATTATTTTTTAATTTTAAAAAGTTTATTTATAAAATAGAAATTACACATTATTATATCAAAATAAATTATTGTAAAAATTTAATTTAATTCAATTATTTTTTTAATAATTATTTTGTTTAATGAAAAATTTTATTTTTTAACTGAAAAAAATTTTATTTTAAAATTTAAATTTTTATATAATTTTATTAAAATTTATTTCATTTTTTTAAAGCTAAATGAAAAGTAAGAGTTTTTAAACTCGCATTTATTTTTTATTACTTTACTTGATTAGTTGGCTTTTTTTTTTTTCACTTCTATTTAAATAACATTTTCATTGATGTCATCACACAGCATAACGTTTTTTTTCTTTTATGTGTGAAAGGGATAAATTGATTTTTTTTTTTTCTAATTTTCCTGCAAAATTCTTCTTCACACGTGAGTCTACAATTTAATTTTATATATTTCATTAATAAACAATTAAAGCATCATAATTTTAAATAGAATACTTATAAATGGATAGTGCATTTGCAAGTCAATCCAATGTTAGTTGAAAATGTTTATGTTAAAATTTTCATAGAAGTTTACTTTGATTTTATTTATTTATATTAGTTTTCCCTTGTCATGAGCCGGCAACAAGTAGGAGGAATTAGGTGGAAAGTGATTTTTAACAATATGACAAGAAATTCAACATTCAAGTAATAGAGATTTTCAATCTTAATTATTATTATATATTAACAACTAAGACACTTACACAAGGTCTTATTTTAAAATAAATAAATAAAATAATGTATATATGTGTCAACCTATTAAAATTGGTCATAAAATTTGAAATCATTGCACTCACAAGTTTAGTCTAGTGATAAGTGTATTTGAGTAAATATGAGAGATTTCAGGTTCTACTTTTCTAATTAGGGGTGAGCATTCGGTCGATGCGATTTAAAATCGAACCAAACTAAATAAATCGAAAATTAAAATTTTAGTATTTATAAAAATCGAACCGAACTGATTTTGATTAAAAACCGAATTAAATTGAACCGGTCTGATTCAGTTCAATTCGAATCGATTTGACTGATTTCGATTTTTAAAAATTTTTTTATTTTTTACGATTTATTTTTAATTTTTTAAAATTTAATTAAAATATTTTTATTTTAATATAATTTAATTTTTCTATATTATTAAAAATAACATATTACTATCACTAGGTTTTGATTCGATTTTTTTAATTTTTTTTTATCAAAATCGAATCAAATTGAAATAATCGAAATTTTTAAAACTAAAAATCGAATCGAACCAAATTAAATAAAAAACCGAACAAAACTTTTAAATTAATTTGATTCAATCGATTTTTTCAATTTGAACGATTAGTAATCAACCCTATCTCCCATCAGTTAAAAAATAAATAAAATTCATTTGAAGAAGAAATTCAAATTTTATAGTATATATTTTGAATATAATCATTACAAAATTTTACTTTTATATTATTTAATTAACAATTATCAAAAGAATTACCTACTACTTAAATAGTGACCGTTTGAATCCATGGAACTTGACTGTGTAAATTGGAAGGAGATGTCATGACAATACACAAATTATGAAAAAATAACAGCAAGTTCACAATTTACCACTTACATTTTTTACTAAAAATAGTTTTACCCTTTTAATTTTATTCTCTTTTTATTTATCTACTAAATTTTAAATTTTAGAATAATTAATTCACGCGATTGGACTATAATATAAGAGATTAAATGTTTTATAGTTAAAAATTAAAGGATGAAGTAATTTTGGTTTTTTTTTTTTTTGAAATAGGGGATTGGAGGAGTCGAATCTTAGACCTTTCAAGGCTACAGGATGCACTTTCCATCAGGCTAAGCCTTGGAGTGCGAAGTAATTTTGTTTTTATTTTACAAAAATTAAATTATTTATAATTTAAAAGTTGCAGAAGGAAATACAAACTTGAAGCAGTAAAATAACTTGTTGTAGTTAGATAAGGAGTAAATTATCCATTCAATCAAAATAGTATATGAAATTATATAAATAAAACAAATGAAAAATAAAAAAAAATTATTATTTAGTTCTTAAATTTTACTATTATTAACAAGCAAGTCTCTCATATAAAAATATATTAAAACGTTCTTATATAATTAATATGTTGACAACCAAATAATTTCATCATTATTTTCATTAAAAATAAAGAATGAGTGAAAAAAATTTTAAAATATAATTTTGCCGTCTATAACTTTTTTTTTCTTACTCAAAATCCCCTCCATACTTAAATCTCAAACTTTAAATTCATTTATTCCTCACAATATATGTTTCTTTCCATCAATATTTATGGCCCCTCTCTCTTTTATCAACTCCATTAATTCAAATCCAATTTGCAAGTACTCTTTGTGTGGGAATGTATCAATTAACTTGATTATGTTGAGGTTTTTATTTATCATAATTTTTCTATACATATCCAATACTAATACAAACAAATTAGGGAGCATACATCATGGCTAGACTTAGAGTCGAAGATGTGCCACTAGTTATTGTGCTTCAGATCCCAAGCAAAGGGAGACGAAAATTAAGATTGATGGAGGGAGATGAGGCATCTTGTATAGGTAAGAAAACTAGTAAAGGATATGGGTATTTGAGTGAAAAAGTTAGTGTTTTGTGTAGGTAATGAAAAAAAAAACTATGGGAGATTGAGTTTAAAGCATGTTTTGCTTTTTGGATTGGAATTGCTTTCAATATCATTCTCAAATGAAAATGGTTATTTTGATTCTAAAATAATTTATTTTAGTCTTCAAATAATAGATTTGCCAAACAAAGATGAAAAAGAAAAAAAAGAAAAAAAATAAATAATAAGAGTAATTATATTTTTAACCGTAAAAATAAATAAATATTTTGTTGATAGAAGTAAAAAAATAAAAATATTTTAAAATTTTTTAAAAGATAGAGAGATTGACTTGTAAGTATGATAATACTTAAAGAATAAATAATAAATAAAAAATAAAAATAAATAAATCTCATCAAGAAAATTACCTTAATTTCAAAAGATACATTCCCCACCAAGCCCAAAATTATGGTGGTTGTCTAACAACTCTATAAGTCCATCTATTTATCTATTTATTTTAATATTTTTTACATGGAAGTACACAATTCCATGTACTACATTATTTTCATTATTAATCATACTGTACAAATAATAAATGTTGACAACATTAATATCCAACATAAAAATAAATAAAATGCCATCTTATTATTGTGGTGTCTTTATAATAACGAATTTGTATTAAAATTTTCGTTTATTTAAAGCAAGGAAAAAAGTATTTGATTTCTATCTTTAATACTAAAATAATTTTCAGTCATTATATATCTGAATTTGAATAAACACTCTGCCAATAAAAATTAAATAGCTAAAATAATTTAAAGTGACCCAACACATCATCAACATGAGAAAGGTTTCATGGCTTCTCACGCCAATTTCATTTTCTAGCCTAAATTAGATAATAGTTAGACCTACGAGTGAGAGAAGGGCAAATAAATAAGCTATGATTTTATTTATTTAAGAAGACAAAATCAACCTTGAAAACAAAGAAAAATTACTATGGTCTAGAAAAGGAGATTTAATATTGAACATTAGATAAAGAGTAGAGAAGGTTGGTCCAAAACTGCCAAAAGAACCTGACAAAATAATTGTATATTGCTTTTTCAGACATATAATAATAATAATAATTAAATTAAACATACTTGGGTAAGTCTGCTAAAGCCTCTAGCGTCTAGCCTCTACACACACCAAGCGTCAGAGTTCACGGCTATGCAGTTTGCACCCACTACGCCCAACGTGCAGGCAGCCCTGCTCCGACACTTATAGCTTCCGTCAACAAAGCAGTATTAATCCTACTCAACTTTTTCTCTTTTTTTTATTTATTAGTATTATCATTTACAATAAACAATATTATTAATATTTTATTACTTAAAATTTTCCTTAAGCTATCCAATTTCTTTTAAAATTCGATTATCGTTATCATTGTTATTATTAATTGAATTTGAAGTCTTCTATAAATTAATATTTCTCTTAAAATAATATTTATAGCTCTAGCTAGGCATGTCAAGATGCCGGCAAGCTGCTGGTGAGGAGCTATGGTCATCCGGCACGTGGCAAGGGATGAGCCATTGGATGGGTAGGGAAAGAGGGGATCTAAACCAATAGGGTTGAATTTTGAAGTTAGAAGTGTTAAAGAAAGTTGATCAAGTCTAATCTAATTGTTTATTAGGGTTAAATTAATGGGAGATATTTGGTCACAGAACATTTTCCATGGTGGCCCAACGTGTCCATTAATTGAATAAGAAAACGATGTGTCCACATATGATCAATGGTGGGAATTCGCCTACCTTATCACTTTTCAACCCAACAGGCGGCGGCAGCAGCAGCGGCAGGAGGAGCTAATTAATCACCGACTCGGAGCTATCCTGAGAATAAATTCAGCTTAATTAAGATAAAAAAAAAAAAAAAAAAAAAAAGAAAGGAGAAAAAAAGGAAAAGGGCATAACTTTAGTTAAACCACAGAATTAAACAAAGAATATGTAATAATCACTAGTATTATTATTAATAAACATGCTCCATCAAATCACAATTTGGGGTTGGTTGATAATCATACTTTTTTCTTGGTGACTCACAGCTCAATAGCAACACTGTCGTAAGACATCAGCTCATATCTCTAATCTAATAATAGTTTATAAAGGAAAAGGAACTAAACACACCACCACTCGAGTGATGGAATGTTTCGTAAAAGCTAAATCCTTACTTCTCATTCGAGCAAAGGAAAACAAAATTTAAAGTTTTTTTTTATATAAATCATGTTAAAAAAAAGATATTTTAATTCAATTTTCACATAATCACTTATTTATTTATTTATTATTTTTTTTTAAAGTAATTCTGTTTTCTAAATTAAAAAAATTTAATTTTTTTGCTGACCCATTTGAAATTTAAAAAAAATACGATAATTTAAATTCATTTGATTTTTTTAGTAATTTTCATATTTAAAAAGTAAGAATTGAAATTATTTTAACTTAAAAAAACTCTTTTAAAAAATAAAAATCATGCATAAATATTTAAGAATTTAATTGAATTTTTTTCTTATAAATTGTTTATTTCAAACGGTAATGTTTCCAAACATGAATTGACTCAAGAAAATATAAAACCGTCAAATATTTTTAAATTTTTAATTATAAACAGAGTAGATAAAAATGAATTGTGTGTATCACTCTAGAATTGGAATGTCTGGATTATAAAAACAAAATTTTATTTTTCCATTTGAGCAAAGAGACTAAGCACACCACACGAGTGATTGAAGGTCTATTCCATATTCAAATCCTTGCTTTCCTTCTGATCAAGATTCAAGAAAATAGGGGGGGAAAGGGAAAGGGAAGACAAACTGATTCTTTGCATTCTTCAATTTTTAGTCTGCAGACGTCCCAAGAGTACACGTAATAATGTCTACATTGAGAAGGGTGGTTTTAAATGGCCAAGCCGATTATGTAGTATGTACAAACGCTTTCAACACCAGATAGCGACTACACAACTGAACTGCTAGAAATCATCAACTATTCTAATTCCACACACGGCCACCCCAAGGGTAAACAGGATTTTCACTGTGACCTTTACACAAAAATTGAATTGTCTGAAATCATTTTTTTGGGTTTGAATAATTTTACATGTCCCTTCCAATTCATTTATTTTTCTAATTTTAACAGAGTTTTTTTTTTTTTTTTAAATATAGATATGCATATACTAACGCAAAATTGGCTTCAAAAAAATTGCATGGCAAAAAATAGTTCATATAGGCAACTTCAGAGATATATTTCAAAGCTAGATAATACTGCAAGCAATCCACTAAAATTTGTGAAAAGAGACATGTTAAACAATTAGATGAAAGAGGATATACACTACGTGGCATTTGTGAGCAATACAGCGATGAAAGAAAGAAAGAACCTTTTTTCTTTCTTTAACGTGTGTCACAGTTGACAATTGACTTGGTACATGGCTGGCAAACAAAGCACTCCAAGCAAATTGTGAGTCCCTCCAATGGATGTTAAAAGAATCAATGAACTTACCTTTTTGAAATGTGTGCAATGTAAATGGGTCCGCAAAGCTCGTCACAATCTGCTAGCCAGGCAAATGGTTGTTTCAATCATTGTTGGTTCAGTATAGGAAAAAAGTAAAAAGGAATAAGAACACTTGAGTAGAGAAACAAAAACATCAGCTCCCCATATCATAATCCTAACATGCATAATCCCACTTAGATCAAAACCCACCAGGCCAATGTAAAAAAATTCCAACGATAGAGGATAATCTCTACGTGGAAGTCTGCCTGCTTGATGGGTCCTAGTTCTTTTATATTGGTAAAACAGCGAAGGCAATTTATCATCTCCCCACAATTGGCCAGAGAATCATACATACGTCTCCAGTAAAATTCCTCAACTACTAAAAGGGTAATACTAGTTATCCTTTGAAAAAAATGTAACTGCTTGTACTACTGCAAATAGGACAAAATGAATTTGACAAATGAAAAATTATTGAGGGACCATATAGCACAGACTGGCTCCAGGTGTTTAGGTTGATGAACCACATAGTCGTGAACTTTCTTCCAACTTTTTTACTGTTAAAAGAATTTGCATAAAGGCAAAAAACCAAATACAGGATCCTAACAATAATGAGAAGCCACTATGAAAATTATAAAAAGGAATCTCGCAGTGCAACTTTACACATCAAACTTTGTTAAGGCACAGTTTCCCTCTTCATTTCTACAAAAACAAATGTTCTGTACAACATTGACTTCAGAGTTAATGACAAAACTGAGCTTCAACAATGCTTCTAGAGCTTTATGCCAAATATCGAACAGCTCTAAGATTCCTACAAGCAGAAATCTTTGACTGAGCTTGAATAACTATCCCAAGATTGTGAAAAATCCTGAAGATCTCTAAACCTTTGGCTACTCTTTTAGGAAAAAACAAAAACTGTTAAAAGAGATGGAAATCAACATTTGATCAAGCCCCAATATGAATCTCAGTAGAGTGAGAACTAGCAAGATTATCTAAAATTAAAATATAAACCACATTAGAAAAAAAGTTAAAGCAAAAGGGACCAAAAGCCAGTAAGAAATAGAATGCTTAAAAGACATTAAAATTTCTGACAAGTGGTCTTGCAAGCACACAATGGCAATAACTGTACCAGTTGACGATGCGACCCCTTTTTTCCCCTCTTCCCTAAATGGACTTGCTTAAACCTTCTAAAAGCACCATTTAAGAATCAAGCATCCTCCAGGGAAGCTATTGACCATTTGATCCAACACCTAAAAAAAGAAAAGGAAAAATAAACTGAATCACTCAACTCTTGCCAGAAGCCTCAACTGAAAATCCATATTATCAATGAATTGGAAAAGCAAAACCACAGAAATTTTATCTTCTAGTTCTAGCTATAGAATATGAAAAGGGCAGTGTTTAATTAGTCTATAGATTGCAATCAAGTGAGGAGAAGTAAATAAAAAACCTGCAAATATCCTGAAATAATCTTCCATGCGTCCTTAAGGGTTTTAATTGAAATTGTATTCATGCATTCTTCATAATTATTTGCCTAGTGTTGCATGTCACGTACTGCCACTCTTTATAACACCTCTTTGCCGAGCCTGATTTAACAAAGAAATTGGTGCATGAAAGTGCTCTGAGCTAAAAATTTACAAATAAGTAGGGATTACTACAGATGAAACTGGTGTCAAATAAAGTAAAAAAATAAATGCAGTAAAAAAAAGAGAAAGTGAGATTAAGATCATAAGAAGAATTTTGCAAACTAGTAATCACCTCAAAGACAATCACCGGCACATTGAGCAAACCACACATTAAGATGGGGGGTCCTAATAAATTTTACATGAAACATTACAACATCAAGTCCTCAGTTTTCATGTGGTTGTTTGGGGTGGTTCAAAAGTTGTCTTGAACAAACAGTATTGCCACATTGATAAGCTACCCTCTTCCTCTTCCTTCCAGATTTCAGAGCTACCAATCCAAACTCATCAAAACCACTAAGAACCTTTTTGGAATTGTAGTGCAAACATGTTCTTTAACAACTCATCATTTAAATGCTGTTCGAAAAAAATGATACACACTAATTGGTTGATGTCAACATCTAATGAGCCTGAAGCACAGACATGAAAAAAACAATGTGGACACTTGGTTGATCAGAACAGCAACTTATTTGACATAGGTCCAGCAGTGGGCCTTTAACTTTTGCTAGTACTGCAAAGTTGTATCACTTTTATGTATTCTTAGTTGAAGCATTTTCAGATACCTTTCTTAAAAGACAAAGAATGATCCCAATATTTTTTGGCTGCCACTTTCAAGAAACTTATGCTGTAAGTTTTTGTATGTCAAAATCTCCCAATCTACTAACTTAATAGGTAGTCTCTCTCTCAACAAGTCATGTACTCGACACTTCAAATAATCTAACAAGAAGAAAACAAAATGTTGATGGAAACCTGAACACGACTGTGAAATATGATTCTGATGGAGAAATAAACGCCACCGTGAAGGCGTCGTGCTGTGCCTGAGCGGAGGCTGAGAGAACTGACTAGTGTTTGGATTGCGAAGTTTTTGGGCTCCAAGGTCCAGAAGCCATGAACAGAGAACACGTTAGGTTACAGGCCCAGGTACTCAACCAGGCTTGGACTCGCCGTCGAAACCTAAATGCCGAAGTGAAGAAATAAAGTTCCCTTTGACAATTCTACATAAAATCCAGCTAAAAATTATTATTTTAGCCTCCATAATATTTTCTATATTTTTGACGTTTAAAACTATTTAAAGAATTAATTAATAGAAAATATTTTTATTAAAAATAATTTATAAAAAATAATTTTAGAAGTTATTTTCTACATTCTAAAAATTTTATTAATCTTTTTATATAAATTTATTAATATATTTTATAAAAAAAACAATAAAAAAATATTTTATTAAAAAATATTTTCTGCCCAAAATATTTTTTTTTTAAAATATTCTCAAATATAAGTTAGTTTCACAAATAAATGGCTTAAATATTTTTTTTTAAATAAATACGTTCATAAATCATATAATAAGAAATTATTATATTGATTAGGTAAAACTAATCAAATAATAAAATTAGCATAAAAAAATATGACATGCAACCGTGTACGTGTAACCATATTAGCATGCCTACTCATCCAACTAACGGACAAATGACTACTTTGCATAAGCAAAGTTTTATATTCAGTAGTTACCAAACTAGACTCTGATCCATCAACAGTCGAGAAAAGAATATGTCGACACACAGCTATGAATCAGATTCAATGGACACAAGAGTGCAAATTCAAGAAAGGCAATCACCTTAAGGTCTTTAAGCGCAACAATCTCAACTACTGAAAAATAGACTGTGTCAAAATAGAAGCCTGAGAAACCACATAGCAAAGTAACAAGTTCATCACTGCAGCAAATGAAGAACTGCATGCATTCAAATTAATAGAGGCATCCACATTGTATTTAAAAGTACCTGATATTGGTTTGGTCCATCACGGAAGATCAGGTGCATTGAGACGATTATCAACTTGAGAGGAAGCACGACAATGTGCTACAGCCCAATCATGCAAGACCAACTTGGAGCAAGTAACAACTTGATGTACCCATCGTTGCATTATCCCAATGAATACTATCATGTGTATTTCATAGATTCCATAGGACAGCACATCGAAGATTTGCAACATCGATAGGTTGAGAAATAATCATTCGAAAATAAAATTATGAAAAAGCGAGGGATTGGATATCCAAATCATAAAGACCAATCAACCTCCAACGTTATATAGCAAAAGCCAATGGATAAAGAGACGAGGTATAGATTTTAAACCATCTAAATAAAAAAGACAATGAAAATCAACAGATAGTCCTTGATCATGCAAATTATCATTAGTGGAAAGAAAATTATATAATCAACACCCTATAAAATTCTTTATTTTGAGTAGTATGTATAATGTCTAAAATTTGCTCTAATCACTAGGTTGAGTCAATAATATAAAAATGTAAATTAGAGATCACAAGTATAGTGCCACATCAAATCATTTTCTAAATTTTCTTAACAAATTGATATTTTAAAATTTTTCCACATCTCAAATAGAAATAAACAACATAATAAAAAGTAGCTCCTTTGATATGTATCGAAAAATAAATCACGAATTAATAAATTCTCAAAATCTAGTACAAATAACGATAAAATTTAAAATACATTTTCATTGTGTAGCGAAAGATCATATCACACATTAATATCGATACTATTTCTAATTTGTCAATGCGTGCTACCACGGATAATAAATTGAACAGATAACAAGTTTTTCCAACTAAAATTAGCATTATATCTCAAACGGGCATTAAAATAGTCACCCAAAGAGTAATATTTTGCTTTGAAAATTCAAGATACAAGATAGTGTTGATTAATTATTAACCTTCAATCTTACTTTGTAAGCATATGGCTGAATTAAAAGAAGGTAAATCTTGAAAAACCATTCCTCTATAATACTTTGAACTATATATATAATCTCATAAACATCAATGCAATCTTCGTCTTTTTTCTTTTTTCAAACCCTATCAAAATAATTTTTTCATTCATTGTTATGGCTTAAATATATTTAAATTATCCTAAATTGAAATTTTTTTTATTGAATTTAAAATTACAAACCAACATATATTAGTTAGCTCATGAATTTATTAATAATTGAAAATTGACGTTATTTTCTATGTATTGTGGACTAAATTACGTTTAGGATTGAATTTTAAAAGAAAATTTTTAATTAATTTTAAAAAAAAAAAAAAAACCATTTCACGGGTCCTTAGAAACTAAACACTATTTCTATTTCAATACACACGTATACTTGGTTATATTAAATTATTTTTTTAATATATCTAAAATTATTTTTATGACCATAAATTTTATAATAATTTCGAATGCTCCAAATACTATGGAAAAATATTTAAAATGTTTTTAATTATATTTAGTAAAAAAGGATTTATATTCTCTAAACTATATTTTATAGAGTTATAGGCTCGGAAAAAGTGGATTTTCAAACATATATAAAATAAAATCAATTTTAGGAAAAAGAATAAACACAGTAAAATTACCGCATGCGAAACGGTTCACTTCATGGAGGCAGGCGTCGTTACTCATCAACCCCCCATTAATTCAGATGTCCAGTCCATATATCCAATTACTACCCGACGCGTGTTGCTCTAATGTGGTGTAGCCAATCATATCGAAGGCTGTGATGCTAGCCCCGGGCACCCTATCAAGATTTTTTATTCTGTTTGAGCATAATATACAACGGAAAAAAAAGGACGACTTGGTTTTAGTCTTCAAATTATCAGGCACAGAGCGGAACTCGGAAGACAGCAAGTGGAATTGCAAAACTCACCGGAGGAGGGAGAAACGTTCTCAATCTCTAATATCTCAGAAACTCTCTAGCTTCAATCGCTCCCGGCTATCAGATCTCCCCGTGAACATGGTAAATTTCGCTGATTTGCTTAATAATTTTTCAATTTCTTTTTAGTTTGACCTTGATCCTTTCGTTGTTTAGCCTGTGGAGATCCTGTTGATTGAGTTATATTACAGGATTATATTTATCGATGAAATGCCCTAGATCTAAAAAGTCGATGATAAACTCGATCTGATCTGTGGTTTTTTTTTTTTTTCATTTGATATTTTTCGTTTATGGTATAATAATTTCTGGAAATTTTTATCTTATTCATGGATTATGGTGTAGTTATTTATATTAAAAGGCTACTTTTATTTTTAATTTGTTTCTGAGCACGAAGGATGTAATTTGATTATATTTAATCATTTAATGAGTACCTTTGTGGGTAATTTGAGAAAATTACAGTGATTGATTTAAGAGTTTGTTGAAGCTTGTATTTTGATAAACTCATTTGTGGGCGACGATAGTAGATTGTACTTAATTTTATGGGTATTTCTGTTGTTTGTTTAGACTACATCAAGGCGCCTTGCAGATAGGAAAGTTGAGAAGTTCGAGAAGAACATTACTAAGAGAGGAGCTGTTCCTGAAACAACTACTAAAAAGGGGAAGGACTATCCTGTTGGCCCTGTCTTGCTTGGATTCTTCGTATTTGTTGTCATTGGATCATGTAAGGCTCATGAAGTTGATTGCTTTCTTCGCCATCGATTTATGTTTTCTTTGGCTTGCTATAATTTTCTCCCAATTTCAAAATTCTTTTGGTGGCTTTTCTCAATATTAAATTATTAGAAGAAAAGTTTAATTGACTACACTCTTAGATGAGTGTGATTTGTCAAGTGCTGCTAATATGCCTAAGATTGAACGTTCCTGTAGTTTGAGAACTTTGACTTGGAGGTATATTCAGTTTGTAACATGCAATAATATAGCTGAAAGATTGAATTTGGAACCAAAGGTTGCTGGTGGAAATCAGATGTTTAGAGAACTGCTGCATTCTAGTGCCAAATAGCCATCTGTACAAATATACAAAATGAAATTGAAAAATGGGGCAGAGAAAGCATACTAAGTTTGTCCAACGAGGATTTCTTGGCAGTTGTTTCTGGTTTAGTGGAAGTTAGAAAACTAGGGTGTCATTCCAATTTTTCATAAGGATTTCGAGTTGCTGCTCACTTTGATCAAAATTTGTTTACCGACAAAAGCTATTTAGTTTATTGCATCTTACTGTGCTTATAAAAATAATTGTTTCCATTCTTAATGATTCCATTTTCATTGGATGTTTGTAACAGCTCTATTCCAGATAATCAGGACAGCTACAAGTGGGGGCATGGCATAAATGTATACAGACTTTTGAGAGATGGGAAGATGATGTTAGCATGTAGTTGATATATGGGAAATACTTGTTGAGTTGTTATTCATGTTCTGAACTTTTTTTTATCTTAATAAAATTGCCCTTTCCTTTTAAAAGTTTATGGTGCGCTTATGCATTTCACGTCTGTAGCCCCATAAGTTATGAGGAAGCTTCTGAAAACGGGAGTGAATTAATTGCATTGAACTTGAATCTGCATCAATTTTTTTTTTCGTTATTCCATGCAATAATCCTTGGGCAGCTGAGAAAAAGTTTATGTTGGGGATATTTTTAGTAACTCACAGAATAAAGCCGCAAATGTTACAGAATTTCAGATCTGATGCCTGCAACTCAACGTCTGTTCAAATGTTATAGAATCATCGTACTGCAGCTTAAGGCAATTGGACTCTCGGGTTGAATGAATTTTTTGGATGCATTTCTCTCATTAACCCTGTTTAATTGTTCTCCTTGGACCAGAGATACAGTACAAACAATAAGCGATCTGCATTATCTTTCCGGGCATTTTGCTTTTTCAGATTTAAAAAAAAAAATATTTCTCAATCCCTTATTCAAAAAAAATATTTTTCGAAATCAGAGTAAAAAGTATCTCTACCGCGCTTTTAAAGTGTGGTAGAAAAGAATAAATATAAAAAAAAAAATTAAATGCTTTACCGCACCTTGAAAAATATGGTAAAAAAAAAATAAATTTAAAAAAAAAGAATTAAATACATTACCGCACCTTAAGGTGAGGTAATGCATGAGTGCAGCAAACTCCTAACTCAATTAGTTTTAATTATAAATTTAATTTTTATTTAATTAATTATTATATTTAATTAATTTAATTTATATAATTATATATTAAATTTATAAAGCATAATTATAAAAACTATATTAATATTAATTAATTTAAGTTATTTATAATATAATATTATATTTATTAATTTATTTTATTAATTTATATAATTTAATTAATTATATATTAAATTTATATAAATATAATTATAAAAATTATATTAATATTATTATAAATATTAATCATTTTAATTTATTTTCAATAAAATATTATATTTTTCATATTTATCATTCTACTTTTATTATTTTTATTACAATTAATTTATAAATATTTAATATAAATATTTGTAAATTATAAAAATTATAAAAAAAATTAAAATTTATTTTATTTCATATTTTTTCTCATAATTTTTCTTTATTCTCTTATATTCCTCTCAAAATACTCAATAAATATTAATTTTTAATATTTTTATAACTTTACCAATATTAATATTGAAGAGTGACCATATAAATAATAAACGCGGGTCATATAGAACTCAATGTTTAAAAAAAAATAACGTCTATATAAGACGGAAAGAGATTTAATCATCCTTAATATTACTTTTTGATAAAAATTTTTATTTTATCATTTATATGTATATTGAGTTATTTTTATTATATCCCACTGCTTTTAAATATTTAAATGTATTTTTTTATTTAATTTTTTATAATTTCTACATTGATAAATATAATTAATAAAATAAATTGTATATATCCTTAACATTAATTAATATATTTATAAAATAAATTATATTAATACATTTATATATATCTTTAGCATTAGTTAAATTATATAAATTAATAAAATAAAGTGATAAATATAATATTATATTATAAAAAATTTAAATTAATTAATATTAATGTAATTTTTATAATTATATTTATATAAATTTAATATATAATTAATTAAATTATATAAATTAATAAAATAAATTAATAAATATAATATTATATTACAAATAATTTAAATTAATTAATATTAATATAGTTTTTATAATTATATTTTATAAATTTAATATATAATTATATAAATTAAATTAATAAAATATAATAATTAATTAAATAAAAATTAAATTTATAAGTGTCCGTCGCCACAGTCATGCATTACCGTATCTTTAAAGTGCAGTAATGTATTTATTTTTTTTTAATTTATTCTTTTTTATCGCGTTTTAAAAGAATGGTAAGCTTTTTTTTTAATTTATTCTTTTTTATCGCGCTTTAAAAGTGCGATAGACTGTCACCGCAGTCATGCATTACTGCACCTGATAATGTATTTAATTTTTTTTTTTATTCTCTTTTACCGAGTTTTAAAAGTGCGGTAAATTCTACCGCATTTTTAAGTGCGATAAAAGTCCTTTTTACCCTGATTTCGGAAAATATTTTTTTGAATCAGGAATTGATAAATATATTTTTTTTTAAACCTGAAAAAGCAAAAAGCCCTATCTTTCCTAGGGGTGAGCAGAATCCGGTTCAAATCAAAAAAACCGACCGAACCGAATCGATTTGAAAATTTGGTTTGATTTTTTATACATTTCGATTCGATTCGATTTTAAATTTCAGAAATTTCGATTATTTCGGTTCGGTTCGGTTTTGATCAGAAAAAAACCAAAAAAACCGAACCGAACCGATTAGGAATAATAATATGTTTTTCCAATAATATAGAGAAATTAAATTATATTAAAATTAAAATATTTTAATTAAATTTTAAAATACTAAACATAAAGTGTAAAAAATTAAAAAAATATTAAAAATTGAAACCGATCAAACCGAACCGAATCGAACCGAATCAGACCGGTTCGATTCGATTTGGTTTTTGACCAAAATCGATTCGGTTCGGTTTTCATAAAAACTAAAATTTCGGTTTTCGGTTTATTCGGTTCGGTTCGGTTTTGAACCGAACCGACCGAATGCTCACCCCTAAATTCTTTCCTATGCCGCGTGCCGTAGCCCAGACTGACAATAGCGAACGGCAGCGGAAGCTATATTGCTCCACAACTTGAAATCTTGAATTATAATAAAATACAATTGGTTTCGAAGATGACCCTTTCTGCTAGCGTAGTCTTCCAGCAGCTTAACAATGCAAGCTTGCAAATGTTTATTTCAACATCATCCGATGACCATTCTCATCAGAAAAGAATATAATAGCCCGTCTCTTAGCAACATAAAGAATAGTAAACCAGTAATATGAGCAGATTTAAAACGTAGTTTTTCCCATTCAAAGTTATTTTTCAACAAGTTTGTACAATCATCCAACGGATCATCAGCCTCGTTAAAATAACAAAGAAATGGGCTGGAGATAAAAGTAGCAGCAAAGCTTGCAGCAAAGTGACTGACCATTGAACCACTAGTGAGAGAGTACTCAGCACTCGCATGAAGAAGCTGCTACAGTCCACAAAGACAACATAAATCAAGCTGTAGCAGTAAGGCACGGGTGGAAGGCAGTGCCACATGCAATCCACTGCCGTTTTCTCCCACGTGGCACCAAACAACCAGGAACCTTAAGCCATTCCCTGCTTTTCACATTGTAAGTAACAAGTCGGTTCATTTGTCTTGATCTCAATGACAACATGAGCAGACCTTTGTTGCCCAAGCAAGTCATTCTGACGTGCTTTCCATAAAATTCCAAGCACCATATGTTTGGCATTCTGTCAACCTCCTTCCACAAGAGAGTCATCTTCTGCAGCTCCCATATGCACACACATGTAGCTGCGTTCTTTGTTAGCAACCCCACGAGCATGATTCGGCCACTGCACTCTGCAAGTGTGTGGTCACTCAGATGCAGTGGGGCTGGTATTATAAATTGCTTCCATACCCCAGTAACCATATTGTAGGATACTATCCCTTCAGGGTCCGAACGCATGAAATATACAGTATCATCAATGGAAACTGCTTGTGACCGGAAGTTCAATGATAGTGGCAGCTTAATATTAGCGGGCATGCTTCCCGGTCGAGTCCAAGAATTCTCCACTGAGTCATAAACCTCATATTCTCCATCACAGCAAACCCATAGAATCTTGTAGCCACCACTGCTTGCATTTCCATTTAAAGTCATCCCCACAGCAATACGAGACCAGACCTTAACTGACCTGGCCGGCAACTCTTTGAAAGATTGAGTCAGAGGGTTGCAAACGTAAAAGTTCCTGTGACCAATATCAATAAAGCACACCAGGCCCCCTGATGAAGCAACAGGCAAGACAATCATTTTAGTGGGCAAAGAAGAAATTGTGGGGTGATGCCATTTCTTCAAGGAAGGATCATATATGGCTCCAGAATTCACATTTTCATGTGTTATAGTGTAAAACCAGGGATTAGCTTGTGGAACTTGGGCACAACGCTGAGAGAAACTCTGAGAGTCCAGCAAAGAATTCCACTTTCGACAAACAGTGCGAAAGCGGAAAAATGTAGCAATGGGAAGCCTGGCAATGACAGCTTCAAAAAGGTCTTCTGGAAATTCCTTCCAAATTTCTGGCTCCATAACCTCAGTTGTACCAGTAGTTCCAGGTAACTTTCCTCGGATCCGTTCCTTTCTAGACTTCTTGGAAGGTGGAGGCTTGGAAGGCTCCAACATCTTGAAACTTCCGGATTTTCCAGCGGCCATCACAAAATCGCAGTAATCATCTGCAGAACCATCATTGATATCAAGGATGCACCATCTGTTAAAAAAACAAACTAAAAAAAATTATATTCCTGAAATGGATTGTCCAATTAATTCATTTGACCAGTATAATTTGGTGAAGTCACTGCAAAAGATAAGAACAAAGGTTGAGAATCACGCAGTGTCAGGCTTAAACAAGTTGTGAAATTGCTATAGCTTGAATATTATTTCCAGCAATTTACATGGTAAACTAAAGACTACAACTTTTGTGAAAAATGAGAATAAATAATTCTACATATGCAAAATAAAAACAATAATAAAAATAGGATTATAGTAAGACTCGAATCTCCAATCACAAGAAATAATAAAACAATCGTGCAAATACGAAGAAAGATTAATGAAATAACTAATACTACATATGCAAAATAAATGTGACGATAAAAATAGGATTACAATAAGACTCAAATCTTTGATCACAAGAAATAATAAAACAAACAGTGCAAATACGAAAAAAGATTTCTTCACTTTCACTGACCCATACAAACCACAAAATAAAGGAAAAGCAAAAGCAAAAAGGGACACTCTATAACCCTTGTAAAGAATATATACATACAAGTCCAGATGGATATCCTATAAATTCTAGAAGATTACAAAGCACTAGTTCTTGCCATACCCGACATCCACAACCTTTTCAAAATTGAGACTGACACTTCCACTCATGTTTGAATTTGTTTAGACTAACCACAATCCCTTTTCATTCTTTAGACGATGGCTTTCTGTTGTTCAAAGATGGATTGAGCTACCATTTAAGCAGGTGACATCATATACACGTGTATGACTTGGCCAAATTATTGCAAACTGTGAAAGGATGAAAATTTTTTGCGATAAACATTATGGCAGGAGATATGACATTAAGATGTTAAGATCATAAAACTAAATTCATCTCAAATTAACACAACATTTGATATGATGAATTTGTATCAAGTAATTATGGATTTTGACTCAGGCAATTGGAAAATATCCACCATGTGAATCCATGAATTTGCACAAATTCACCATTTTGTGAAATCCCTCAAGGTGAGAGAATTGGATTCAGTGGAGGTGCAACAGTGTGAAATCTCCCATTTTAAAGAATGACAAATTTCATAATTTCTTTTAATTTAAAAAATGTCCATTAATTCCATGGAGGTGGATTGGACACCAAGAGAAATAGAATCTCCACCATATTTCAATAATCAACACAAGAGTGATAAACTGTTACGTACAGAAGGACCAGATATAGGAATAACAGGTAGTCGTTTTGGCGGGAACAGTTATTTCAACTGATCCTTGTATTTAAACATAAGGAAAAGGCCAATTCAGGGCATTCAATAATCAATAAAATCAGCTACTTCCCCCCACTCTCTCTTTCTCTCTCCAATTCTTCTCTAAATTCCCTCCCTTTCTTCTCTCTCTCTCTCTCCCCTTCCCTATCTGTTCTTCTGTTATTCTCAGTAACTGTCACTGAGATTTCTGGATCTGTTAGGGTTCACCTAACATAAACTTGTTGTATGAACTTTTGACAATCTAAAAACAACAATAATTCAAAACAATTCTCATGATCTTCATCTTATAATACAAGGTAATAAACTCACATGAGAAAGAATTTTGTATGGACCTTCTGTCCTACTAAAATGTTAAGTTCCCTAAGTAGAACAAGTTTTAGATAACTTCAACTATAGCTCCTTCCTACCAGCATTGACGGAAACAAGCATCATTCAGGCTACTAACCTATGAAAAAGTATTGCTAACAATCATGTTGCAAAATTCATAACAATCTGCCCCAGATTAGAAGACATGTCTTTAAAAAGGACAATGGTATTTGTTTAAAAAAATCTGTGAAATAAATGATATCATTCATGAGTTTCTTCAAGATGACATCATTATTTGTGTCCTAAGTTGTATCTTGAAATTATTGCACAAAGAAAAAGACAGGAAATGGGTTTGATCCAATTATAAATAAAGTTTAAAGTTGTTGAAGTTACAATTGACATATCCCAAAAATAACTTCCGACTATACCCTGGATCTTCAGATTTATGAAAATGAAAATTAGCACAGCCATTTAAGGCCAAACGAACTATCTCTAGGGGGAAGCATCAACACCCATACTTCATTCCATTTCATCAGCTCCAGTAACAATTGTTACACAGATTACAGACCGAGGAGAGGATTTACTATCCAGCCTAAGATTAACCACTAAAAATGGAAATCTAACTCCTCAGTGAAAGAAGATACATATATGTATGCACACGACCAAACACAAAGAGACAAAATCCTCGAAGAAGAAAGCATAGGCAATTGAATCTTCTGTGACTATTAGCTGTAAGGACCTACTTTGCCAGTGTATGTGCATCTGCATTAGTGATAAATAAACAAGGGAGACAATGTTAAAAAAAAAAAAAAAAAGTGGTGTCCCAAAGGTTTCTTTCTATGTTCATTAAAATTGACTCAAGGCACTTGAGGAATGGCTCAGATGGAATTAGGTGAAGTAGTTCATGGCTATATAATATATTCAGAATTCTACAGACAATACATTGAATCTCCACATTAGAAACTAGCAAAAAAGATTTGACACAAAAGATCCAATGTTCATAATTTACAATAGCATAAAGCTAGGAATAAAAAGTTATTTAACTACAATCATAAATTTGGCCATTTAAAGAACACAAATAATCAACAGGCTTTAAGCTGATCACTATGATATTCAAAGAAACAGTATCAACTACAGGAATCAATTACCTTCTCTAAAGAGAGGTGAGGGAAGGAGCAACAATAAAATTTAGGAGAAAACATGAACTAGAGAATGAAACTCAATTAACGCTCGCATGATGACATTAATCTACGAATAACAGGATAGAAGATTTGAAAACGAACCAATTGGATAACCAAGACAACTAATTAAGCTTACAGGTCCTCAAGACCATCAAATTAAGGTGAAATTTGAAATTCCTTGCAGATTTAAAAGTACACTGAAGGGGAAAGAAAATAATTCCGAAGAAGTGGCAAACTGGCAATGTCATAGTCTCATAGATCATCCCATGAAATAAGGAAGTCAAATTTTGAGAAAATAAAAATAAAAAAAAAAAGGAAGAAGAAGAACTATAAGCACTAGAATAACACGGCAAGACAAGGCGAGGCACAAAAGTCACCTAACTTGCCAAACAAAAAATGGAACACACTAAAAGATGATGACTAGTAACAACATCAAAAACCTAAAAAATCAGAAGCCAAACAGAAGAAAAAAGGAAGAATCAAGCAATTCAAGTTTAGGTCCCCAATTAAAACAGTAAACACTACTAAACAGAAGATAATCGATAAATGGAGGAGATCTAGCGACATACAGAGAAGGAGGCGGAGGAAAAGCAAACCTGTGGTGGTTTTCGTCGCGGTGGTGGTGGAGTTGGAGAAAAGGCTGGTGGTGGAGGGGCAAAGGAGGATGAAGAGGTGGAGGGGGAGAGGCGTGGAGATTGAAGAGGTCTTGAAGCTGAGCAATAAGCTGCCTAAGCATGGCAAGCTCTTCTTCCATGCCCAGGAAGAAGCAGGGCAGAGAGAGAGAGGCCACTTTCTCCGCCTCTAAAAAGAAACCCACCAATCCAATCAAAGCAGAGAGACCCCAAGAGAGGAGAGAGCCCAAGTCCCTTTCCTCTGTCTCTTCTGCCTAGTTCTTTCATTTTTCTCTATATATCCCTTAACCCAATGCCCTTTGCCATGTCAGCTCATGACGCACTCTTAAAAATTTTGAAGTACGGTCATTTATGAAAAAAACTCCAATTTATATTTATGAAAAGAAACTCCAATTTATATTTGATAAAAAAAAAACCTCCAATTTATATAAATACAAGTCAAATATTAAATATAAATTTATTTATTTTTAAAAATTAAAATATAATAAAAATATAAACTAATTAATCATATTATTTTAGAAAAACTAATTAATGAATAAATAATAATTTAATTAGCTTTCTAAATATGAGAAATTATATAGTTATATTTTATTACTATTATAAGTTGACATCTTCCCCCTATCTATTAATCATAATCGATTCATAAATCTCAGTTTTGAAAAGCAAAAATCAAGTGGTGAGTGTCCTACTTTTTGTTCGTTAGGAGATTATATTGATTTTATCGTTTCTTCTTCAATTTTTAGTGTATAATTTTATTTAATTTTATAGAAATTAAATTTAAATTTCATTGCACGATTCTTTTTATTATTAATTAATAAAGAACGATTTCATTTTCTTCTTCCTTAATTTGATCTTTATTTATGTACTTTAAAAAAAAATTAACTATCATAAAAAAAAAATTTAACTATCAACAATAATAACCTTAGCCCATATTAATATGCTAGATGATTTACGCTTTCCTCAATTCCATTGTGTTCTCTCACCTCTCCTATATAACATATGAATTGCCGGCAAATCAAATCTAATTTTGAGTTTTGAATTAATTTAGAAGCGATCGATGAGAGTGGTATTGTAAAATAAAAGTCATATTGTTTAATTTATCTATGAATTTTAAATTTTTATTTAGTTGCATGTCGTATTTTGTTTTGTCATTTATTTTTTCAGTGTATATTGATATTTTTTTTTATTAGGTCGGTGTTCATGACATAAATGGTGGTGGCATTCGGTGGTTTATAGATAGTTCGCAATTCCTTCTTTCAAATTTTGAGTTATGGACTAGACTTTGTTTGATATTTTTTAATTTTATAATTGTAGAGTAGTTTAGCTCTTATTTAAACTTGTTTTTGTTTGAACCACACCGCAATTCACAAAAATGATAAATTAAAATTTGATTATTTATTTAAAATAAAGTGATATATAATAGGTTGAAAAAATATATAAATAAGAATGATAATAAAATACTTTTACTCTCAAACCTATAAATGATTCAAAAAATTAAGTGAAAGTCAAATATGCTAATTTAATGATCCGATGTTGCTTTCGAAATATAAACATTTATATACAAATATTACAATTATTATTAGTGTTTTACATAAATGATTTTAACTTTGATTTGAATTTAAAATTTTTACATCCTTCAAAAACAATTCCAATATTGAGAAAAAGCTAAAATTAATTAGTAATAATTATCATTATTTAATATAAATCAACTTAATATAAATTATATTTAATTAGTGGCACTGAAATTAATATAAAATTAATTAGTTTTAAACAAATAAAATTAATTAAAAATATTTAAATATAAATAAAGTTTGAGTTTAATAATGGTTCCACTTTTTTCTCATATAAATTCGAGAAATTTCCCTGAAAAAAAAAGATTCGAGAATTTTAAAGTGTACTTAAAAAATGTTTTTATCATGTAGATTATCATTCACGTTGGTGATAAATTAAAGGAGATAATGAAATTGAATTTCGAGGCAAAGTGAAGGGCGATAAAGTGAAAAATGAAAATGACTGCATATGATTCTCTCCACGAAGTAGAATATTTATTTGACCAGCTAGCCTTCCACGTGTGTGTGAACGTAGGCTTATTATGGTCAAATCACCAAAACCCAAAGAACTAGCTTTTTTTGCACCAAATGTTTTCTTTTGTACTTTTCCAAAGATCATGCGGTCTACGTTTCATCTTCTCCATCTTCATTCTTTGTTCCACGCAGACCGCATGATTGTCCTCCCTTTTGTTTTTCTAAATTTTAGAATTATTAATCCATCTTCTTCCAAAAAAATAATAATAGTAATCACCCATCGTGATCGTCCTATGTGTGAAATGTCCTCTTTGCCCTCCAATAAGCTGTCATTATGAAAAATACATAATTTTTTTTTGAAAGGGAAAAATACATAATTTAGCCCTTAATTTATAAAAAAATTAGTAAACATCTAACGTTTTTTTTCAATTTTTAATATCTCAATTTTATAAAAATATAATTATTTAATATATAAATTTTATAAAATATAACTATTTAATTTTAAAATTCTATAAATATACATATTTAATATGGTTTATTTGTGCTCTGATTAGTTATATTTTTATAAAAATTAAAAGTTAAAAAAAAAATACTAACGGAGCTTTTAAATTTGTCGTTGATTATTATTAATTATTAATATTATTTGTTAATATATAATTTAAAAAATATGTAATTTGTCATTATATTGTTTCCTTCCCCACCCACCCACTTTTTTTCTTATTCGGAACTTTGATCATTATGAACCGAACTAATAATTTCTGCATAATAATTATGATGCCCATTTCTCTTTTTTTTTTTTTTTTAATCCTTTCTTAATAGTAATAATAATAATAATGATGGCAATTTCTTAATAGTAAAAAATTTTTGTTTTGTGAGGGAGAAGTTGGAAATTAATTAAATTTTGAGGTTCCAATACAATATTTTCACCTAATGCAAATGTTACAGGTAGAGTGTCACAGGCAACGAAACTCTTGAAAAAACAACCAAAAAGTCAAGTGGTAAGTGAAACGTCATCGACCACCTCGCAAGTCATAATCCACATGAATTCAGCTTGGACTGAGATTCTAAAAATAGTTTAATTAAAATATTAAATTGGTTTTTCAAATATTTTTTTTGTAAAATATAATTAAATTAAAATTGAGAAATATTTTATCAATTGATTGGCTTTCTTTATCTAATTATGCAATGTATTGATTTACATATTAAGATAAAAAAATTATCTCAAGTTTAATAAACATATATTACATAAATTTATTACAAATAAGATTAAAAGTAAATTAATATATTTAATTTATGAAAATTTGACTTAAATTATTTTTTAGTAATATTTAAAATAATAATTTTATAAAAGGAATATTTATTCTTCCTAATCTCAACCGCTAACTGGATCACACATTGCTTTGCTTTTGCTTCAAATAGGCACTTGGACTTTTGTGTTCCTACTGCTTGTTAGGTTAAGTCTCTTTACATCCAATTAGATGTATGCCACCATCATTATCAAAGAAGAAATTTCATAATTTTTATTTATTTATTTTGTTAATTTAGCATTCAAATGTAAGTCAAATACATTGTTAAATGTTTTATTTTTTTTAAAGAAAAAGACAGATCCCCTTTTTAATGTTAAACATTTAATAAATTAATCAACTAAATAATTGTTTCCTTTAATATTATTTTAATTAAATATCAACGTAAATAATTAAAATTATAAAAATTGTCTTAGTTTATTCGTAAATTGGGATAATGTAATGGCGTTGGAATGTAAAAGAAGGAAGAGAGATGGAGTATTTGGTAAAGCAAAGAAAGGTAATGATGAAGAGCAGAGAGTAAAGTTAAGGTAATATGCAAGTTTTATTTTATTTTATTTATTGAATGATTAGGTTTGTCAAAACCAAGAGGATGGGATGGGATGCGATGGGTAATCATTTCACTTTGTCTAGGGAAAACAAGCTTTGATTTTGATTTTGATTTTTGGGTGGGTATCTGCATCATCCCTCATCATGATCAACATCATGGAGTCCCTTCTTTTACGTGTGCATCATCTCTTTCCTATGCTGCTCTCTTTCCCTTTTCCAATATGGGCTTTCACGATTTTTTTTCTCATTTAGGTCCCTTTTTTGTTAAGTTATTTTTATTTATTTATTTATTTTAGTGGTTCTAATGGGCCAAGTAGAGATTCATATCCAAAAACAATTGCAAGCTCACCTATTGTTTTCTAAACAAGCCCATCTTGCTGTTCTAGAAGGCTCGAACCCATTAATGCAAAAACACCCTCCACCTATTTAGTTCCTTTAATATATAAAATATCATTACACTTGATTTTGATAAATACATTAAAATATTTATGAGATTTTAAAAATTATAATAATCAGTTAATTCATTAATTTTAACTATTAAATATTTTTAAAAAATCTAAAATACTTTTAACATAAGAGAACTAATTAATATACGTTTTTATAAATTGATGAATTAACTATGAAATTTTTTCATACCAAAAGAAAAAGATTAAATATTAAAATATTTAACTATTAAGACTAATAAAATAATTAATTAGTAAATTTTTAAAAATTTAAATAGACTAATTAATGAGTTTTCCAACACTGCAGAAAGTAAATGGTAATTTTTTTTTAATTCTAATGGATTATAATGTTGATTGGAATGGAACTTAAAAAGTAAAAAAAAAAAGGATAATAGACTCTTTTGTGACGAAGATGTATGTAGACTAGATTGTGCCATTGCCTTATTCTTACTTACATGACTCAACAAATTCGTACCAACCAAGCTCCATCGCAAGCTTACTTCCTTACTAATATAAACTTTGTAATGTCATGCAACAAACATGATTCTGAAATTTCTTGTATTCCGTTTTCCTTTAAAGCACTGCTCAATCTTACCCTTTTTTTCCTTAATCTGCAATGGCAACTCCTCTCGTCACATTTTCAGCACAAGAAGAGAACATTTTCCGAAGCCGATATCCCGCTGTTCCTGTGCCTGAAAATGTGACATTACCAGATTTTGTATTACAGGATTATGAATTATACTCAGACAGGGTAGCATTTGTGGAAGCTGTGACTGGAAAGGCATATACGTATGGTGAATTGGTTAGAGAAACCAGGAGGTTTACTAAGGCCTTGAGGTCTATTGGCATTAGAAAGGGACACGTAGTGATTGTTGTGCTCCCAAATGTTGCTGAATATGGAATTGTAGCACTTGGAATAATGGCTACTGGTGGAGTTTATTCTGGTGTCAATCCTGCTGCACATGAATCTGAGATTAAAAAGCAGGTTCTGGCTGCAAATGCCAAGCTAATTGTCACCAATGATCTAAGCTACGAAAAGGTGATGGTCTCAATCTTATAATATCTATCCAAAAATAAAGATATTTTATTGATTATGGTGGATCCATATGAGTCTCATTATAATAAATGAATGAAATTTTCTGATGGTCTAAATTGAATTGCGACCGTCACTGAGGTAATACCCTAGTTGGTTAAGACACATATCTATGAAAAATTACTCGATATACGACGATTAAAAATTCTAATCATATTCTGCAGGTGAGGAGTCTAGAGCTTCCAGTGATTACGCTAGGTGAAACGCGCATTGGAAGTGCCATGAATTGGTATGAACTGCTGGATGCAGCTGACCGAGCAACCGATAGATATGTCTATGAAGATGTAGACCAGAATGATCTATGTGCACTTCCATTTTCATCAGGCACCACAGGGATGTCCAAAGGTGTAATGTTAACTCATAGAAATCTGGTAGCCAATCTTTGCTCAACTCTCTTCAGTGTGGCACCACAAATGGTTGGTCAGGTTACCACACTGGGTCTAATTCCATTCTTTCATATATATGGGATCCTAGGAATATGTTTTTCCACTCTTAGGAACAAGGGGAAAGTGGTGGTAATGAATAGGTTTGAGCTTAGAACATTCCTGAATGCACTCATGACACAAGAGGTCACATATGCTCCAATTGTGCCACCAATTATTTTGGCCTTGGTTAAGAACCCCATAGTAGATGAATTTGATCTCAGCGAGCTTAAACTCAGGGCAATTATGACTGCAGCAGCTCCACTTGCTCCTGAGCTACTCAGAGCATTTGAAAACAAGTTCCCTGGAGTCCAAGTTCATGAGGTGAGTACATTTTTAGTGTTAAGATGGTATCAAAGTCTCTTATTTAACATAGGGCCACCCATAAATATTTCACACTCCAGGTGTTTGGTCTTTGGCGTGTGAGATTGTATCTTAAGATGACAATGCATCTTATCTCATGTTTTTTTCCCTCACAGGCGTATGGACTGACTGAACACAGCTGCATCACACTAACTCATGGAGATCCTAATTTAGGCCATGGAATTTCAAAGAAGAACTCAGTAGGATTTATCCTTCCAAATTTGGAAGTCAAGTTCATAGACCCTGAATCTGGAAGGTCTCTCCCCAAGAATACCCCTGGTGAAATTTGTGTAAGAAGCCAATGTGTAATGCAAGGTTAAACAAATACTACCACTTACTAGTAATTAATAATTTTAATGATTTGATTAGCATCTCCAGTGCCATTAAAATGATTTCTTACAGGTTATTATAACAATAAGGAGGAGACAGCCAGGACTATTGACGGGGATGGCTGGCTACACACTGGTGACATTGGGTATATTGATGATGATGGAGATATTTTCATTGTGGATCGTATCAAAGAACTCATCAAGTATAAGGGTTTTCAAGTAAGATCAAAATGTTGTTTTCTATTTTCTCCCTTAGGCAAATTTTACAATTTCATGTCCATGTATATCAGTATTCCATGAAAAAATAATTATTGATTAAGATAAATGAGAGAATATTCACTTTATTCGGTTCATATGGGAGTATGTAGGACACAAAATACAATTTCGTGGGTTTTAAACATCAAGCATGTGATTTATTTTAGGGAACTTTCTTGTTGAATTAGCCAATGAACCAATATCATTTTGGCTCACAGGTAGCTCCTGCAGAAATAGAGGCTCTCCTTCTCACTCATCCCTCTGTTGAAGATGTAGCTGTCGTATCGTGAGTATCACTTTTTTTATAATTAAAACATGTTAAATTTATATTTTATTTATTTTGGGTGAAAACATTTTTCATATTTTTAAAGATTGAAGGGAGAGTTTTCTATCCGATTTAGGATTGAAATTAAGAGTTTTTTCAAACCTTTTTTTAATAATTAAAACATGCTAAATTTATGTTTTGTTTATGTCACAGAAAATATATTTCACAAAAATATTATTTTTCATATCTTCTTTGCATTTGAAACTTTTAAAAAAATAAAAATAAAAATATTTTACTAATTAAAGAAAATATTAAATCATTTTAAGAAAATAGATTTTATTATTTTAAAAAGGAGCCATTTTATATAATTTAATAATCTTATTAACATGATTATATTTTCATACATGAATCTTATTAACCCTCTTAAACTCTTTTTTTTTTAAATATATAACTAGAAAAGAGTAATTGAAGTAACGGTATAATCACCTCTTTATTTTAAAATGAATTGTTTTTGAATTAAAAAAATAATAATTTTTTATTTTAAATAAAAAAATTAATAAAATCAATTGAATTAAATTTTTACAAAATTTTTAATAAAAACAGAGGGTATATAATTAGTGTTATTTACCAAACAGAATCAGTGTTGTTTATAGGAGTGCATATATGCAGGCTGCCAGATGAAGAGGCAGGAGAGATCCCAGCTGCTTGTGTGGTAATAAAGCAAGAAGCAAGACAAAGCGAAGAAGATATTATTAACTATGTATCTTCCAATGTTGCCCATTATAAGAAGGTAAGAAAAGTGCAGTTTGTGGAAACTATTCCAAAATCACCTTCTGGAAAAATAATGAGAAGGCTTCTTAAAGAAAAAATGATTGAGAAGATGCAAGCCAATGGCCAAACCACTGTCTCTCAATTGACCCCCACACCCACCAACTTTGATTAATTAGATTTAGGGGATTAATGTTTAATAATGATTTTTAATGACTTTATTTCAGTTATGATCACAATCCCTTTTAGCTTTTTATTTTTTTATTTTTTAATAATATAATCATGTCTTGTGTCTTTTGATTAGATAATATTTACAACTTTATCAATTGAGAGAAGAATTTAATAAGTTAATGTGTGTTTGTCTATTTTGAATTTGATGGGAAAGAAAGATAAATAAATTGCTTGAGAAGGTGATGGAACTAGTTATTGGAGGAGAACCATCCACATGAAAATAGTTTTTTCTTTTTCTCACAATTTTTTTGAGAAATGTTTTTTTGTTTATTTAGATATGCTTTATTATTTATATAACGTTATACTAATTATTCTCAAGATTTTGACACCGTGTCCAAGATGATATAGGTCTTGGGCCAATCAAATCTTGTGGTTAATCCATCTAACTCTTTTGGTCACAAACCAATGAATGGGTAAATAAAAAACATTCTCTCAATATTAATTTAATCATTCAAACGTATACTCAGTGTTATTTAAATTTGGATGGTAGAATTTATACACGTAAAATTTATTTATTTCTTATTACATCTTACTTTTATCGATTATAATTAAAAAATATATATTTTATTTAAAAAAGATTTTACTAAACATTTAAATATATAAGCCAAATAGATAATCTCTTGGATATGAATCCATCTTTCCACGTAATCAAACACTTAGAAGGTCCACAAGACAACCAAGGCTCATGATGTCCCAGCACCAGATATTGACATTTGGTAGGTGGTCCTAAGACCTTAGTGTAGTGATTAAGGCAAACTCCTTTGATAATTTCATTAGCTTAATTATTTCTCCAAAAAATTGATTCAGCAATAAACAAAAGTACAAACATTGGTCTTAACCTCATCCTGCCAAATAATTAATAACAATATATCTCATCCTAATATGTATGTGTTAATGGTTTAGATTCTCTTTTACCCCCTTTCTCTATCTCTTTCTTGTAATTGAATTATAATTAATTATTGAAAGATTTATAATTTATTTATTGAGTATTGCTATTATTAACAAGTCAGTCTCTACATTTTTAAAAATCTATTAAAACATCCTTAATTTTTATTTTTATCAACAAAATAGTTATTATGTTATTTTTTCCGTTAAAAATAAATAAAGAATGAGAGAGAAAAATTTTAAAATCTAATTTTGCTTTCAAATAAAAACCCTTATTTAATTATTGGATATTGCTATTATTAATAAGTCAATCCTATATTTTTAAAAACCTATTAAAATATTCTTATTTTTTCTCATATCTATTAAAACGTTATTATTATTTTTTTTTTCGTTAACGAAATAATCTATTTTCTTCCTTTTAAAAAAAAAAAAATTGATGATGATGAAGGAAAAGAAGAAGAAAAAGAAGAAAAAGAAGAAAAAAGAGAAGAAGATGACGAAGAAGAAAAAGATGAAGAAAAATCTACTCCTCCTTCTCTTTAAAAAAGAAGAATAAGAAGAAAAATCAAAGAAAAATAAAAAAAGAAGAAGAGGAAGAAGAACCAAAGAAGAAGAAGAAAGAGGAAAAAAAATCAATGAAAAAGAATGAGGAGGATGAGGAAGAGGAAAAGGAAGAGGAGAAGAAGGAAAAAGGGGTAATTTGATTTTTTGCTATATTTTTAATGGTAAAAATAGACGAAATGACTATTTTATTAAAGGAGAGAAAAGATAAGAACGTTTTAATAGGTTTTTAAAAATACGAACTGACTTGTTAATAATGACAATATTCAAGAATTAAATTATAAATATTTCTTAATTTTTTTAAATTTGTAAACCGTCAAATATAATAAAAATCTATATAGTTATTTACTTCTTTAGTTTAATCAAACTTACACATTAATTAACATATTTTTAAAAGCTAATAATATAAGTTTTGAAAATTCTAAAAAAAAAATCAAATAATACCGTTAGACTTCATTTATTTTATTCATAATTTAGTTTATATATTTTAACAACTTAATATCCGTACTGAAAACACATATAGCAAATTAGTTATTAAAAAATAATATAATAATACTAATAATTTAATTATATTTGTTATAATAGCGATTAATTTAATTTTAAAGTTATAAAAATTAACTAATTGATGTTTGAAATACAAATATATTTTCGGTAAACTAGAAAAATTACATTATAGTTTATTCATAAACTTTTATTCGGTTCAAATCGAAAAAATCGACCAAACCGAATTGAATTAAAAATTTAGTTCGGTTTTTTATATATTTCGGTTCGGTTCGGTTTTTAATTTCAAAAATTTTGATTATTTTAATTTGGTTTGATTTTGATCAAAAAAATTAAAAAAATCGAACCGAACCGATTAATAATAATAATATATTTTTTCAATAATATAGAAAAATTAAATTATATTAAGATTAAAATATTTTAATTAAATTTTAAAATATTAAAAATAAAGTGTAAAAAATAAAAAAATATTAAAAATCGAAACCGATCAAACTGAATCGAACCGAATCAGACCGGTTCGATTCGATTCAATTTATAACCAAAATCAATTCGATTTGATTTTTATAAATATTAAAATTTCAATTTTCGGTTTATTCGATTCGATTCGATTTTGAACCGAACAGCCTAATGCTTACCCCTATCAAAAAAGTGTAGTTAAAATTTATGAAATTTTTAAGTTTGAAATTTTGTCTTTTCTGTATTTTTTTTTTCACCTGAAGGAGGCACAATAAATTTCTAATATTAGATGTGGTTATGCTTGTTGTCTAAATATGAATATAAACCCTATGAGTTGAGATTAAAGCTTCAACGATTTTACTATTCTAATTTCAATCTCTATTAAAAAAATAAATAAATTATAAAAGTGAGCAATGACAACGATTTTTAAAATGAAAAATATAATTAAAAGTGAGCATAAAATAATAAATATTAATTATAAAGCAAATCAAACTCTTTTTATGAAAAGTAACATAAGATAGAAGAAAATTAAAAAAATGCCACACGATAATATTATGAAAAATATATTTATTTATATATGTATATAGGCTGAAATTGAAGGCATTACTTGGTCACGTGGATCTCCAATGCGTCAATGATAAACAAGAGATCATGGACTTTGGATTAACAAAAATATTTAATATCTTAATTAATGATTTCATGTATTAATTATGTGCCAACTTCAGTCTACGTAAGATTAATTTAAGGGAAATTTATAATTTAATCTATAGGTATTGCCATTATTAATAAGTCTGTCTCTGTATTTTTAAAAATCTATTAAAACGTTCTTATATTTTTTTTCCGTCAACAAAATAGTTCTTCTGTTTTTTTTTCCGTTAAAATTAGATAAAAGATGAGAGATAAAATTTTTAAAATCCAATTTTACCCTAAAATAAAACCTTTTATTTAGTTCCTAGATATTATTATCATTAATAAGTTAGTTCTTACATTTTTAAAAATCTATTAAAATATTTTTATTTTTTTTCATATCTATTAAAACGTTCTTATCATTTCTTTCCGTTAATGAAATAGTCCCTGTCTTTTCTCACATCTATTAAAACATTCTTATTATTTCTTTTTGTCAACGAAATAGTCCCTATCTTTTCTTTCCTCCTCCTCCTCCTCCTCCTCCTCAGAAGAAGAAGAAGAAGAAGAAGAAGAAGAAGAAGAAGAAGAAGAAGAAGAAAAAGAAGAAGAAGAGGAGAAGGAGAAAAATAATGGGATAATTTAGTCTTTTACTATATTTTTAACAGTAAAAATAAGCGAAAAGATTATTTTATTGACGGAAAGAAAATATAAGAACGTTTCTAAAACTACAAAACTAATATGTTAATAATAATAATAATATTTAAGACTAAATTATAAATCTTTATAATCAACTACAACTTTAACTATTTTTTAATTTTTTTTATAATATTTGTTCAAACTCACATCATATGACCCATCTTTGCTTGTTATCTTGAAAAATGTGATTTTCTTTTTTGGGTTGATTTGATTTTGTATTAAATGTTAATTCTCAGTCAAGTTTGTCAACTTGTCGACCAATAAGTTGCTTTACGATGTAACTTTTTCTTTTTTCTTCGGTATATATGTTTAGCAAAACGTTTGTCTCTCAATTTTATATTTAATTTTATCTTTTAAAATAAATTTTATTTTTTATAAAATATTAATATACAAATTAAAAATAATTATTAATTTTTTTATAATAAATTTATGACCCTTAAAATTATCAAAAATTTTTTTAAATATTTTACAGAAGAAACATGTTATCCACCTTTTCATTACTTGCTGGAGCAAGTAATTAGTATATTGGATAAATATATAATAGTTAAAATTAATTATTAATTATAATAAAATTATTATATTTAATTAATAAAATTATTTTCTATTAAAAGTATAAATTAAAATTGGAAATTAATGTTTTTATCAAGTTAATTAATACTAAAAAATATATTAACATAATATAATTTAATTTCAATATGTTTGTTTTATGATTTTTATTTTTTTATATTATTTTAAATTTATTATTTATTTTTATATTATAATAATATATAAATTAATTATTTTTTTAAAAATAAAGATCTAGAATCGAAAGAATAAAATTTTAAATTTTTAAGATTTATTTAGATCAACCTAGAATTAGCTGTATGTAAATTGATTATTATAATTTTATTTAATAATAATATTATTTTAATTTATTTTAATATTTAATATTTTAAAATAGATATAACTAAAAAATTAAAAAAATATTGTTTATTATAACGAGAGAATACACAATTTTCTGAATTTCTCGGATTGATCAAAGAAAAGTCTATGCAGTCAACGTTGAGCCCGAGTCGACTCGAATAAACTCGGTTCGCCACTATACTTAACATGCACTGGCGTTGCACTTTGCTACTCCCAATCCCACCATTCCTTTCCTTCTGCGCCAACGTCACTCACAGTTTCGAGGCTTTAGACCGTCCAAAAGAAGCCAACTCTTGCTTGTACCTTCTCTTCCCCTCTCTCTCTCATCTCTCATCTCTCTGATCATTTCCATTATCAGAAAAGAAAAAAAAATTTATATACCCTCTTTATCATATTCCGTCCTGCTCTTCTACCTAACCAATTGCATTCCCTATTCGTTTAGCTGATAGGTATATATATTAATATTTTTGGGGTTTTTACTGTTCAGATTGATAATGATGAGGATGGAAAGAGGGGGCAGAAGTTTTTTCTTTTTCTTTTTCTTTTTCTAATTCTTTTGGTTGCTAAATTTGGTGAAACTTCTGGGTTTTTGCTGCTGAGATTGAAAACATCATTTTCTGGATAGTTCGATTAAGTATAAATGTGAAATGCTTGCTTTTTCTATGGAATTTCGCAAAGATTCTTTTCTTTCTTTTTGCTTTTTCTTTTCTCCTTTTTCTTATCTGCGCCATTTAAGTTTCCTCGGGAAATTGGAAGCTGAAAAAACTGTCGTTTAACATCCGTCGATTTTCCCCTGCAGGAAAATCATAAATAGTAGGGGAAGCACAGGCAGAGCTAACGGTAGTTTTCTTTTTTTTCTGTCTTTTATTTTTTACCCGTCTATGGATAAAAATACTAGAAAGATAAGAACTGGGTTCATTGTATTTTATTGATAGATTTTAGTCTGCATGTAGATTGACCATTGATTTTTTTATTTCCAAAGAACAATTTTTTAGAAGATGGGTGTTTGGAAAAGCTGTTAATAATTGATCTATTTTGGGTTCTTTATTTTTCTTTTTCCTCTGTTTTCTATGGAACAGATATATTGATGAATGGATGTGGGTCTTATTCAGGGGCCTACTTCTCTGATTTAGCCCAAACAAATTCGATTTCAATTATTGCAGTTGAAGGTTTCTTAGTACGGATCTCACTTTGATGGTAAAAGGTGAAACATTTCCTCTACTCACAGTTAGTTCTTGCTCCATAAAATTGGGGAGAGAGAAAGATAAAGAGAGATTGCTGTTAGATGAGTTTCCTAAATAACGGTAAAAAAAAATTCTTGTGGTAATTTGACCAAAAAGTAGATGTGTTGCAGGGAATTGGGGAACAGTTTCACTCAGATTAAAAAAAGTGAGATTTGCTTTTTTATGATATGAATGGTGGAGAAACTTTTTAGGTAGCAAGTTATAGAGTAAGGAATGTTTTTATATCAATATCTTTAGGTCCTGGGATTCTGCAAGATCACGTTTCAACGTTACTGGATTGAAAAAGTCTTGACTAATTGGTTTTGGTTGGATGTATCTGTTTATGGAGATTGGGATGGAAGAGTTCTTGTTTGCAACAGAGTTTGCTTGGTTGGAAAGCGAGATTCTTTCGTTAGATTGATTTTATGTAGTTAATAGTTCTGTCTGGTTGCTCTGTTTGAACTCTTGGAGCTGTAGAGGTTGCTGAATTTGAGCACTTCATCAACTGGGACTGTTTCTGCAGTATCTGAACAGCCAGATCGGATTTTCTTCCACGGGGGATTGGATATTGGCTCGCCTAATTCAGTTAAACAGATATGGCCAACCCCTTTTAATTCAGTGAATTTCAGAGGTAAGCTCTTTCTTTTTTTTTTTTCTGGTTTTTTTTTTTTCAAGTAACATGCTGTTTCTAGCTTCTTTTTTTTTTTTTGTGCGTAGGATTCCTTAGCAATTTTAGTCTGTTTGATTATGTTGTTTCATCCTGCTTTCTAGTTAAATGATAAGCGTAGATGTCCTAATTTTTCAGGATCTGGGATCTGGTTGTTTCTCATTAAAAACTGAGTGCAACTGGTGAAGTTTATTCTATGAGTTCCCTCTCACTGATGGAGTTGAACACGAAAACCCCCATTCAGTGGGACTGGGAGAACCTGATAATGTTTAATACAACTGAACATCCAAAGAAATTACGATGGACAGAGTGGGAAATTGATGGAGATAGAGGAATTGATTCTGGGTCGTTATACTCTTCTGGTAGTGGAAGTGGTTGTGGTGGTTCTGGTTCTGATTTGGGACTTGCTTCTTTATCAAAGAGCTCAAAGTCAGCTTCCATAAATTCTTCATCAGTTGGGGAAGTGAAAACATCCAAATTTACTTTGGAGGTTTCTGAAGCAATTCCAGAAGATTCCAACAATAAGAAAGCACTTACAAAGGCAAAGCCAACTGGTACTTTTACTCTTGAGGCTTCAGTCGGCTCAGGTGAGCTGCTAGGCTTAAAGCTAGGTAAACGGACATACTTTGAAGATGTTTGTGCAGGCAACAATGCTAAGACTTCAGCATCCTCTGTGATTCCTGGATCTTCTCTTTCTCCTGCAAAGAGATCCAAGTCCAATGGTCAGGCTTCACCTGCCCCACGCTGTCAAGTAGAAGGCTGTAACCTTGACCTCTCATCAGCTAAAGATTATCATCGGAAACATAGAGTTTGTGAAAGTCATTCAAAAGCCCCAAAGGTCATTGTAGCTGGTTTGGAACGCAGGTTTTGCCAGCAGTGTAGCAGGTAGGGCTTCTAATGAAATTAGTAAACGATTGAATTTTGGAAGATGATGGGTTCTGAGATTGTCCAATTTTCTGTTTGTTCTGTCTCTGTGAGTTAATGACGGTTATCTTGTGTGAGGATTGGGAATTATTTCATTTCCCTCATGTTATTAATAATAATTCCTGGCTTGCATAATCAATTGAGATGATGTTTTCTTTGTTATTGGTGTCATAGGTTTCATGGGCTGTCAGAGTTCGACGAAAAGAAGCGAAGCTGCCGCAGGCGTCTTTCTGATCACAATGCAAGGCGCCGTAAGCCGCAGCCCGAACCCATCCAATTGAATCCTGCGAGGCTGTCTCCATCGTTGTATGGTACTAGTTTTGTTTCAAACTTTGATGACTTTTTGAACATGCTAGTAACGTTAACCATTATTTAAGTTTCATTAATTTGACATATACAATGAATTTCTATGAATTGAAAGGTAGACTTATCCCTTTACCTTAACAACACACGCTTTGAGGGACCTCTTTGCTAAGTAGTTAACATTAGGAGTTCTCTATTTTACTCTTGTTTTAGTTTAAATAGAACTGTTTGTCGTTGTGGTTGCCATTTGCAGTTGATCTTATTAGTTTACATAGAGCACAATACGCATTTGTTCAAGTTGAGTTAGCAGCTTGATGCCTTGACATGTGTTTGCCTGTGCAGATGAGAGGCAACAGATGAGTTTTGTTTGGAACAGTGTCCCACTTGTTCATTCCAGGCCTAATGCGAATTTGACATGGGAAGGCACATCCAGCTCTAAGTTCACAATAACAAAGGAGTATGTAATGAAGCCTCCAAAAGTAGGATGTATTGACAGACAGCTGCATTTGCCTGGTAATAAGCTGACAAGTTCCATTCCTATGCATTCTCATGATTCCAAGTGCTTGTTGCCATCCAGATCCAAGGTCACCACAGCTGAGGTTATCAGCCAAGGTTTGTTCTTCTTTGTATTAGGAAATGAACATTTTATGTCATTAAATTTCTAACTGTTTGATGATGTGTTTAAGTATCATACAAACCTTCATGAGTGAATGCTTTAGCAAGATTTTCCACATGACATGTATAGCCCATTATGCTGTAGTAGCCACTATTTAAGGAAGTGACTGTTCTATAGATCCAACAACAGTTTGTTCTCTGTTGAAAGGTCCAAACAAAAAAGAGAGCAGTTGATTTATTAAATTCACCTGTTTAAGTCCATATGCTGATGTCATGCCAGGCATGCACTTTTACTAATTCCTTTTATCTGCACAAATTACCAGAAGACGGTTTCACATGTTGCATAAACATTTTCTTATTATGAGCTTGAGGTAACTGAAACTTTTAATTTTTTCAGCAGAGAAGGTAATGGTTGAGTACTAGACAAGTTTGGAACTGTTAATAGGGACCTAATATGGGATAATGTCACAAGTACATGGATTGTGAAGTTAGAGTGGAACTAAAGGCTTAAGGTTCTCAGTTTTGATTATAAGAAGAAAGCTATATGTCAAGGTGAAATAATAAAGATGAGCCTTCGAATAGCAGTAAGGTTTTTCCTTTCTGACCATTGTGTCATGGGTTCAAGTTATAGAAATGTCCTTTCAGTAAAAAAACTGGGGGAAGATGTGTATATAATAGAAACACCACTCTCCCAACTGCTTCAAGTCAAGGAGGGATTCTTTAAGATATCCTTAATCCAGATCCACAAAATATGATAGACTAGAGAACAGAGATTGAACTAAAAGAGAAACTGGAAGAGATGTCGAAATTCATAGTAAAATTTCGAAATTCCAAATGAAATTTAGAAAGTAGTAATTTTTAAATTTCTGGCACTAGAAGAGACTGCATAAGCTATGCATTTACACAAATCATCCAACTGAACTATGATTTTGAATTTTGAAGATGTTAAGCTTCATGAAAGAGAATCAATGTTGTGAAACCTAGTGCTTAATGAGTCATTTTCGTCTTGGCATTTCCTTTTTTGTCTTGAGCAGTGCTAGTCTTTCTAAATTGGTGTTGTGAGATTACTAGACAACTAAACTTTGCAGGTTTAGAAGAATCAATTATCTCACCCAATGTGGATGCGACTCAGGATCTTCATCGTGCTCTCTCTCTTCTGTCAACTAATTCATGGGGTTCATGTGAGCAAAAATCTGTGTCACATGAGCAGCCTGCTCACGCAAGTCACACAGGCATGCCACAGTTCATGCCGCATGTCATGCCCCAAGGCATGCCACTTGCCTCATCAGATTACTGGAGGACTGAACAGACTACTGACTCTCGAGTGCATAACTTGGCTACTAACAACGATAACAGCAGTTACTTTCAAGAGTTCCAGATGTTAAGAGCCCCATATGATAGTGAATTCTACTCTAGTCAGTTAAACTGACTGCTCAAAATCAATCATCATTTTCAAATTGATGAGTTCACTTGCTAAGGTCTGTATCTGGTTCAACATCTAGCTCAGACGCCATAAGATAATTTTATTTCCTCCGTGCTCAGAACTTTTTGTTGATACGTTGTTAATAATTCTGAGTGACACTAGGTTGAGAAAGATGCTTAGTTTATTGAAATGAACACCATGTTTCAGAAATAGCGGAATCAGATAAATCATTTTAACCAACAGACTCTGGAAGTTTTTGTCAATCTCACAGAAGAAAGTTCTCTACTTCTGTAATGTTCTGATTAGTGTTAGTTGTTTTCTCCAGGACCTTGGCTGTATTTACTTGTGCTGTCAGATTTCAGAACATCGGAATTAGGAGTTCCAGGATGTTGTTGTCTCCTAAATTGTGGTTGACACTTGCAATTTCATATTTACCTCTTAATTGAATGTTGTTTTAACTGGCAGAACATTCATTTCTTCAGACACTGTTTTGGAACAACTTCTGAAACTCAGATGGGATTGAAACTTTAAATTGTCTTTTCTAGTTATCAATGCGCATTGCCATATCTCCTCTATGTTTTGCAATTAACCTTTAGAGATTCTGGATATAGGCAGAAACATGATTGTTGGCAATTGGCATGATAATCTCATAGTTATGGTGCAAACAAGGTAGTCAATTTGTGACTTCAATTTTGAATTAGTTATTGATATTGTATTTTGGTAGAAATAATGTTGCCTAAGCTTTCATATTAAATATATTCAAATTAGAGCAGCTTAAGAATGAATGAATGCATGACTAATGGGAAGCTTCTTCAAAATTCAAGGTCTTGTTAAAAGGGCATATTGCAAAGCTGCTAATGTCCATCTGAGCAAGAAATGCAGGACTCTAATGCTTTAAAGGAGGTAAAATTGAGTTTATTTCTCAGTTTGTTTCACATCAAATATATATATATTTTTTTTATTGTTTTGGGCATTCTAGTTGTTATTTATTTTTTCAATTCAAAGTGAAAATTAAATCATTTTAAAGAAAATAATTTTATATTTTGAAAAGAATGTTAATTTTTATAGTTTGAGTATCTAACCACTATTAATAATCAAATAATAGAAAATAAATTAATTTTATGAAAAAGTTAATAGAAAATATTATTTACGCACAAATTATTTTCTGTGGGATAGAGTGAGCCTGTAGTCTTAGTGAAAATATTACGAGCTAAGGTGTGTAAACTCATTTTAAAATTAATGGCTTTTATTTTGAGCAATCGAGTTTTTTTTTTTTTTTTTTTTTTTTTTGGTTTATCTGATTCCAATTGAGACTAAATTTTAAATTTTGTAATTTTAGAAGTATATCTGATTTTATTAAATTAAAAATTATTTGCTAAGATCAATAATACTTGTTTCTTGTTTGATCCCAATAGTTAATTAACTTGATTAAAGACATTTGAAAACAATTGGTTTTAATTTTTTGAGTACTCGATAGTAATTCGTTAATAAATCTTTTGATGTGTGAACTAAATTATTCTTAATTAAACAATTTAGATGCATTTCATTCGATGATAAGGCAGGTGAAAAGCGAAAAATCTTTCTCTATATTTGTAGAAAGAAAAAATTCTTTATTTTCTTATTTTTGTTTCTGGGCGTTAGGCCCTTCACCGGTGGTCATTTAGTTTTCTTTTGCCCTTCTAATGAGAAAAGACCCTTTTTCTTATGACCCAGTAGTGAATTTCTCCTTCTATGGTTGGATGCAAATAAAGTTATTTTTATGATTTTTTTAAAGGCGATACTTAGTGAAGAAATTTTCTATGTATTTGTTTAGGTTGCATGTTAATTTTGCTACAGGTGGTTCTTCATCTTCAAAGCGATTGGTTTTGCATGCACGGTGAGAAATGAGTCTCTTTTAATGCATTGCTCTTGTATTGGATGATGTATTTGGGCTATGGGCCTTTTAATTAATATATCTTTTTTTTTTTCAAAAAAATAAAAGATAGGTACGTACGTTATGGCCACCTTGGTGCAAGCAGTCATGTTCATAAAAACAGGAAAGTACACTTCTTTCACGCATTTGGTCGAGCATCTTGAGAGCACAGTGGTGGTTGAAACAATCAGAAGTTAATTATTTAAACCAAAATTAAAAGAATTTATTTACTTAAAAAAATTTAGGTCCCACCACCACATCTTGAGTTCATAGTTACCATATTATATAAAACCAAAACAACTTGAATTAAGAAAAATTTAGAGATGGCTGACGCTATCGAAGCCACAATTTCTTAGCAAATTATTTAAATTCTGCTCTCAAGCTGTCCGACCAACTGCTTGAAAGCTCTAATCCTTGTTAGGATGTACAGTTTCATTTCGGAACGATTTTTATAAAAATTAAAATTAAAAAGTTGATTTTTTAAAATTAAATTTTGATTCAATTTTAGTACATTTTTACATATTTTTTATTTCAATTTAATTTTAGTATCGTTCTAATACTTTTTTTTTTCTAATTTCAATATAATTATTTATTATTATAATATTTAAATTTAAACAAAATAATTAAATACTTTTAATATAATATTAATATTATTTAACTAACAAATCTCACATTTCAATTTTAAAATAATATTAAATATTCATGATATTATATAATATTTTTATTTAAAATATATTAAAATACTAAATATAATATAATTTTTCTATTACAATTTTCAAATTTTTAAAAGAAAAAAGAAATTTCTAATAAAACTTCTAAAAACTTTGTTACAATATTTTCACAATCCATAAAAAATAAATTTCAATTAAACGAGTTTTTATCCTTATATTACAAATGTATTTAATGTTTTTATTTTTTATAGCAAAACTATGTAACTTTAAATAAAACTAAATAAGATGTAGTTTAATTTAATAGTATTTTTTTAGTAGTCACAATTAATTTAATTTAATTTATTTTTAATTTTATTAAATTATATTTTATTTATATATAATCTAGTTAAGAATTATGCATATAAAAATAATAATATAATTACAAGTATATATATATATATATAATTGATTTTAATAATTTATATTCTATTAATATGAAAATAGTGTATAATATAATCTATTTAAATAGAATAGAGTATAATTAATGAATTAAATTAGTTAAATTATACTTTTATAAACCTTTAATAATTGATTAATAACATATATCCATATCAATTTATATATAATTATTTTAATAATTTATATTTTATCAGTACAATTCTATTCTATTAATATTGAAATAGTGTATACACATCATTTATTTAGATAGGATGAATTTTAATTGACTAATTAAATTAATTAAATTATACTATTATATGTATTTAATAATTAATTAATACCTAAAAAATTATTATATATATAAATAATAATAACAAGTGTATATATATAATTATTTTAATAATTTATATTTTAATAGTATAATTCTATTAATATATATATATATTATATATATGTAATTTATTTAAATAAAATAAATTATAATCAATTAACTAATACTAAATAAAATGATAAAAAATATTAATAATGAAATAATATTATAATTATATATGTGTATTTTATTAATATTATATAATATATAAAATACATTATTAAAATTATAATATTATTATAAATTATTTAAAATATACATATAAATTAATTTTTTAGTATAATTTTGATTTAATTTTAATACGTTTTTTAATAAAAAATTAAAATTAAAATTAAATAACTAAATAAATTTAATTTGATTCTTATGCTAATAATTTTTTTTTCCAATTGAGTTTAATAGCTATTTCAGTTTGATTCTTCACTAATAATTTTTTTTTTCTATTCCAATTCAGTTTAAATTTTAATTCGATTTGGAACCTTAAAAAATCTGTAATTGGTATGAAGAGATACTGACGTGACATAAAAATTAACTGTGCTCTAAATCCATTGGGAGGAAGAATTTTTTTTATACCGGTTAATTATATTAATTAATTAAGAAAAGTTAATTTTATTTTATTAGAGTTACAAATCAATCTACAATTCAGGATTGAAAAGCAAATGAACCAAAACTGAACCAACCTAAAGCAATTTTAGTCAATTCCAAGTCAAGTTATTTCATGGAGGAATTCAATCAGGTTCCATGATAATTATGATTTTATTAGTTTCAGGCACTCCCGCTTTCAATTTGCTCAAATATAGGGGTAAAAATGCGACTACTAATTTTACTATACATTTGTATAATGATTTGTATTGAACAATTCTGAGGTTCAATCCAAAATCTTACTGGTATTCTCACACTCAAAATTAAGATGATAATTTCCAACTTAAATCAATACTAATAGGGGGACATGAGGCTCCTCGTACTGCAAGATCAATTCCAAGAAGAAAACTTGGATTGAATTGACAAAATAGAGGAGTTCACATTGTCCACTAAATGAAATTCAAAGGCTAACAGGTGAGAAATATCAGGGCTAGCAAAGGTAAAAGCACAAATATTACATCCATGAGGCTTAAAGCAAAGCTAACAAGTGTAGTTACTCAACCAACACAGCTACATAATAGGCCTGCTACAAAAGCTACCTACAAATATGTGAATGGGTAATGGATTATATTACAAGTCTGGTCGCCTCTAATTTCACACCACAAAACCATGGAAGGCAACTAAATAAGGGGAAATGGTCGTTGCACTGATTCAAACTACATAACCATCAGACTTACTTGCTAGGGGAAACATAGTTAAGTTTTGAACTCGGATCCCATTAGCTTCTAACAGAAGATGCTGAGACAGTGATACTGAATGGCATAGAGACAAAAACAATCCAAATGAACATAGAACATGTTGTTTGCAGTATTCTAAGATCACGGTAGCATACCCACTAGAACAGATGATTCGTTGCCAAGAATTGCCAAGAATTACGAAAGCCTAACTAATAGAAAAACATAACCAACCTTTATTATCTCTGCCAGATCAAAACTAGTAGACACCTGATGCATCAAGGATCCATAAAGACCATAAATCATTGCAAGTAATACAACAACTTGACAGACATCATGAGAAGGTAGAGAAACTTGACAACCGCTGCAACATGAGGACAACACAACTGACACCCATATTGAACAATGCTGGATGACAACTTTAGACCTTCTCAAACATGTCCTAGTACTCACTGGAACAGTAGACAATTGCAAATCAATTGTTGCATAGTGAAAAAAGCAACTGACATCTAACAAGGTACACATATCTATACCTTAAAACAGATGGGGTAGAGAGCAAGAGCGAGAGTAAGAGGGAGAGAAAAGGGGGAAGGGTTTGCCTTGTTAGAAACATCTTATTAATGCTCATTGAGTTTGTGAATACACATGTAATTAATGAAGAAAACAGTATCAAGCAATAAAAGTAAATACAAACAGGATGAATCACATAACAAACCTGATCATTCTCATCCACCACTGGTGAAGGTGACTTGTTTGATTCAACATGTTTCTCAACCCCACAATTCTGTCTGTTGCACTTGGTCCTATATGGATAGTTTATGTTATTACAATTCTCGCACTTCCAGCTTCCCTCAGGCATTTTTTGTTCTGAAGAGCAAGTACAATAGTACATAAGTATCAAATTCAAAATATGAGATTCAACATCTTAAGGAATTTAGGAAGACTTACTGGAATTTTTCTTTGACTTTGCAGCCTGGAATTGTAATAGGATATTGTCAGAAATCAGATAAATTAATATTAATAAACAAAATAACAAGCTAAAGCAACAAATATACTAATGAGCAAACTATCTCTTATTCAAAAAGAAAAAGAAAAAAAAGCAAACTATTTTTAAGCCAAGTTGCAAAATAATAGAATTTTGCCAAGAAATAATTATATGACAAAGGAGACAACATGAACAAACACAATTCCTCCAAAATGATTCTAATATATTGAAGTAGAAAAGCAGAGCAAACCTGGGATCCCGGCTTAGGTATATTGCAGTTCCTCATGTTACAAACAATTCTAAAAGAGAAGTTGATATTCCCACAGTTTGGACATATCCAGTCATTATCACGCATTGCATCTACATGCACAGAATGTGGAGGAAAAAAAATCAAAGTTAGAAGACACAAAGGGTTCACAAAAAAAATGCTCATCCAGCACACTGAAATGACAAACCTGCATCCTTTTTCAGAGAGTTATCATCAGGAAAGAAGCCTGGCCTAGGCCCCTGACCAATAAATAAATAAATAAGGTTTGTTTATAAATTCACATCATATTTAAATGATTGAAAATTTTTAAGAGAGAGAGAGAGAGAAATAGAGCATGTTAGAAAGCAGAGAGTCGGTTCTTTGGGTCCTTTCTTGAAAACATAGTGAAACACACACATCTACATGTGTTATGACCTTGCATTTCTGAGAACAGATGGCAAGGTGCACAGAAATGAAAAATGCAGAATGATAAGTGAAATTAATCCCATTCAAAATGCCAATGCTGGAAAAAGTCACATACTGTAAGGGCAGGGCCTATTGGTATACCCAATCCATACCGGTCCATCAAGAGTGGCATACCATACATCTCAGCTGACAGAAATGAGGAAAAGTCATTAGCAACCAACAGAAGCTAAGGGGCCAGGCCAATTAGGTATACATGGTAATGTTGGTTTCCTTTTTATTGTTGTTATCTAAAAAGCTATGTGAAAAACAAGTTGGTGAAGAAATCTTTACCATTCCCCATCATAGATCCACCAGGATAAGGAAGTGGTCCAGATATATGCAGTGGCCTATAAGGACTGCCAGCAGAAAGGTGGCTACTATAATTATAATGATATGCTGAGCCACCAGAAAATGGAACACCATATGGTGGAATAGACAACCTATTGAAAAGGGATGATCCATATGGTGGCACACCCATATACATTGAAGAAGGTGCACCAGAACCTATATAAGGAGCTGAAGATGGGTAACTCCGTGGGGTTTGCACTAACTCCGCAGCAGATTTCTGGAGGGAACAAATGTAGAATTTAGAAAATAACAATAAAGGTTTTTTTTAAAAGTAAAACAAGCCAAAACAGATAACAAGATGAGTGCATCAATGAATACAAAGGGCACACATACATTTCAGCAATGGTCCTATATAAGTATTAGTCAATGAAATGGGAGAATGGTGAGCAAGTACATAAATAGTACAACACAACTATATATACATAGAGGTTGTAAAGAAAGGTTTAACTTCAAAATTAATAAGCACAGACTAATCCTGCTGCAACAATCAATCCCAGTGCTCAAATGCAACCAGACATGTTGATACCAGCTGCTTGCTATAGAAATTACAATGCATCTATCAAGTTTGGTTCTTAAAGTTGCATGATACACTTGAACCTCTTTTCAAATGTGTTAGCAAGTACTAGAACTGTACCCATCAATCCTAAAATAAAAACCAAATCACTGTGCAAGAAAAGTTAGAAAAGCACAAAATGCAGTTTGTATCCTACCACTGAATTACAGAGGCATACTCCATAATTCAAGATAACATCAAGCAAGTTCTCTCTACAAAATTAATCCAAAAGTTCACTTACTGAGATATGGTCGGCTGGCCTGAGTTGGGTACAGTTACACCTATTGCAAATGCTCCTGAATGAAGAATTGTCGTTGCCACAACGTGGACACGTCCAGTCATATTCCCCGCGTCCACCTATAAATCATAAAGCCTTCCTTTGGTGGCATGATTCATTTTACTTGAAAAGAATTCAAATCAATTCTTGCAAAAATTTTAAGTTAAAAAGAATTGAATTCTTTCCTTCTAAATGAGAAAATTATCGGAAAAGAAATCAATTGAATTGAATTCTTGTAAAATTCTTGATACCAAATCGAGATATCAAAAGGAGAGTAAAAGTTTTGACGAACATGATCAAATCCCTACTAATTATTTATGGAGAAGGATAATTTTATTTGACTAACAGAAGCGAAAAGCATACCGTCGGTGCTTGCGCGCTCGGCTGTGGAGGAATTTCTGTTATCTTCCTGAACACCCAAAAGAGAAAAAAAGAAATCACCAACTCCCGTAACTGGCAATATAACCGAATTACAGAAACTTAGAAAAGCGAGCTTCATTTGCATCCAAAATATGAAAAAAAAATCAACAAACAACGCAAATGGAGATTAATTTTTGGAATCATGAACCATATAACAAAAATCACCAGATCCTCTAGGGTTCTACTCAAAAGAAAGGTTAGGAAAAAAAAAAGGATGATGAGGAGGAGTACCTGAGACATGGCATTAGAGAGGAATCAAGAAGCAACAGACCTCTGCTTTAGATTTGGAGGCTGGGAGGGAGTGATGGGCGGGGGAGGTCTTGGAGGAAGGTATAGCTAAATTTCAACAAGGTACATGACAAAATCTTCAATTTGCAACTCTAAACTACCTCGACTTAAACCTTCGTAGCAAAAATACATATGAATATGGTACACAATCGCCGTTTATTACACGTCTCATGCCAACATGGGTTTAAGCGTGATGCTTCGAATTTACTTCGAGGGCCTCTCTTTTCCCGCGTTTTTTTTTCCAGTTCTCTTATCCTCTTTATTTGGTTTGATGAAATGGCGAGAAGAGGAAAGAAAAAAAATAAAATAAAATATTTCTCGTTTGGATATGAATTGAGAAGGAAAAATAAAGAGAAAGCAGAGGGAAAAAAAAAAAAGGAAATTTGTATTCAATGTGTTATCAATGCCTCGAAATATTTCCCTCCAATTTGATGGACGAGGAAGGAAATTGACACACATTACCTAAATTTAATTCTTTCTTTTAAGGAGAAAATTTAATTTTTCATTTAAATTACTTATTTATCTAAATAACATAAAGTAAATTATTTTTTTTTCCTTTTCTCTTTATTTCTTTCTTTTAATTTATCTCAAATTCTCTTGCACAATTAAAGTACCCAACGATTCATCCTACTCTTCTCTACGGGTACTGTCGGCTCCCGTGTCCTCTTCCTGCATGGGAAGCTCTTGCTCTCCCATTCGATAGTGAGTCTTACTCTCTCCATCCAAATTGATATATAGATTTTCTTTTGATTTTAATTTTTCTATTAACAAATATGAGTATTTTTGTGAGAGCTAATCTTTAATCTATTATTAAATTTGTTATTTGAGTTGTCTTTGATTTTGTTGGCTCTTACATATTGGTCTTAGTGTATTGTTTGTGGGTTTTCTTCCTTTAGTCGATATAAAGAGTTATTGTCCTTGCTGTTTAGCCTTGCATTGGCATGCTGGGTAGTTGGTACTTATTCGGGATGCTCATTCTGTTGGGTGGATCTAGTTCCTCATGAGCTTTGTTTTCTCCCTACTCTTCATGTTGACCCAGCTTTTGTTTTGCTTTAACCACCAAATCTCCGCTTCTGAGGATGGGAATATGATTTTTATGGGTTCCTTCATTTCTTAATGTTTTTTATATTTTTTTCTGCCAAGTGTGGTGTATGTTGTTAGAAAAGCTCATAGTTTTTATCCTCTCTAATTATCTATATTTTTACAACGATTTTAGTTCTAAGTTTATAATGATCAACTGCCTGCTTTCATTGCAAAAATCATCCACATCAAAAAATAATAGGAAATTAAAATTATATATAACTGGTACAAAATTATTTGGATTAACCATTTTGGACTAAATGAAAAATGGATTTAAAAGTTATTTGAGTCAATTTGGACCGGCTACTTCAATTGGTATAGAGTCACTCTAAATCATATAAAATTATGCGGAACTAGTAGATTTGCAAAGAAATGACTATCCGTGTGAGACGAGATGGAACTGTCTGTATTATTAGCGAATCACAATACCTAAAGATCCAGTGTTGGTTAACAATTGTATCCATTCAGCTGCGACGGTCACTTTTCTGAAAAGTTATTTGAATCAATTTAGCTCAACTTCGTTATTGTTTATTTGCCTTTATATAGTAAAAATGTAATTTGCAAACTCGTATTACTTAATTATTTGTCTTTTTTAATATATTTTAAATCATAACCATTTTATGTTAGGTGGTTTCTTTTGCCTATATCTATTAATAATTTTAATTTATATACTTATTTTTAATTTTAATATAAAATAAAACAATGTTTTAAGTTTATCATTGATTAGTTTGTATTTTATTTTCATCATTTTATATAAACTATTTTTTATCTCATAATTGTTTAATGAAAATATATGATGTTATTAATGAAATTAATAAAAAAAAAATTATAGTATATAATAGAAATACAAATTAAACATGTAGAATATTTTGATATTAATTAAATTATATGAAATTTTACATCATTTAAAAATACTAAAAATTTTCATAGTCTTTTGTGTATATTTATCTAACATTAAGTAATAAATTTAAGATAAAATTGCTTTTTGTTTCAAAAAAAAGATAAAATTGCTTTTTGATTTATGTATTATAGAAAAATTTATTAATTAGTTTTTTTATTTTAAAAAATATATTAAAATATTTTTAATATTTAAAAATTTTTATTAAAATTTATGAATTAATTTTAACCATTAAATATATTATAAAAAATTTTAAAATATATTTAATATAAATAGATTAATTAATAAATTTGTATAAAATTGAAAAATTAATAGATAAATTTTATTAAATTATATGATTAAATAGTAAAATATTTAATTAATTAAAATTAATAAAAAAATAATTACTATATTTTAAAAAAATTAGAGATTTTTAAATATATTTTTTTTAAAATTGAAAAATAAATTAATGAGTTTTTATAGGATTAAATAATAATTTTTTAAAATTTAATAGTAAGTAATAAATTATAAAAAATAAATAATAAAAAAAAATTGAAAATCTCATCTTTAACCCGGCAATAGGAGTGCAGTAGAAACACTATATCGGGAAGCAGGTGGACAAGTAAGGTTGAGCCAACTGTGAAGTTGCAGTTACGTTTGCATCTGCCGTGGCGCTTCTCATCATCCCCAATGTCTACCCCCAAAACGCGAGACCACTACCATTTTCTTCTAATCTCTACGCCCTAAACCTCCTCTCCTTTTCTCTTCCCCTCTGCCATTTCACTTCCCAAACACTACTCTGTAATCTTCAAACACTTCTTTATCCGCATGGCTGCTTCCACCTAAAACACTTCATCATCGCTTAACCTCTACTGGTATGCAAGACACCGATTTTTGTTTTCCTTGTTTAAACAAATAAAAACCCAAATATCCAACAAAAAAATGTAAAGACCCTTTTTTTTGTAATTTATTTTCTTAATTTTGCCCAAATGGGTATTGGTTAATCCAGAAGTGTTATTATTATACCTCAAATTTGAAGAATTTCAAACGATCAAAAGGGTCCGATTTATTTTTGGATTAATTGAAAGTTTTTAGTTTTTTTTCAGCTTTGATTATAATTATATCCACGATCAAGGGAAAAACTTAGAAATAAAAATGATCATGAAAATTCTGCATTTGTCCTGGAGTGTACAATGTGCAATTTGTAATTCTCGTTTATTTAGATTAATATTTTCTGGGTTATTTTTTTCCCTTTCTGGATATGTGATTCATGTCTTTCTATCTCTTGAGATGTTAAGTTTGTAGGTATTGCTGGAGCTTTTATCGTTTTTTATTTTCAATACAAGAAACCTAATGGTCCAAAACATGTCGCAGGATCAGGTAGTTGCTAGTCCTTCCACATATAATTTTTATCTTCTTTTGTTTATGCAATAATTTCGTTTGGTGACAACTCTTTTGAAATCGATTGTTAGCCTTCTCTGGTCTTAGATGAAAATGTGGTTGATTCTTCAAGGGCTGCTATTGCTGTTGGGTCTTTAAGGGTTGATGCTCCACCCAATGCTTCTCCCTCTCAAACACAGTCAGCCTGTCATGGAGGTTAGTTCTTTATACGTGTCAATAAAAGAAGTTGAAGAAGTGATATTTGGCGTTCATGTTTCCCTGTTAGTATGCTATATATCTGCCATTGGATGGGTGAAAGATCTAAAGTTAATATTTTTATTGGTGTTTACTGTCTGAGATGTATATGAAGGGTTGACGATCATGCTCATAGATATTATCAATCAAAGAACTTGAGAATTTTGCTTGCCATTTCCAGGAGATATGAGTTTTGACTCATCAAAACTTACTATCATTATCTCTGTTGAATCTTAAACATAATTAAAAATATTGATTATATAAAAGCATTCTTGTTTTAGATATAACAACTTAAAACTATTGGAAATAGCAAATTCCATATCATTGTCCCTTAATGTTGGGTTTAGTGATATTTGAATTTTTTACTCTCTTCATTCATACAAATGAATGACCTCTCTTCCCTTCTAGACGTTTGTATTAGTTTCCAACTAAATGTTAAATGGTAAAAAGCTTTCATGAAGCAATTAATTAAGGAGTGATCTATTGATGGATCTGTGTGGGATTTTGTTCACTGAGATGATTTGGATGCCCATGGAGCAATAGGATTGTCCAAGTAGCTCATCAAAAAATTGCCATGATTACATTTTTTGTATCTTTCATTTTGGTGTCTATCAGGTAATGGTAATATAGTTGGCACATGGGGTACATGCCTTCCAGATGTTAATGCTGAAGGCTTGGATAGTTCTTATGTAAGAATGTTTCATTGCCTTCAATTTTCCCCACTACCATATCTGAGTTCTTCTAAGCTCTGCTCTGATGTATTTGTTTCTTTTCCATCTCACATAAGGGAATCTACAATGATCCTTCATCACTTCCATTTCATGGCAATGGGTACACTCCTCAAATGCCACAAAGGCCATTTGCCTCATTTGCAACACCTCCCCCTTCTGTAAATTGTCATGGCCAGCTTTACAATGTCCAAGATTTACCAAACTCAGATCCATCTTTTTACCAACATTTCATGACTCCAAATGTTCCTAGCATTGTTTCACAAACGTCACTTTCTTCTGCTAAGTGGCCAGATAGCATTAATTCCCAAGGAGATGGCAACAGATTTGGGCACCAACCAGGTTATCTGCCTGCAATGGGAACTTTTGGGAGAGGAAGCAATTATCCAGGAGATACTGGAGGATTTAATCTTTTGGAGCAAGGCTATGCTGGGTTTGAAAGCAATGGATTGTGGTCGGATTGGCCAAAACCTGGGAATGGGAAAGGTTCTATGTTGCATTTGTCATCAGCAACAACTGGTCCAAAACCAGTTGGTTCACTAGGTTTTTCTGCAAATCATTTTGGAATGGTTAGTCTTGTAACAGAATTTTCACTTTTATTCAATTAAGTAGACAAGTAGCATTGTTTCGAGATCTTCTAGATCTCTTTGTTAATATTGTCAAGTTTTGCTTTGCCTTCTAACAATTAAAATTTATTCAGGCGTCTCAACAAAAAGAATCATTTTATGGGTTTGGAACTCGTGCCAGCAATAAAAGCTATCCTCAAGGACAAACGAATCGAAACTCTGGCTATGATGTTTCCTCTTCCATGTTTGGAATAAATGGTCAGAGCTGGCCCACGCTTCATGAAGCAAGACAAGCAGGAAGGTGCAATGACTTCTCATGTAGTTGTAATTTTGCACTTGATACATTGGGTGAGAGAAATAGAGGACCTAGGGCATTTAAGCCAAGAAGTCAGACATCAGCAAATGGATCTGTAATTGACAGTCGCAGGACTGCAGTTTCTGATGTTTATAATGAGTCTTACAACCGCCTTGATTTTGTCACCGATTACAAGGATGCAAAGTTCTTCGTTATCAAATCTTACAGTGAAGATAATGTTCATAAGAGCATAAAGTATGGTGTCTGGGCAAGTACCCCAAATGGCAACAAAAAATTAGATGCTGCTTATCATGAGGCAAAGGAGAAAACTGGGACATCTCCAATCTTTCTGTTGTTTTCGGTAATTCTCACGTGCTGATGTTTTATAATTAGACATATCCTTAATTCATCCAACTAGGATTAATTGAATGGGCTGATAGGATCACTGAAAGACAAGAAAATGTGTAGGAAATCTAGTTCAAGAAAGGGGGATGGGGTAGATATTTTAATGCAAATTCAACATGATCCCTTTCTTATTTTTTCAAGGTCAACGAGGCAACTATGTCTATATGCCTTCTTAGATTATGCATCTTGTTTTTTTATACTCATGGTTGGTTGATGGCTTTAAAGACATATGGAGCCAACTTAATGTATTTTTTCATGTACATTTTTGTTCTCTAGTTGTATATGTTTATATTTTCTTTATAATTTTCTGTGAAAGATATTCTTCCACAGTTATGGTTCTTTTTTTATTTGGCCATTGTCAGAATATTTTTGTCAGGTTAGCTCTCTATCTAGCTACTAAAGGTTACTTGCACTCTTGCATTGTGTAATGCCTTTTTTTTCCTTTCCTTTTTGGGGTAAGTATAATGTGAAACCTATCAAGTGAAAAACAGTAAATTACCAACTTAATTGTCCTTTTTTTTTCATATTGCATGATTATATACAGGTGAATGCTAGTGCTCAGTTTTGTGGAGTGGCTGAGATGGTTGGGGCTGTGGACTTTGACAAGAGTGTGGATTACTGGCAGCAGGATAAGTGGTCTGGACAGTTTCCTGTCAAGTGGCACATTATTAAAGATGTCCCTAACAGTCAGTTTCGTCATATTGTGCTTGAAAATAATGACAACAAACCAGTCACCAACAGTAGAGATACTCAAGAGGTAGAACTTTATTTTGTTTCATCAACTTTTCCTCCAATTTAATGCTGCAGTATTGCAGTTTGCTTGATAATAAACAATTTCAGTTCCATTTGCATGAGGTTGGGCTGTTTTAACAATTTGCTGTCAGCTGGCTGTGATGATTATTATACAATGCCTAAGAATTAATTATTAGAAGGGTGAAGCTTGACACAGTACTTCTACACTATTTGTTACATTTTTCAACACGCTTATATGCAATACTGTAAAATACAATAACTAGTAATAACAGTAAATTTGATTTTTTTTTTCTTTCAAATAGCATTCAGGAACAGCTCTCTATGACCAGCAGGACAACTTTCTTTTTTATCTAGGAAGCCTTAAAAAGTCATTCCCTTGCCTGGTAGTGGTATTACTTGTCCTTGTGCTGTGCTGCACAAACTAAATGTAGTAATTCCATGTTTATTTACGTTACCTCAATATTCTTCTTCATATGACTAATTTGTGGATTGTGGATGGATGGAAATGTACTGCATGCATTTTGTGGTCTACTGTGTTAATAGATGAATGTTTGCAAAATATAAACAATGTATATTAGCTGTTGTATTCCTCGGTTCTTGAAAGTGAAACTGAAGTCTTTGGTTCTTGACACTTAGGCTTGCTCGTCATGCACAATATTTTGTTTTTAGGTCATCTTCATTTATTGTGAATTGTGTTAGATTTCTTATTCTTTTCTTTTTAAATGGAATATTACAGGTGGAACTTGAACATGGTGTTGAAATGTTAAAAATATTTAAGAACTATGAAAGTCATTCATCCATCCTAGATGATTTTCATTTTTATGAAGAGCGGCAGAAAGCGATGCAGGCAAGGAAGTCGAGACAACAACAGCAATCAAGTCTGGTGCCTACTTCAGTGATTGGAGATGGTGAACAAAGTCCTGTTTCAATTTCTAATGATTTCATAAAGAAAATGTCTAAGAGCTTTGCTGAAGCTCTGTCTGTTAATGAGACAGTAACAGAGCTGTCTATTTCACATCTGCCTCAGGGGGCCATGGGATTTGAAAATGAAAAAAGAAGCTGACACAAACAGCACACCTAGCTAATTGCATAGGTAGAAAATTTCTTTGAAGGTGTCTTGAACAGGAAAAGTTTGAACTCGATGATACCTCTCATTCTCTGTTTTTGTTTCCATTTATTTGATTTGATTTTATTTGTATTTGAATTTACATGGAGATTATCTGGATTGTTTGATAAGATTGATGAGGTTGGCATATCACATATAATATATCTTTTGTTTTACGAGTTATCTTGTGGAACTCAGTGTTCCATCACTTTGATATGGATACATCGTAGGGTCTGGTAAAGCATCAAGGTATAAGAAAAAGGATGCAGAAAAGTGAACATGGTATGTTCACTATGCCTCTTTTTATGAATAGAGCTTGAATTTCAGCTTTTCTTGTTTGGGTAAATTGTTAAACCTCGAAGTTATGCTTATGGAAAGCTGGAGCTCATCTTGACAATTTTTAAATTAAATTTATATCCAGATTTATATATTTATTGTAGACATTTTAATTAATTTTAAAACTTGTTTGCATATGATGTCAAAGTTAGATACAATTTTTGTTTTTTTTTATAATATACTATCTAAACATAATGTTTGGCCCTTTTCAATAATACAAAGAATAGGTACATAAAGATAATGATGGTGAAGTGACTAAAGGTATTTGATTTAACCTATAAACTATAAACTAAACTAATCAACCTCTATGCGGAATCATTTACAGAATGGGTGTCTGATTTAATGCTAATCCCTTCATGTAAATGGAGCTTAATTTGCTTATTTAGGTGTAAACATTACAGCTTTTCACTAACACACTGCAATAGCCATTGGCCAGCAACTTTCCAGATAAGTTGAAAATGAAGAGAATGGCATAAATACCAAAACACGTGTGATTAATTGAGAAAGTCACAAAAGTTAAGATGATTACAATAAAAATGCATAGAAACTGAAATGGAATCCTGGGAAAGTTAAGAAGAAAACAACAATAGTACAGAAAAGCAAACTCAGAGCTTTAATGGTGGCCTTCCATATTCTGGAGTTCAGATCATAGAAGTGAACTCAGTAGAGAGTGTAGATAAAAAGGGCCACGGCGATCGCCAGAGGATTGAAGAAGAAAGGTTTGTACGTGGTTCCAACGGAGCCGTCAGAATTCCCCGGTGATGATGATCCGGCGGGAGTAGCGGGAGTAGTTGCTGTAGTATTTGTGAAAATTGCAGCATCCGGTGAGGTAGGAGAGAGGCCAAGAAGCTCTGTCCATTCATAGAAATTACGTCAGCATAATGAACTATAAATTTGTCTCCTGAAAATTAAAAAAAAAAAAAAAAAAGAAGCAAGAACTACTGAGACTATGTGTAGGAGTCAATGAGCCCGTCTGGTTCCGGTCTTTTTGTTCTTAAAATCAAAAGTATGGAATCGAATCGTCAACTTGAAAATGTTTTTTTTATTATTATTATTATTAAATGTAATTTTTCCAATTCAAGTAGCTCTAAGTTAAATATGAGCAAGTTTAATCTCCATATATTATTCTATAATTTTTTTAATATAATTAAAATAACAAATTGTATATAATCTTTTATAATATAATCTACACTAATTTCTAGTTTTATTATTAAATTTATCTAGTAACAAATGAATTTCATATCATTTTTTCAATACATATTAGGGATGATAATATTAAGACACTAATAAATAAAATATCATGCCATATTATGATAAAACAAAGTAAATATATCTTCTTGAAACCAATAGAAATTAATACTCACAATCAATACAAATATTAACCTTAGTTTAAAATATAAGAGTAATTAATAATCTGAATTTTAGAAAAAAAGAAAAAGATCTACACACCGAATGAAGGAAACAGGCTCAGGGGGTTAGAGAGAGAGAGAACTCACTAGGGCAAACGCTAGCACTGGCATTTTGGAGCTGACAAGCAGAAGGAAGTTGAAGCAACCTATCTATTTGAATACCCAAGCGCTTTACCTGAGCACTACCATTATGTGCCTGTTGAATTATATAACACAAACACTTTGGCTCACTTTTCTGCAAATCCTTCACTGCATCACAGCATTGCTTCGCAGGCGTATTCCCTTTCCCTGTTGCGTATTCCAGGCAAGGCATCACCTTCTGAAAATCACTGCTACACTCTTCACTGATCCCATCTCCATCAGCTCCTCTCAACACAAAGCAACTCAACAAAATCAACATCAAAACCCTAAAAACACAAAATCCCCGGCTACCCATTTCCAGAGTTTGATCCTAACAAGAGAAAGATCACAGCTTTCCTTTATAGAAGAGGTTCAGATCAACGGTGGAGGATCGGAGACTTGGATCGACTGGTTCTAAGTTCTAACAAGACAATACGTTTAATGGAGGTGGTTGGGGCTGCATTTAAAGTCCAGAGAAGCTGAGGTAGTTGACGGTTTCGGATTTAATGAGGTTGAGAAGTGAGAACTGAAACTACGTCAACCCATGTGACACAGTTTGGGATGCTTTTTTTGTGTGGCTCTAATTGACGGCCAAGATTTAATGCCATTAGAGATCTCGGTTTTACATTGGTGCATTGTCGAAATCAAAGTTCAGAACTAACAAAGACAAGTTTTGCACGCCTGGAACAGAATTTATTATAGGAAGGTAAGCTTTACCTTTTTGTTTCTAAACGTTCTTAACCGATCCAAATTCTAATGGAATAGGAATTCACAATTTTAACATGCGTGAAAGGAGGTTACGTATGCCGTAGGGTGAGACCAAACTGAATAGAATATATTTATAAAAATCGAATTAAATTAATTTTAATTAGAAAATTGAATTAAATTGAATTTTTCTGATTTAATTTGATTCGGTTTGAATTTTTAATAAATTTTTTATTTTTTATTTTTTATTTTTAATATTTTAAAATTTAATTAAAATATTTTAACCTTAATATGCTTTAATTTCTCTATATTATTGAAAATAATATATTATTATCACTAATCGATTTGATTTGATTTTTTTAATTTTTTTATGATAAAAATCGAACTCAACTGAAATAATCAAAATTTTTAAAATTAAAAACTAAAATAAATAAAAATAAATAAAAAATCGAACCAAAATTTTAAATTAATTCAATCCAATCGATTTTTTTAATTTGAATTAAATACTATTCACTCTTAATAGTGTTAATATGCCATGTTTTCTTCACTCTATCAAAAGCCAAAAACTCTAAATGCATAAATTGAATTTATATAAATCTATAGTATAAATATATAAATTTTTAAGATGAACTTTATTATTATTTTTTTAAATATTATATTGATTTATTATTTTTTTTAAATATTATATCGATTTGAAATAAGATAATATCATCGGTATAAAAATTCTAGAACTCATCCTTTTAAATTAGCTTTAAATTTAACTCAAATCTAATAATTTTAGACTATAAAACCATATGAAATTAATTGAACAAATTTTTTACCTAGTTTATATAGTAAAAAGAAAATTACTCATTAAAAAAGGAAATTTTAGTTTTGTATTTTGATCATAACACAAATTTAATATTTTATAATTTTAAAAAAGATTGTGATGTTAATAAATTAAAGCTTATTAATAAAATTATATATATATATTGACATGCATGAATGGATTTTATGTAACAAATGTTAATTAAGCATTTATATGTTTATAATATATAAATAATTCTAAAAAGAATAAATCGTTAAGTATGGAAAAGCGAAATTTATTATTTAGCTTATATCAGAAAAAAACATTAATTTTCTTTTATTGAGCGATAAGAGACCCAAGTCCGCCAAGGGTCCCTTTTATGACTTTATCATCTGTTTTTAAAGGGAGCATGCATTTATTAAACAATTACTATATATTAATTTTTCACTTTTTTTTCTTTTAATAAATTTTTAAATTTGTATTCATTTCAAATATATATAATTTTATCTCCTTACATTTGTATCCATTAGAAATGCATGGATCTAAGCTTCTCTTTAATAATTTTAGAAAGTCTGTTAATTAAAGTTTAAATTTTATATATATTTTTCGTGACATTTAAAAAAATTAGTTAAGGTAAAATATTTTTTTAATTAAAATAAAAAATTAAATCATTTTTAAAAATTACTTATTTTTTAAAAAGATAAATTAATTTTTTTACACTTTGATAATATTATTAGTATTTTTATGTATAAATTTATTAATATATTTTTTAAAATTAAATAATAGAAAATAAATTATTTCTTAGAAAGTATTTATGTTTTTTATGAAAAATATTTTCAAATATATGTTATTTTTCAGAAATAGACAGATTTATTTATTTAAATTCAATCTCATAAACTTGAAATTCATAAATCCAAACGTGTCATTATTTTCCTTCAAATAAAGAGAACAGATGTGAAGCCCAAGCTTGAACTACCTAATCTATGGATTGGATGTGAAGGGCAACCATGAGGATTAGCCCATTGAATGGGACCAGACCTCAGCCCTTTTCTATGAGCTCGCTCGGCTTGGGATATGGACCTTTTTCACAAGTTTTTTTTTTTTTTTTTTTTAAAGGAATTAAGGATACAGGTAAAAGTGGGCAGTACTTATAATAATTTTTTAAAATTTAATTTTTAATTTATTTATTTCTGTTCTCATTGAGCTCATCTTAGGACACCTGCATTATCTTTTAACAGATGTGCCGCCCTAGCCAAATTCTCCACCTGACAATATTTTTCATTTAAATCGGCCACTGTGGCAGCCTTGAATCTAAAGAGAGAGGCAAAGTTCGACCTTCAATTCACGGAATAAGTAAAATAACATTAAAAGTAGTGGTATTTTACTGTTACCGTTTCTAGCTCCCACTTATCCTACACCTCCCAAGTCATTTGTTTTAAATCGAATGAAGAGTATTCACCCTTAAAATAAGACTTAAATCTAGATCTAGGATGGTATGCCTTTGACCATCCAAGCAAACCAGGCTACACTTTTTTAATATCCAATGCATGCCATTAGCAACAGAAGACTAATGTACGCATCCGTCTATTCTAAAATTAAATACGTATAAAAAGACCAATGTGTGATTTTCATAAAATAAAATAAAATAAAACATTTACTGCTGTTTGGAATATAATTTAACAAAAAAATAATTAAATGTTTACACAATTATATATGATTTATATTTATTTTAAAATTTATACTTTTAAATTAAAAAAATAATTAAATTAAATTCTTTGTATGTTTGATCATATAATAATTTTCTGAAGCCATACTAGATTAAAATCCAAGTACCATCTTATAAAGAAGGTAATATCTTCTAAGTCTGACAAAATCTCCACTTATGGTAAGATTCCAATTTATATCTCATATTCCTTTATTTCCTTGCTTGTCTAGAAATGCACTACCAAAAGTCATCTTTTTTTACGTGTCAAAAAACCAGATATTAGTGTACGCATAACATGGAATTATAATTAATTTTACAAAATTTAATTTATCCACTTATTAATTTTTTTCTTTATACCATAAGTGGAATATGATTATTATTTATATTTAAATTCTTGCTAAAAATTTTAATTTTCAAAAATATTTATTGAAAGTTAAAAAAAAAAAAAAAAAAAAAACTTCATCTTAAAAACGGGCTTTAGCTTTTCAAGACAGAAGCCAAAAACATCATTTATTGCTTCCTCTGAACAAAGGGGAGAAAAAAATCTAAGACATGCAGAATTGTAAATACTACCTGCCCGAGAAACCATGGCTCATCGGCATGGCAATCGGCGGTCTAATAATCGGCTGGATGATGCTATCCGGCTTCATCCACTTCGGTGAGACCACCTTCCTCTGCTCCTTGGCCAGCTCTACAGCTCGTGAAAAGGCGAAGTATGAGGAGACGCCGATCCAGCTTCAAGCCATCGTCCACTACGCCACCTCACGAATCGTTCCACAGCAATCCTTCGCTGAAATCTCAATCACCTTCAACGTCCTCAAGGCTCTCGCACCTTGCAACTTCCTCGTCTTCGGTCTCGGCCATGACTCTGTCATGTGGAACTCGCTCAATCCACGTGGCACCACCGTATTCCTCGAAGAAGACCCAAAATGGGTGAAATCTGTCCTCAAAGACGCCCCTAATCTCCAGGCTTATACTGTACAGTACAGGACGCAGCTCCGGGAAGCCGACCAGCTTCTCTCGACGTACCGGACAGAACCGTACTGTTCACCGTATAAAGCATATCTACGAGGTAATTACAACTGCAAGCTCGCATTGACTGGATTACCGGAGATGGTGTATGATAAGGAGTGGGATCTGATCATGATCGATGCGCCGCGAGGTTACTTCGCTGAGGCACCGGGAAGAATGGGGGCGATATTCTCTGCGGCGGTGATGGCTAGAGCAAGGAAAGGATCTGGTGTGACGCATGTGTTCCTGCATGATATAGACCGGAAGGTAGAGAAGGTTTACGCAGAAGAGTTTTTGTGCAGAAAATATGTGGTAAATGGCGTGGGTAGGCTATGGCATTTTGAAATACCACCTGCAGCTAACTTGACCACCAATGGAGGAGGTGACACCGGCGGCGAATGGTTTTGCTAGAAAGCGGCCTGGCCGACGATGCCGTTAAAAGATTTGAGGAGGGACACGTAAGCTTTTTTTTTTTTTTTTTTAAATGAAGGTTGAATTTTAGAAATATTAAAGGAGGGATAAGTTGGATCAATAGAAGAAAACGTTTCATGTCATTTGGAGTTGTATAGGTATATGAAATCTCTGGATTCCCAATTGGAGTGAAATAAATGTGGTAATAAATTAAAAAACTTCTAAATATTTTATTTACTTTCATGTTTTATATTCATAATAAATTATTTTGATGGCACGTGTAGATGGCTAGACGAGAGTTGCCCAGCCACCTGTTGAGCAGATCATAGGTTAAAACTGCTGCCTGGAATAATTAAATGCTGGACAATCTTTACTAAAGTCCATCTAAGATTCCCCAAATAAAAATTATATAGAATCTAAATACTTAATTCTATAAATCGGATTTAAATAAAATTTTTCTTTAAATATAATATTAACATAGACACGTATTATTTTCCCCTGCTGAAGTCCTGGCTTTCAGAAAAATTCTCCTTTGATTAAACCAGACAAATGCTAATAATGTCAATATACATATGGATATAAAATTGTGGTGAATGCTATTAATTCTCTTCACGATTGGACTGAGTCAGATTAGATTGTGTGACTGTTAAAAAGCTCTTTCCTTTCAATAATTTTTTTTTTCTCATAAAAAATATTTGATTTCTCTTTTAACGTGATTTATTTTATAAAAAAAATTAAATAAATTCTTATAAAATTATACAAAATTTTTATTCTTTTTAAAATAAAAATTTGTTAAATAAAAAAAATTAAGTTCTTTTATTTAAAAAATTATTATAAAAAATTTAATTAAATTGAATTTTTATAAAATTTTTATTTTAAATAAAGAGTGAAAAATTTGTAAAAGGAAATAGAGTGTTAATTTTGTTTTGATTACTAGATACTGTGGGATATCAAATTAGTAGTTTTAGTTAAACTATGCTTTAGCTGACTTCTATCATTAGAGATTTGGGATAAAAATATAATTTATTTTTTGTTAAACCAACTGAATCAAAAACTTAAACCGAGCTAAAACTGACTATTATAATTTTAAATTAAAAACAAAAACTTCTAATTTTCATGTTTTAAAGAAAATTATAATGATTAAAGTTAACCAAAATAAATTAAATCAAACAGAAATAAAAACCAAATTTGATTTCGGTTCCCATTTGAGCCAGTAACTCTACGCCCTACATAGTAATAAAATGATTTCTTTAGAAGAAATACAAGAGTATAATAAAGCTTACCTCTCATCCTAACATCCTTATTCCAGGCAATTTCCCACTAAGAAAACCTAGGCCAAAGATGCAGAGGTCTCAAACGATATTTTCCTGACCAAGAGGCAAGTGATATTTGAAGGCTGACCATGTGTATTATCAAGTGTGCATAGCACAAAGTCTGGGCGATGCAGTGCGAGGGCCAGCCGATCCTCCCCAAAAACCAAGCCTGTGGCATCAAGAAGAACATGCCAAGAATTTCTATGTGCCTCTGAAATCCAATGCATAGAATATCTAGTCCCATTCACAACAGCCGGATAAGAGAAAAGCCCTTTTGGTGTGTACTTACACTTCCTTCTGAAGTATTGGCTAAGTTGTGAGCCTTTGATCCTCAGATCCAACCATGTTTCTGGCATTGGAATAACCTTTGATTCTCTCTGAATTGCAAATTCCCTAATGGTGTCAACTTCTTCTCCAAGAATTGTCATGTAGTAGTTGCCCTTGAAGAAAGGGTAGCTCTCTCCAATCATCAACATCGCGTCCTTATAGTTTGGCATGAAAATGACCAAGTAGTCTTCTTCGCTTAGACCGCAGTTTTTGAGGGCTCGATTTTGAGCTTGGATTTCTGGGATTGAAATGAAATTCCCTTCAAAGGAAGTTTTCTTGGAAAGAATATCTACAAGTCTCGAGGCCTCTAATTGCGATTTGTCGAGAGAGAGTGTACGAGTGAAGGAAGGAGATGAAGACTCTTTAGATGCAAGATTCTTGGGGGAATTATTGTGCTTTTCGTTCCCAGTAGATTCAGATGATTCCTCATGGATAGAGAGATTGCTTAGATGAATAGAGTCTCTCTCTTCCACAATCCCATTGCAATATTGAGGGTACTTGGCAAACACATACTGCCTAACATACTCCATTTCACTTGGAGTTATTGGTCCTGACCATCTCAGGTCAAGGCCTCGGATGGTTGATATGGCTTCAGCTATCAGGTGAGCTGGAATTACTCTGTGTGCTTTCTGTTATTTTCAAAGCAAAACTTTGAATCAATTTAATAAAGAAACACTCATAATGTATATATGCAACTTACAAACTCAACAAAGAGCAAAAAAATACTTTAAAGACTTGCCTTAATAACCATGCTGCTTGGCCTGCCATTCTGGATTGGTGAATCATTGGATATAGAAACTTGTGTTTCTTCCAGTTTGCTTTCTAACATATCCTGAAAATTTACAAACCCGCATATCAAGAATAAATGAAAATATCAGATGGGTGGAGAGAAAAACAAAAACTTGAAAATCAACAGGAAATTAAAAGAAACTACCTTAGATTCTCCAGTTATGACTAGTTGTTCTGGATTACTCAGCATGATTCTTGCTTCTTTCTTGAAGTTCTTAACAGACCAGGAAAGACTAAATTATAGAACTATTTCAAAAGAAAAGAGAAAGAACAAAGCCACAGAGGTAGATGTGAAGATCAGCCAAACCCATGTAAAAAAAATTCTATGGCAGAAGAAGATCACAATTGGGGTAGTTATGGAAATAAAGGAATCAGGACAAAGAGAGGAGCACTAAGTAATGACGACAGCGTTTTCCTGCAACATGGAGCTATGTTAATTGCATTCATTTGATTAATAAAATACATACTTAAAAATGTGCTTGTCCAATAACTTTTTTCATGGCAAGTCTAATGATTGAGAACTTGCAGTCAACCCCTGTATTTTTTTCAGTTCTTTGAACTGAAGAAAAAATAGTAATAAAAATAATCATCAATGATTTGGACTATTCACCTACCTCAATCAATATGAGTTGCAGAAACTTATATAAAACTAGGAAATGAGCATCAATTTGCATATTATATTAACCAGGAATGCTAAGTCACCCGAAGAAATATAAAATTATGAAGAGATGGTGACTGGCAGAGGTTTTGAGGACGTTGGTGCTTCTTGTTCGTTATGTTTATGGTCCATTTGGGAGATGGAAGGAAGCATGTAATGAGAATGGGGAGGAGTGGGAATCTTTAAAGGACTGAAAAGGACTGCTCATGGCGTCACTCTATGACTAATTTCGAAATTGCTAGTTTTGAATTAGAAAATGAGTAAATTACAATTTAGTTTCTACAATTTAATGAAGCTTACACAATAGTCCATTTGTTTTTAAAAGTATGCTATTCAATACTTATAATTTTGAAAAACTCATAAATTAGTCCTCCTATGAGAAATACAGTTAAAATTCCTATAATTCAATACATTTCAATAATTTAATTTGTAGTTTAAATATAATATTTATAACAAATTGGTGCTTATATAAATAATACAATATTTATTATTAAATTATATTTTCATGTTACAATATAAGAACTATGTAGGTTTCATTAAATTTAATAAACTAAATAATTATTTACCCTTAGAAAATTATTCCTCGATTGCACTTGTACGCCTCTCACCACATTGCCGAATCTTATGCATTAGAATTTTTTATTAAACATTAGGTATGTTAACTGTAATTTCATTCGCATTGAAATTGGTTAATTATAAGATATACGAAGCGTTAAACAATAAGTCAATTGAATTAAATTTTTATAAAATTTTTGATATCAAATAGAGAATTTATGTATTGATATTTTTTTTTTTCAATTTATATATTAATTTGGTATTAGAGGGTAGAGGTATAGCGAAAAATAGGTGAAAGAAGACACCAATAATGTCTCAAAAGCTGAAGAATCAAACCTCTAGGTTGACTAATATTCAGATTTCATATGAAAAAGAATTGGAAAGTTACGCAATAAAAGAAAATAAGTAAAAGAATACATACAAAAGATGCAAGCATATTATATACCCCAATGAATAAAAAGGCATAAATAATTAAATAATAAAAAGAAGTTGCAATACTAAAAAGGGCAAATATGTAACCAAAGCTTTGAAGAATGCAAACAGAGGCTGGTAAATTTGGCAAAGAAAAAAAAGAGGATGGTAAAGGAAAGACATATCTGTATTGTGTCATCAGCTGTCAGGAGATGATTTTTTTTTTAAAAAAATTTCTATTTTATTAATTAAAGTTGAATAGAAACATTTAGATTGACCTAATTGGCAATTATATTATACAATTTGCAATTAAGAAAATCAACACTCACACATCAAAATGAGCAGATTTTCCCACTTGATTTGAGAACTATAGTTTGGGTATTTAATAAATATCCCGCATACCACTATACTAGTCAAGCTTCCTCCTTCCAGAATTCTATGGTAAATGCAAATTGATTAAAATTGAAGAATTTTTTATAACGGCAAATGGCAGCATCTGGCGATTCTGAACTGCTCTATTAGATGAGTCATTGCTAGGTGAAATTAACAAACACCTGATGGCCAACAACACTGGCTATAAAAATCCGTGCATTTGGAATTTAGTTTAAAACAAGCTTCTCAGATGCATTTTTCAACCACTACTCCCACTAGGCCTCCTATCAACATTAAATTATGACTTCTGGCTTCAAATTATCACCTCCATCTAAATGATAAAAGGTGGTCACCAAAAATTTCATGATGATTGATTATGCATACTTTGACTAATGCAAATAAAATTGGAACTCGTAGAAAAACCTGATAAATGAAAAATGAGTTTGTTAGGACACTTGCCATAAATAGAATATCCCACTAGAGGCATAAATTCATTGCTGACTAAGAATCAAACAGTGCAATGTGGATAAACAAAATTAACCTCAAACAATTGAAATCCAGCTTCTGCTTGGCCTCCATTTTTTTTAAATAGTTTTTTGTTTCCCAGAGACCACGGAAGGACGGACCAAGTCGGATACCCCAGTCCTACATGGCAGAATAGGTATAAAAGAGGTGAGACTAAAATAGGTAAAAGGCATAATGTTATTTGTAGTAGTATGCCATTCGGGGGAATAGGGAAGGCAAATTAGCAGGTTCTAGTCTCACATTCTATGGACTTCTAAGGACTCTCAAATAGTAGCAGCTGCTAATAAAATCCACGCTTTCAAATTTCAATGCCCTTAAACCAAAAGTTCAAACAAAGAATAATTCATTTCACCTACCCGCTATGGTGCTTATCCATAACCAATTCATATATTGCTGATTTAAACATGCGATCTCAGAAATGAATAGATTAATTTGCAGCCTACTTTTATTAAATCACTATAATATACATCTTTTGTAGGGTATGAAACAGACCATATTGAATCATGATTTCTTCACCAGGAACAGATGCGTTAATCAAAGAACATGACTAAGGGACGGTAAAGAAAATATTGGGAGAGAGGGAAACTGTAAAAAAACCCCACATGACCAGTACTCTATACATAACAAAAAGAAAGTTTCTACTACAAAAAGTACTTCATCCGATCATCTCTCCTCATGGCATTGTATACAGCTTGAACCTGGAAAAGCAAAACAAAAAGTTCAAATCCACTAATTTTCTTCTATTTCCATCTGCAGCACACAAATATACTACACATCATTTGTTTATAGTGAATAAAGCCTCCTTTGGTATTTACTCGACCAATGGATTACTAAATACTTATCTCCCCCTTTTAGGCAGGGGAGAAGGCTTTAAAAATCTTAAGATGTCCACATATGAACCTGATGACCTCTTATATTTATTTGTTGGGGTTTCCATGACGAAGAGACAATGGCACTGCACTGGTATTTCTGTGTTAATACATGCATGCATGTGTTTTTTAGAGAGAGAGAGACCTGTTCACTTGAAACAACTTGAACTGGACCAATGTTGACAGATACATACTTCCCCCTCGATGATACTTTCTGCTTCACATGACCCTGAAATTGTATTTTTTCCAATTATATATGTGTACCAATTAAATTTATTTTAGGCAGCTAATTGCAACTGGTTGTCACAAATTCACCGGTATACGAAGGAGTAGCAACACGTGATGTGCCAATCAGAATTGCATTTGCCTATGACCAGTAGTTATACTTATTTCAAATAGCAAGAAGCTCTGGAAAAATAAAAGATTTGAAACAGGTCACCAAGACACCATTAAGTAAATACTTCATGATTCCTGACACTGCAACCACGGAATAAAATAAATTCATCGGGCGTAAGGCTAAAAGTAATAACAAATGTCACTCTTAATAAGATTAAGAACCCCATTTTTCACAATTCAAAAGACCAAAGTCAGAGCACCGATAACAAATTTCAGAGAGATTCCTAATTCTGTATTGTATCAAATCTTGGAAAACTAACCACAAATATCTTAAGTTGATCACTTGTATCTTCACTTCAGTCTTTATTCTCTACAGCAATGTATGCACTAGTCAAGTAAATTTGATAATAACTAATATTCCACTGATATAACCAAACATTTTTCTCTCATTTTTGACATTTCAGATTTGGAGAAATGCAAGCTCAGCAGGTACCAATACTTGCAATGAAAGAATTAATCAGTTGACTAACAAGCATCACCTATGTAATCATTCAACACAAATATCTGCATAGATAAAAAAAGTTAAACTATGAAATGTTTAACACCATAATGGCAGAAAACAGGCAACTCTGTTCATGTCTTTGTCATTTTCTACAGTCATTTACTTACTGAAGGTATTAGAGTAACACCTTAAAAAAATTCCACTCGAGAGTTACAGTGTGCACTGACAATCATTCATTCATGTCAGAAACATCTTTTCTCTAAATGATTGGCACTTGTTTAAAGTAAAGGATAAATAAAATAACCAGCAATACCTTAAACTTGCAAACTTTCAAGGAAATCTACCCAAAATAAGAAAACAGTACAAGAACAAACTAAAAACATGATCAGGAACACAAAATACTTGCACTAATACACCGCCTCAATTTTTATTTTCTCTTCAATGCATCAGTATTTAATAATTTAACAGTCTTCCTCTTTAAATCAAATCCACTTTTTTGGCACAAAAAAAAAATCAAATCCATTTGCATCAATGTGGGGGAAAATATTTACCTCAGGAATAGGTTGCTGAATTACAGATCCAACAGCAACAACCATAGCTTGCACAAAATCATCGCCTCCAGTTCCAATAGCTGTAAACCCTCTAATTGTTGGGTATGAATTTACCTGGGGAATGAAAGATACAACTTCTTTTTATCTTACGAAAAATTAGTTTATCCTATTGTCAAACTGAAAAAAATCAAATGAATCTAGAACCTCACTTCATGATTTTTTTTTCTCAATAAACAAAGTACTCTGAAGTATTATGAGCTGTGTTTAACTATATTCTGTATCCAATACGCAACTATGATTAATATATTATCCAAAGCAAAGTTCAAATCCACAAATATTGAAATGACATGGACAACAATGTCAAGGATTTTTTAAAGGCTCAAAAAGATAACAAACAAAAGCAACATTTAGGAGCCATGTAAATTGTTATTAAAAATCTAAGGAGATAAATGTCGCAATATATTAAAAACAAATTCATATTCCACCTGCTCGCACTTAAAAATTAAAAGTTCAGATGCCACACCTTCCCACCCCTTAGGTCCGCCATTGAACAAAAGAAAGCGGGAATCCGGGAAAAAAAAGCAATAAATCGATACCTTCTGATCCAAAGCAAGCCATTCGTTAGTAGAATCATCCGTCACTGTGCCTCCAATGATCCCGTTTATGGTCTGCCCAACCCTCCCTTCCGTCTTAGACACCCCTGGACCCAAAAAGATGCAAAAATAATCAAATACATACACCAAAACATCCCAGGAAACAAAAGCGAAGCAATAATTTGAAAGAAATGGTGAACTAGGCACCTGAAATAGCTTTGAGAACAGCTTCTTGGGGCGGCCCCTGGTCCTGGTCATCCTCGGAAGCTAAGGTATTATCACCAGCAGAGGCAGAACACTTGAGGTGGCTTGGGGTCACGAAGTGGAAATCGCGAGCCCTAAAGCGGCTTCTACAAAATCCATAGCTTGAGTTCAGGCTAGAAAATCCAGCGGCGGCTGCAGTTCTCGACGGAAGCAAATAAAGGGCTTGATTTTGGTGGTGCAGAGGTTGAGAAATGAAAAAGAGTCCTGCAAGCCATTTCCAGTTTCGACTACTCTCGTTGGGTAACCATTTTTGTTGCTTTTGGTTTTAGGAAATTTTTTTAAATTTCTACATTCCACCGATTAAAAATTAAAATATCTTATAATTATGTAGATCCTTAAATAATTTAGATAAAATTTTATCTAGTTTTAAATAATATATTATGCTACCAATAATATTATAACATTTAAAATAAAAAATAAATCGATGTGAGAATAAAAAAATAAAATAAAAATCAACTCACCTTTTTTATTTTTTTAATAAAAAATAAGTAAATTTTGATATCAACTAAAAAATTGATATCAATGTTGTATTATATTTTTAATTGTGATAAAATATATCTCTTTTGGGTTTGATATGAAATGTCTTAAAAAATTTGTGGGCTAACGTTGGATTTTCATAGTCTTAATATAAAACACTTAAAAACTTCTCGGAATTAATATTCAATTTTCTGGTTTGGCATATATTCGTGTCTGCAGTCTTAATATGACATGACTTAAAAATTTATCAGAATTAATACCAAAAAGTCAATTTTTTATAAATTTAATTTTGCGTATTAATGTACGAATTATATGCGGGACTCGTATTCAAATATATGCAGGATCCATACCCGAATGGCTATGCGGTCATTTTATGAATGTGTTTTCACATACCAATCACCCAAGTTCTTAAGCTTTCATGCTTTCATCCAATTATTCTCATTTTTCTATTAAAAAAAGAAGTTTGAAGAATGGATCATAGTAATATTATCATAAATCACAAATGTTTTTCTTGGGATAAAATAAAATATTCGATCATCTTACTTGACCATTTTCAAGGCTCGAGGTTTAACTTAGGAGCTGGACATCCGTAGTAATATTCTTATTATCACCCCTATTAATGCTTGGTCTTCCTGCAAATATATGAGTAACTCCCACAAATTTGCTCGATAGTTTCGGAAATTGTTATCTCACACTCAAATCTCCTATCTCTTCTACTCTTTCTAATAAACTTTCGAAGGGTGTCATTTTTTATTAACCTCTCGATCTCATTTTTCAAATGCTGGCACTCTTCCGTTGTATATCCATAGTCTTTATGAAAACGGCAATACTTGGTTCTATCTCGTTTTCCATCTTTTTTAAGGTTGAGCTCAAGAGGCCACCTAATTTTCTTGTCATTTTTTCTAATCCACATTATAATGTGTGTTCATGAGTCGTTCAATAAAACATATTCCTAATACTTACCTCGACCATTCTTTTCTTGTGAGACCAGGTAATTTCTACGGTCTCCCTCCTATCCTTACTTCTCTTACTTTTGGCCTTGTTTCTAACTTGTCTTTTTGTTCTCTTTCCATCCTTCCTGACATCTTTGGACAGTCTGTATCAACTTTCAATCCGCGTCATTGGGAACATCATCTCATGGCTCCTCTTCCTCGAATTTATCCTTTCTTTTGGACTGAATCTGTATTGACTTATCTCGACCATTCTTTTTTTGGGAGACCATGTAACTTCTACGGTCTCCCTCCTATCCTTACTTCTCCTACTTTTGGCCTTGTTTCTAACTTGCCTTTTTGTTCTCTTCCCATCCTTCCTGACATCTTTGGACAGTCTGTACCAACTTTCAGTTTGCGTCATTGGAAACATCATCTCATGGCTCCTCTTCCTCGAATTTATCCTTCCTTTTGGACTGAATCTGTATTACCTCTGGCCGAATCCTTGAGGTCTTCTATGTAAACTTTTTCTCCCTCCCAAGAGTCATGAGTGACGTCTCTTCCCGAGTATTGTATTGTTCGAACATAACATGTTATCTTTTAGGGAAAATTACTTTTTAGTCCCTGAGGTATAGCGTAATTAACATATTCGTCCCTCTATTTTTAGAACTCAACGCTTTCATCCCTGAGGTTTAATTCCGTCAAAATTAGAGGTCCCTCCGTCAAAAATGCAGTTAGTGATAGGAAAAATGACCGAATTACCCTTTCTAGAACTCAATACTTTAGTCCCTGAAATTTAATTCCTACAAATTTATAGGTCCCTCTCTCAAAAAATTGAAGGAAAAAATACATTTTTGTCCCTAAGATATTACATAATCAACATATTTGTCCCTCTATTTTTTTGAATTCAACATTTTAGTCCCTAAAGTTTAATTTCGTCAAAATTCAAGGAAGAAAATCTCAAACTCAATCTCCATAAACAAATAAAAATTTTAATAAATTTAAGATTCAAATTCAGCAAAAATAATACAAATCAAAATATATAAAATTTAAATTATTAAAAATAAAAAGTTAAAACTCAATATAAATATTTTTTGTGATGCTGTTTGTCATCGATCATTGCTCGCCATTTTAAAAATTTATTAAAATGTCTCTGATATTTTAAAAAATTTACTAGTTAGACTTTCCGTTAATTTTAGTCGTTAAGTGTTATAAAAAAAAATCTAAAATTTCCATGATATGGAGTGACTAATTAGTAAATTTTTTAATAATTTGAGGGACTAATTAATTTTTTTTTCTAAACTATAGGGACTAAATAGTAAAATCTTTAATGATAAAATTAATAGAGGAACTAACTAGTAGACTTTTTAAAATATTAGGGACATTTTAATATATTTTTCAAAATTGAGGGACTAAATAGCGAGTTTTTTCATACTATAGGGACTAAATAGTATTTTTTTATTTTATTATTGATAAGGGTATTTTTGGGATTATATTTATTCTCTTTCCTTTGACCAGGTGAAAATCATTGACTTAACAGAAATTTTTAACGGAGGGACTTTGAATTTTGACGAAATTAAACCTCAGGGACGAAAGTGTTGGGTTCTAAAAATAGAGGGACGAATCCGTTAATTACGCTATACCTCAGGGACTAAAAAGTAATTTTCCCTATCTTTTAACATACTGGAGCATTTGCTCGATATTCAGATTGTTAAAATCTATCTCGTTGACTATAGAGGTGGGTTTTATCCACTAATAGGAGTGAAAAAAATGATAATATCTTTCTTGGTAGCAACTTTAGCAGTAGCTCATAAACCGTCAGCCATTTTTTAAAATAAAAAAAATAATTATTTTAGATAAAAAAGAATAAGAGGTCAATTTTAATCCAAATAAACTGTGAGAATTCAATGGATTTTTAAATAAAAGAATAAAATGATGTTACTAAAAATAAAATGATGACATGGCCAAACAGTATTGTACTTTTATTGATTAAACTTGCAAAAAACAGAATGTGAGGTGGTGAGTAACACGATAGCCACTTTGATATCAAGTCAGTATACTGAAAAATGGAGATATCAAGTTAGTATACTGAAAAATGGAGAGAATGCAATGAATTATTTAAAACTTGAGTAATGTTTAAGAATAGCGTATATTTTCCTCTGTGATCGATCCCCATTTATACTATAAGAAAACAGAGATAAATATAATATTTTCTGATAATCCGGTGATGATGTGGCTGACTTGTTAGTAAAGGATCTTCACTAGCTAATTGATTGGAAATCCCGTGATCATAATCATAAAGGGATCTACTAAATTGTAGTCGTTAACGATAACTTATTTATGGAATCCTCATGATATGAGAGTGAATCTTATCCAACTTGAAGTCGATATTTTCTTTTAATAGGTAGGACCGCATATTAATTTATCAGATGCTTATCATGTGACCCAATCTTATACTCACAACTCATTTCTTATTTTGGACGAGTCTCACGCAACATTAATGATTAAAAAATTTAATTTTATAAAATACAAAATATTTTAATTGATTAATTTTAAAATAAGAATAAATTAATAAATTTTTTAAAATTTCAAGAATCTAATAATAATTTTTCTTCTAAAAATATATTTTTCATAAAGTATATTTTTAGAAAATTCAACTAATAAAAATCATAATAAAATGTATTTTGTAGGTAAATAAACTTATTCGGTGTAAGATTGTCTTGTGTAGATAAAAATTATAATATCCATCATATAATTTCAAGTTTAATAAATTAAATAATAAATTCATAAATTCTACTAAATTTAATGAAAAAAATGCATCTCATCAAATTTTATCTAAATATATTATTACTATAATATAAAATAAAATAATTTACTTTTTAGAAAATTAATTTAATAGTGTAAATCAAATAATATCTATTTTCGCACTTTTTAAAGATTTATTTTTTGTAATTTTGGTTGGAGTCAGGTAAAAAATTTTAAGAACATTTTTATTGATTTCTTGAAAAATTAAAATTATTATTTTTTCTTTTAATATATAAAACATAAGTTATTTTCTTTAATTTAATTAAATTATTTATAAACTTCTCCGTTTGAAATATATTAGCTTTTATCTAATGTGGGTTGCGTGATTTATTTTTTAAATAATAAAATTTTAATTTTTATATAACTTATTTTTTTATAATTTTATTTAAAAATATAATAAAATTAAAATTTAAGTATATGAATAATAATTTAAATTTAAAATTTATTTTTTTATATTTCTTACTATTAGATAGTTTTATAAATCTCATGATAAGTATCCAAAGATTCATAGTCAACTGCATGGGAGCTTTCATTATTTCTCTCTTTCTCCCAGTTATATATAAGAATAATTTTTTAAAAAAGAAATAAATTAATTTATAAAATATATAAAATAAAATACATAATATATATTATATATAAAAAATATATGCTATTAAACAAAATTATTGTATACTAATTTTATTGAACTGCTAATTTATAGTTAAAGAAAATTTTTATAAACTAATCACTTTTATTTGTAAATCCTAATATATATATATATAAAAACATAAAGAGGGATTTAATTATAATTTTAGTATTAATTTTTAAATAATAAATATAAAAAAATTTAAATTCAATTAAATATTATTAATTTTATATAAAAAAACTTATTTATATACATATAACAATGAAACCTCGAAGTATTCACTATTTATACGAGTCTAATCATTAATAATTCATAATCAATAATATTCTCTAAATTTTATAATTTAAAAAATAAAATATAACATCAGAGCTTATTTGTAAATTGCCATTTTTATTCTTTTATTTTTTGTCATCCATCAGTTTAAACTATTAACAACCTTCTTATCTATATATTAAATGTAATGTATATTTTATAATTTTATTTTAAGATATTAAAATTATAATATTATATATATATAAATTAATATAAAATTAATTTTTAATTTATTATTTATACATAATAAATTAATTTATAACAATAAAAATTAAAAAATTAATTGAAAAAATAATTTATTAAAAAATAAAAATAATATTACATATTAAGATGATTTTAAAATAATATTTTTATTAATTTGATAGCAATTCATAATAATTATTTTCTCTTGTAACTATTTTTATAATTTTTCATTATAATTTATTTATCAGTTTAAAACACTCAAATCATAAAATAAATAGAGATACCATATAAAATAGTTATTATATAGATATTTATATACAACGACATATAAAAATTCCATTTCAAAAAAAAAATAGCATATAAAAATAAAAATTTATATATATAAAAATAATAATAATTTTAATATAGAGTTAATTTAATCTAAAAATATAATTAATTTAGATTATAAAGATTACAATTAATTATATTTTACAATTAGATTTAAATAAAAATCAATTAAATTAAAATATTAAATAATAGTAAATTTATTTTTAATTTTTCATAATATTTTTATTTTTTATTAATTAAATTTAACTTCTTATTTAAAATTATACTTAAAAATATGAATTTATTATTTTAATAATTATCTAATATTTTGACATGATATTTTAATAATCTTAATTTTAAAATTAATCTAGTTATATTTTCATTAATTTAAGTATTTCTTTTAGATTTTTTAGTAAATTCCAAAATTAATTTATAAAATTATAATCGATAAATTTTATTATAATTTTACATTTAAATAAAAAATTAATTATATTAAAATATTAAATAATAGTAATTTTATTTTTTATTTTTTAATTAATCACAATAAAAATAATTATGAAATTTATCAGATAAAATTTTAATCGTAAATTTTTTTTATGATTAATATTATAATTCTTATTTATATATTATTAAGTCTTTTACAATATAATAGATTTTAAATCTAAATGAAAAATAATATATTTAATTTAAATTTTTAAATATTAATAAATTTATATATCTTATTATTTCTTAACTAATTTCTAAAATTAATTTAACAAATCACAAAATTCCTCCTTCCAATATATAGATAAATTATAAAAATTAAAAGAATTAGAGATATTTAAGTGAAATCATTTTTAAATTATTATTCATTAAAAAAATAATGATTTTATGTACTTTTTATTTTAATTTTTTATTTGATTAATATTTTTAATATTCATTAATTAAATTTAAATTTTTTATTTTAATTTATAATTTAAAAATATGTATTTATTATTTGAATAATCTTTTTAATATTTATCTAATATTTAAACATATTATTTTAATAATTCTTATTTTAAAATTAATTTAAATCTTTATTTTAGATTTTCTTAATAAACTTTAAAATTAATTTAAAATAATAAAATTATAATCTAGTATATATCCTTAATTAAAAAAATGTAACCTTATTATATTTTTATATATTTTTTAAACTTTCTTTAACTACTTAAAATTAATTTAAAAAATATAATTACCATCTATTTTAAAAATTAAATTTTAAATAATAAAATTATCAATTATTTAAATAATTAAATTAATTAATTTATAAATAATTTAAAGATTTAAAAACATAATGAAAAATTTCATTATTCGCTCGTTTTCACTTTTATATATAATTTTATGTATAGTATAAATAGATAGATATAGATAAAAGCTAATGAATAAGAGATTGATTTAAATTGAAAGTTGAAAAAAATTTTGTGATTGAAATTGAAATTGAAATTGAGAAAGGGTGACGAAATATTTTCGAAGTTATGGGATGGTGAGAAAAAATTACTCTCTAGATTGTAGATTAGTCGAGTCTATTTTAGTCAAATACTACATTTCAAAACGCAGGCCAAAGGACGTGAAACGCAGCCGAGTGGAAGAAAATGTAGGATCACATCCCCTTCTTTTTCTTTTTTGGTGGAACAGCTTACTTAAAACCCTAGGTTTGAAAGTCTCGAGAGCGAGAGATTCCCTCCTTCGTTGCCCGACTCACTGAAATGTACGGCCCAGATAGAGTCACCGACGAAGCGGTATCGGAGCGGACAGCATTCCGGAGAGCAGAGAAGCAATACAAACTGTACTACGATCAGGATTCTAAATCATCCAAAAAGTAAAGCTATACGCATTCTTTCTATTTGCTCTTTGTTATTTTTTGCTTTTGCTATTGAGATAGTACCTTTATGTTTAGTCTACTTTTTGCAGCAGGAAAAAGAGACCAAAACGAGTGGATTTATCTGAGGTTTTAGATTTCAAAACAATTTCGGAATCTTACGACAAGAATGGTGATCTTCCTCCTGGAATTGTCCCTTTTCAATGCGGATTTGACCGTCCCGTATTCTGCTTGCAAAATTGCCCTGGTATTGATTTGTTATATGTCTATCAACTGGGTGGTTAGTTTCCCATCGCATATCATCTCTGATCACTTGCATAGTTAGTTGAAATAGCTCACAGGGTTTTGATACAAAGCCGATTGGACTGGATAATTTGCTTTGTGATATGCGTTTGGGATTATCGCTTTGAATTTGTGACTTGTGTACATTTGTGTGTAGACTGTAATACAATAGTCCATATAAAAAAAAAAATTAAAGGTTTGGGACGGATTTCTATGTTGTGAGATGGTTTTATTCTTTTTTTTTTTCGAAAAATAAAAAGATATGTTGTTTTGCAATACAGGTTTTTATTTCATTCCTGGAGCATTGAGCATTGAGGAACAATGCCGATGGATAAGAGAGGGCTTAATAAGTTTCCCACAGCCTCCTAACAGAACAAATCACAATGCTATCTATGGGCCTATACATGACTTATTTATTGCTTCAAAGGAGAGGAAAGTACTTGTAGAGGATGAGAATACACTTCAGAGTTTAGATTCTGGATCTAATGCTTGTGTCAGCAATGAAGATTCTCATAGATGGGAATTTTGTGAAGAACATATTGCTTTATCAAGAGGAAAGACACATAAATCCATTTCAGCCTCGGTTTTAATACGAAAGCTGCGGTGGAGTACCCTTGGCTTGCAATTTGACTGGTCCAAGGTATGCCCATTTAATTCTGTTCTCCAAATTTCAGAATTGCTTATCTCACCCTATTACATCACATGTCTGTGTGATTCAATTATTTGTGCATCAGGGACGTGTGCACGCCTAATTATTGTTTTTTAGAGTTTCTTAATTGGGTTTATGCTGATTGATAACAACTAACAAGTATTTCAGCAGCCTTACATTAGATCCTTTTGCAATTGTAGCAAAGAACCTATTTTTGTTTGGCAACTTCTCTAATTTTTAGGTAGATATTCATAGGTTGTGGCCCTGAGGTAGTAACTCTGTTTAGCCAGTCATGGTGAAAGCACGTGGAAGCTTTAGCGTACAGTGCTTCGGACTCCTTCTAAGGCTGAAGTTACTGTAACACTTAGTGTGGACAAAAATATAATCAAGCTATTACCCTTTTAGCTCATGCTGGATATGTGAAGAATCAGCTATATACTAATACTACATATATTTGCTGCTTAGGTCCACAGCAACACTTATGATATTACTTGAAGATGCTAGCTAGTCCTCCATAACCATCCCTTCCTTTTTTTACTTTTTTTCCCCTATATCTCTGTCCCTGGGCACATTGATTCAGTGTGATGGATGCAAACAAATGAAATTCAATGTTACATATTAATGAAGACACTTACTAAGTGGAATGAGCTTCTAAAGGTGTGTTTGTTCATGGTGTAGCGTAATTACAATGTATCTCTCCCACATAACAAGATCCCTGATGCACTCTGTCAACTAGCTAAAAGATTGGCTGCTCCTGCAATGCCTATGGGAGAAGAATTCCACCCAGAGGCTGCTATAGTGAACTATTTTGGATTAGGTAATTTTTAATTGCATTTACTTGATGAAAGATTCTTGATTATGTGTCTTGTTTTTAACTTTAAGTTGTTAACATCAGTTTCAAAATGTTGTTAAATCTAGTGTTATTGAACTTGGACCAAACCGGCCAGTCGGACATGTGAACCGGACCTTAAAATAGTCCATGTTTGTATCAAACCGAACAAGGAGGTGCCCCAGTATGAACAGGTCGACCCGGCTGTCTAATCAATTAACTTTTGTGAACCAGTTGACTGGGTGGGTCAAATAGTGAATAGAATTAAAAATCTTTTGTAGTGTTGATAGAGGAAGTGAACTCAAGACCTCTTCAAAAAAAATTCAAAATCATGAACAATTTGGCTAACTTTCTACACACACACACAAAATTTTATATCATTATTTCATAGCTATTAAAAAGATAGTTATACATTTACATTTTTTTTTACTCATAGATATTGAAAAAATATTTAATAATTATTAAAATTAATTACTTTCACATAAATTGAAAATATTATTTAAAATTAAATATAAATATAATGTAACCTATACTAATAGTTTGTTTAATTAATTATAACATTTTATTTATTTATACTGGTAGGTGTAACACTTAATTCATTTATATATTTTTAGTTAATTTTGAATGACCTAGTAGTTCAACTATTGACCCATCGGTTGATCCATTAATCCATCCACTGGGTCAACCTCTGGTCTGGGTTAAAATAACACTGGTTAAATTAATAGGCTGAAATTAGAAGGCAAGACCGGGATATGCCTGCTCAAGCACGCTAGCATTTCCTTCCCATGCCTTTTTTTTTTATGCATGGCAAAAAATTCTATTTTTAAATAAATTTCTATCATGTTGAAAGTGGAATTAACACAAGCATCCGTGCAAATGTGTATATAAATCACCATCTTTATCACTTTTGCATCTCCTTCCAGGTGATATGCTTGGGGGTCACTTGGATGACATGGAAGCTGATTGGAGTAAACCTATTGTAAGCATGAGGTATGTTGGAAATTCTTTTTTCGGTTGTATTCTTCATGTATTTTTGAAGAAGATTGTTGGTTGCTTATTGATCCTTGCCCGTTCAGTTTGGGATGCAAGGCTATTTTCCTTTTGGGAGGAAAAAGTAGGGAGGATCCTCCATTTGCTATGTTTCTCCGAAGTGGTGATGTTGTGCTCATGGCTGGAGAAGCAAGGGAGTGTTTTCATGGTAAATGTTAACTTTTGGCTCTGAATTACAAAATTCATAGTGAAAATATTCATCTTGGTTAAGATAAATGGAAAACCAATATGGTAGAGAAATGTGCGTAGATGTTGACAGTTAAATTTCTTCCATAAAGGTATGCCTTACTTTGTTGAAAACAAATCACAGATTCTTCTTCTGGAATATTTATTTCCAGTAGGTATAAGAGAGGAGTGTACTAATATTTAAAGATAATATGTTGTCCAGATATTGTGATACAGAGCCTTTTAAGCTCTTCGTTAACAGATGGGGGATTTAGTTATTTACTTTAATGGACTACCTTATGGCCTTAAAAGGTTTTTACTTTCTAGTGGGTGATATCATATCTAACCCTAGAAAGAAACGCAGATAAAGGGGCTGTGTGGGTGTCATGTCCATGCGTAAAAATGATTGTTTGGCCTGTTATGGTTAGAATTTTGTTCTAATGAATTTGCAATTCACTTGTTCCCGACTATTAGTTCATGGCTTTACTTGGTAATTGTTGTAAGGTGTGCCTCGGATCTTCACAGACGAAGAAAATGCTGAAATCACACCGCTTGAGGTACATTTCTCTCAAGAAAATGATGTCTTGGAGTATATTAGAACTTCAAGAATCAACATCAATATCAGACAAGTATTTTGAGCATATTGATTCCGACATCCAAATTGTTAACTTCCAATACGTGTCTAATGGAAAGCCCCTCAACATAGAAAATGTTAAGGTGGCATCAGGATTAATGGAAAATGATGAAGTTTTTGAAGATATCTGAAGCATTAGAACGACGATTAATCAGTATATCATTGGAAGTAGTTTATTTCTTCAGCTGAAAGGCCAGAAAATGGGTCTTAAAGAATAAATAGATTCGGACATTTTTACGAGTCCCGAGGATTTTGAGAATTTTCCGACTGAAAAATATCTTATCAGCAAATTACTGAAATATCATGTCATTGTTGTAAGTTGAATTGTTAATTTTTGGTTAGCATGAGGGTAGAAAAGCATTATGATTTTACTGTAATTTTTTCACCTATTTGATAATTAATGAGAAATGAGAAACTAACCTAAAAATTGTTTAGTAAATTATATTGTTTCCAATTTGGCCCCCTTGATAGAGCAATACAAATTTTCTTCTAGTATTTATGATCATGGATATATATAGATTATCAGTCTGCGTGCCTTCCTGCATTTTATATTCCTCGACTTTTGGAGGGATTTTTAACCGTGTCTGAATCAGGAAAAGATGTAAATAATCTTCTGAAAGTTCAAGGATGTCGTGTGCAACGACCTTGAGAGGCATCAGAGGAGGAATAAAGGCATTAATCAAGGGAGAAATTATATTTACCAGATTCGTCGAAATCATTTTTCTCTATAGATTTTCCTACTGGGAGTGCAGAGGGAGGATTTTTAACCACAAAAATTGAGCAGATTTTTTACTACTTCCACACAGAAGTCTCCCATTCGTCATACAATATCAGCATTAATTACACTGGTACTCTTTCCATGATTCCATCTATAGACTTGTGCATCGCCAGCCATCCATGGGATTTCACTCCCATCCATGGCAGGCGTGCTCATGTTCTCTGGATTATAACATTGTTGAATTTTCATTTTACTAGCCCCATCAATGACAATGCATTAGTAACTTGAAATGCCATATAAAAGTTAAAAATTTACATAATCCTTGTAATTTCTTCTCTAAATTCCGGAGTTCATCCAATCTTCAAGGTCGAACGCCAAAGCTGAGAAGAGTTAAAAGCATGAAACTTCTAGTAAGCTGTATTTTTTAATAAGTTGAATTAAAATTTTAATTTGATTTGATTTAATTAATTATTTTGATTTAAATTAATTTCTGTTCATTTCAATCGATATGGGAATACTTTCATAGGTAGATTAATTGGATGTAAATATATCACCACATTAAAGAGCCAATGATGAGATTTGAATATGATACCTTTTAGGTTGATGAATCTTTCTTACCTAAACTAATCTCTTGGAGACAGAATGAAAGTAGGTTTTTTTTAAAAAAAAAATTTAAACATAAAATAAATTTAAATTGAATTATTACAATTTTTTGATTTTAAACAGAGGCTAGCCGATAATTTACTATACTAATGGCCTGATGAGCAAAGTATTTTTCTCACGAAAGGAAAGCAAGAGCAAGACAAGAAATCTGACCACGTCATATAGCTGTTTCTCAGAAAATTAGCAGATTAATTATATATATGATTTGTTTTACATTTCCAAAAAAAAAAAAAACCCAAAATTCTTCATTAAAACAATTGAAGAGCAAAAAAATCATGCTTTTTCATCGACTAGCATCATGCGTCGAAAATATTACACCTTATTTGATAATATTTAATTATTATTATAATAGCGATAACTTTTTAATATCTACAGCTGTAATGGTGATGATTAAGCAAAATTAAAAGAAGTAACTTTTCAGAATTCAGTTAAAATATTAAAAACTATTTTAAAAATTATTGACCAACAGAATTTAATATTAATTGATACAGCAACCAAGTGGGTTGAGATAGACACATCATCTATATTTTACAGTCATAATGGAAACAAAAAGAACAAATTCACCTTAAAAGCAAAATGGGCTTTTATTAAAAAGTTAGAGAAATATGGACAAAAAAAAGGGAGAAAAGCAGAATACACAGAGAGAATCATTAAGAAAACAAAGAAATGAAAATGGCATATAATTTCAGGTTAAGAAATTATCGTACCAGGGAGGCCCAGCTATTCTCACAAATAGAAAAATACTTTGGCTTCTAGTTACATTTGGAAGTCTCTTTTTTTTTTTTCTCTTGAAAATCTAACAACTTGAATTTTGTTTTTTTTTTATGGTTAAATCGTAATTCGATTTAAAAAATTATATAATGTGATTAAAATTGAATAAAAAAATTCACCATCGCAAAGAAAACATAAATAATTGTATTTTTTTTATATTATATAAAATTTCAAAAATCGTATTAGAGTTAAAATTTTAAGAGATTATATTATTTCTTTATAATATAATGTAATTTTATTTCTATTTATCATCGAATATAACTTTTATAAATGAATCATATTAAATATTTTATATTTTTGATTTAATATTACGATTGAGAGTACGAGCGCTTGTTTCACATCGTTAAAATGACTTTTCGCTAAATATATATTGAGTGCCTTTACCATAGGCATTAGGGGGTGGAGGGGTCCTTCATGCCCTGAATGGCTGAGCCCTCTTCTTAAAGAATATATCTGAAAATGGTAAAAGTTGTTTACAAGTGAACATTTAATTTGGGAAGGTTCTATGAAAACCAAGACATCTGCCTTCAACAATCTCTCCTTTTTCTAATTTTCCTTAAATGCAAATTGAAAGATGGGTTATTATAATTTTATCAGCTTGTGGAAGTCATGATCATCAATAAGAGAATTTTTCAAGAATCTTTTTTATGATTTTTTGTATTTTCTGGTCTGTTTTTATTGCTTTTTATATGCATAAATCAGAATTGACAACTTGCATCATAGGTCCACCATGTAAGGACTCCTTCTATACATAAATCAGAATTGACAACTGTAACTTGCAGAGAGTAACTGTTCAGACACTATAAATATGGGCCTTTTTAATATCATAGCTCAATAAATAACCCTATACTGATCATATCTCTTAGGCAGACCCCATCTATATCTCTTTTTCTCTCTGTCTCAATGGCAAGAATAATAGAACCTCTTATTGTTGGAAGAGTGATAGGAGATGTTCTTGATTCTTTCACACCATCAATAAAAATGTCTGTCTCTTACAGTAACAGGAACGTCTACAACGGACATGAGTTCTATCCATCGGCAGTTGCTTCGAAACCTAAGATTGAGGTCCAAGGAGGAGACATGAGAACTTTCTTTACACTGGTATGGCATACTCTCATCTTTTCATGTTCTTTTAATTTCTTGCAAAATGGTAGCTTCTTGTGATCGTTCAATGTCCATCTCTCTTTTCTTTTTCTTTTTTTTTTGGTTTTTTCAATCAGGTCATGACAGACCCTGATGTTCCTGGTCCTAGTGATCCATATCTGAGGGAGCACCTGCACTGGTATATCTGAATCTTATTTTGTGGGGGGGCTACTTTGTCCTTTAAGTTCTTGTGTTTATATTCACGAAAAAAAAAAAAAAAAACTAGGATTGATTATTTGGCTAAATTACCAAACCAACATCACACAAGCTGAGAGATTATTGGGTGTTTCTAGTCTATATGTATATTTCTCATACAATACTTATTCTCTTATAGAAATTTATATCAAATTTATATCAAATTTATATAGTGTAAAAATTATATTGAAATTTATATAAAATTTTATATATTTATATTATGTGTTTATATAAAGTCGATTTAAATATATAAATCTAATTTAAATAAGAATTGTGTATCGTATTAATTATAGTCTGCATGGAGCTGAGCATATTATAATAGAATTCTGCTTGCTTACTCATGGGAGTACTCCTCCATCCAATAAGAAAAGTGTATTCAAATATAAATATGATTGGAAGTGCATGTACACCAGATGCTCTGAATAATCTCTCACTACGTAGAAATCATGTTGGCTGCTGCTTAGTCACATGCAAAGTTATTGCATATTCATCATATTTTAACAACTGAAACATTAAAAAATCATTTTATACGAACATAACGGTTATAATTAATGATTGATTACGGTGGAACCGACATGGAATACGAAATAATCAATGATTATAATACAATCATGATAATTCTAATTATATGTTATTACTGTGATAATTAAAATAATTTCACTCTTTTTACAGGATAGTGAGCGACATCCCAGGAACAACAGATGCTACATTTGGTAAATTCATATTTTCCTTCAGCAAATGAAACTTTCCAGGGAGAAATAAATTTTAGAATAATTTTTATACAGGAAGGGAGGTGGTGAGCTATGAAATTCCAAGGCCAAACATAGGGATCCACAGGTTTGTGTTTGTTCTATTCAAGCAAAAACGAAGACACACGATCAATCCACCATCTTCGAGAGATCATTTCAGCACTAGAAACTTTGCTGCTGAAAACGACCTTGGTCTTCCTGTAGCTGCTGTTTACTTCAATGCTCAAAGAGAAACTGCCGCAAGAAGACGGTAATCAGATATGAGACATCGATGGATATCTCTTTCTTCTGCTCATTATCATCATTATTATTATAAATAAAAACTGAACAGTAACCTTTAATAATTATTATTCATATGTAAAATAAGATAAGAAATAATTGGACAATTTCAGTATATTTTTCCATTGAAGTAAGTGGGTATATATACCTATTGAAAGGTCTTATTAAGACAACTCCTAATAATACTCTATCAATAAATTAGCTTATGATTATATAATCTCTTATAATTATGTACAGATTATGTTCACACTCTAACACTCTTTCTCAAGTTGGATTATAGATATTTATTGTGCCCAACTTGTTAGATAGATATTCTATTCGAGATCTATTTAAAGTTTTGGTAAGTAAATCACCTAGTTGCTTTCTTGTATTCACATAACTGGTAGAGATTAAATTTTCTTGAATCTTCTCAGGGATGAAATGACAATCAACTACAATATGTTTAATCCGTTCATGGTATACTGAATTAGAAGTAATGTGAAGAGCAGTCTGATTATTATATCAAAGTTTTGCGGGTGATATAACATTCACACCAACTTCCTTCAACATATGATTTATTTACAGAATCTCACAAGTAGATTGAACCATGACCCTATATTCTGACTCGGTACTGGATCTGGATATCACATTTTGCTTCTTACTTTTCCAAGTTACTAGGCTTCCTCCAACAAATACACAGTAGCTTATAGTCGACCTTCTATCACTTTTGGATCTCGTCCAGTCAGTATCAGAAAAACACTCAAGTGCAGTATGTCCATAATCTCTGTAGAGTATATCAAGTCTAGGAGTCCCTTTTAGATAACATAGAATTTGTTTTAGAGCGGTCCAATGTTTCACCATAGGTGCAGACATGAATTGCTTTACGACGCTTACTGCAAAAACAATATCTAGCCGAGTCATCACCATAAAGTAGTTCTTCTCCGTCATCTTTTGTAAGACATATATTAGGAATCATTAGTGTGCTACATGGTTTAACTCTCATCTTCCCAGTTTCTGCAAATAAGTTATGGACATACTTCCTTTGAGATAGGAATATTCTCCTTTTACTCCACAAGATTTCGACTCCTAAGAAATACTTAAGCTGACCCAAGTCTTTGATATGAAAACTCACATGCAAGTAGTTTTTGAGAGATTGAGAGAAGAGATCTCTATACTATCATTCCCTGTAATGACAATATCATCAACAAATACAACAAGGAGAATAATACCAATATCTGAATTTCTATAGAAGACTGAATGGTGTCACTTGCTTTTCTTCAACCCAAATTTTTGCACAATTTCATTGAACTTGCCAAACCATGCACGGGAACTTTACTTCAAACCGTACAAAGATTTCTTCAAATGGTAGACTTTCCCATACTCTCCCTGAGCAACAAACCCTGCTGGTTACTCCATATACACCTCATCTTGGAAATCACCATGTAAAAATGCATTCTTGATATCTAATAGGTATAAAGGCCAATGCTAAAAAATAACTAGGGAGATAAATAAGCAAACTGAAATCATTTTTTTCCATAGGAGAGAAAGTGTCAAAATAGTCAACGCCATAGGTTTGGGCATAATCTTTGGCGACAAGACGGGCCTTAAGTTTCGCTATGGAGCTATCTGGATTGACTTTGATGACAAAAACCCATTTACAGCCCACAGCCTTCTTGCCAGAGGGTAAATCAACCAATTTCCAAGTATGATTTTCATCTAAAGCCTTGATCTCCTCAAACATTGCATCACGTCATCCACAATGAGTCAGGGCCTCTTTAACTGTCTTAGACAAAGAAATGGAATTTGGAGAGACAATTAAGGAGGTAGAAGAATGAGACAGGTGATCTTAAGATATAAAGTTAGCAACAGAATAGATAGATTTACACTGTCGTTTACCTTTACGAGGACTAATGGGGAGGTCAATGTCACTCGATGGTGGATCTGATAACGAAGAAGATTCTGGTGTGGGACATGTATCATCAGGTATTGGTCTCCGAGAGTAAACTTGAACAACTGACGGTTAACAGGAGGCTGAGTATTAGGAGGAATGTTACCATCAGATTGTAAAGCAAAAGGCATACTCGAAGAGGCCCCACCATCAGATATGATTCTATAGATGAGCCACTCATCATCATCCTCTTGATCAGGAGAGGTTTGTGCAACAGGATAAAAAGGAACTTGTTCGAAAAAGACTACATCTAATGTCATCATCCTCATCATCATCCAATGAGGGTGATTTTGTAGTGTTAAGTTTATGTATAATAACAGGAGAAGGTGTTTTATTAAATCGAAAACTAGTAAAAATATGAGGATTACCATCTGTAGCACCATAATCAATGACCCATTTATATAAAGAGGAAATAAAACACGTTTTACCTGTTTTAGCCACTACTAACGATATTAGGATAATTTAATTTAATAATATGGGTTTTATTATCAGAAATCATTTCAATTAAAACCATATACTCCTATATCTTCAAATGAATTAAAGGAAGATAACAAAATGTAACCCAGTGAATAGTATTAAAAAACACCTCCACCCAACACTCAAACGACAAACAAATCATAGATCTAACAAGAGGGTTGCAAAACGACTTTTGCGTCCTCCCTAGATGGACGGTGAGAGGCAAATATTACTCTATATTGGTAATATAAAAGAATAGGAGTCATAAGTTTCTAAAAATTTTAAAACTTGACAAGAGAGAAAAAAAATTAAATCTTTACGGGAATAACTCTGATACCATGGAATAAAATAAAGAATAATTAGGCAACTTCATTATATTTTTTCATTGAAATAAGTGGATATATATACAGATTTATAAGGTATTGTTAAGACAACTTCTAATAATTTTCTATAAATCAATTAACCTATGATTATGTAGTCTCCTATAATTATATACAGATTATATTCATACTCTAACAATATGATTTAGCTCATTGGTAAAGAAGTCATCTCTAAAGCTGAAAGATCTCGAGTTCACTCCAACTCCAATCCTTGCAAATTGTACAAAAAAAGAAAAAATATTCATATGTAACCAAAAACCAGCTTGCAGAAATATGTAAATATAAAGTTGAGTGGATTCTTGTGTATCCTCTTGAGTACATTTAACAGTAAATATGCGAATCGGTACCCTTCATTTCAACAAGTAAATCATTTTATAGGGGACATATGCTTCCTTTACAGATTGGCCAATCCTGTGTCAGTTTCTGTTCTTCTTTCTTTCTTTCTTTTTAATTTTTTTTTTCTGGTGAATTCTTTGTTGTTGGAATTTATGAATTTTTTATGGGTTTAATTTGTTTCGGTTGTTGAATATTAACTAATAATTAATTAATTGTTTCCTAATATTTTTTTGTGATAAACTTTATTAAATAGTTTAGAATATTTGTTGATATATAATTAAATAGTTCCATATATCTGATTTATTAGTAGTTGGAATATCTACTTCAAATACTTATTTTGATTTTTTTTATAATTTATCTATTTTTCTGTGAAAATTTAATATTTTTTTATAACATTATATTTATAGTATTAAATACAATTTATGCAAGCAAATGAGGAAAGTCAGTTAATTAATTACCACATTTTGTTGAGTCCTGAAAGTGTAAATGATAATTTAATTTTTACTAAATAATAATTATAATAAATAACAATGGTTAGTAAATATATGTTGCTTCAATTTTGAGAGTACAGATAGTCCTTTCAGTATCAATGCAAAAGATGAGGTAAAATGGAATTGGTTTCATTTTGTAATTGTTTTTTTTTTTTAAAATGGGAATTGGAGAATATAACTTGAGATCTCTCAAATTTATTCAGATGTATTTATCACCAGATTAAATCTGTGAATGCTTATTTTTTTATAATACTTGAATTTGAGAAAATTGGTCATTAAATAAAACTAGTAAAAACCCAAAAAACTATTTTCATGAAAAATATTTTTAGAGAAAATAATTTTTTTATTTGTGATTTAAAAATAATAATATTAATAAATTTATATACAGCAGTATAAATAATATAATTAAAATTTGACATATAACTTTTTTTTTCTTTAAAAATAATTTAATTTTTCTTTTAATTCAAAAAATATTTTTTATTGACAAATATTTTTGAGTGTTTTAAACCACAGAAAACACACAAGAGAGGAGCTTAGGTGGGGGGTGCCTGTTATCTTTGTTACAAAGCTACACATAACACAAACTGTCAAAACTTTCATTTCATACATACGTTGCAAAGTCAACTTGGTAATTCTCCCATTCAGGAAAATTTTTTCTTCCTTTTCGCTCTTGGCATTTGATCAGAAGGACTTTGGTGCTCAATTCCTGAACGGAAATTAAACACAAGGAAAGAAAGCAAGCAAAATATACTGATCTTTCTGTTCTCTCTCTATTTTATTCAATATTTAATTATTCATCTCTATAGTAAAAGAAAAAAAAAAAAAAAAAAAAAAAAAAAAAAAAAAGAGAAGAGAGTATTGTTGAGACGTTAACACTTAACTTAAGGGGTTGAAATCACAAGAACGGGCAAATGAGAACATTGCGTGTTAAAAGTGCAGCTAGGTATTTGACTGCACGCTGCTGCTCATAGAGTAATTGTAATTATTATATATGGATAATTATTATGGTTAGATATTTACTATTGATTATATATTGGTTTATCATTCATTCGGTTCAGTTTAAAACCGAATCGAATCAAATAAATTAAATTTAAAATTTTAATATTTATGAAAATCAAACTGAATCGATTTTGATCAAAATCAAATCAAATCGAATCAATTTTTAATCGACTTAAATTTTTAATAAATTTTTTATTTTTTACACTTTATTTTGAATATTTTAAAATTTAAATAAAATATTTTAACCATAATAATCTAATCTCTTTATATTATTAAAAATAATATATTATTATCACTAATCGATTCGATTTGATTTTTTTAATTTATTTCTTATCAAATTAAATCAAATCAAAATAATTAAAATTTTAAATTAAAAATCAATATGAATCAAAATGAATAAAAAATACCGAATTTTTAAATTAATTCAGTTTCAAAATTTTTAAATTAAAAATCAAACCGAATGAAAATAAATAAAAAATACCAAAATTTTAAATTAATTCAATTCATCGATTTAAACCGAATACTGATCGTACTTGATTATATACTTCTATAAAAAATCACTATAATTAACAATTATATAAAATCAATGTATGTACAATAGTTCTCTAATCTTCTTTATCAATGTGCTAGAATGAAAAAAATATATAGTAAAAACTCCAAGACATTGTTCATTGACATTGAAACCCATAGTTATGGATCCAAATCTATTAGTACGAAAAATTTTTAATTTTCAAGTGAAATCCCGTAGAAAAATGCTTTCGTTGTCTTAATCTTTCATACACATATAGGGTTTCATTTAAGAGGTTAATCTCCAATTTTCTTTTTTTTTTTCAAATTGATTGAAATTTGAACTTCACATTCCATGTATTAATGCTTCGCCTCAATTAACTGTAAGGCAGCAACTACATAAGAGGAAACTTCGTTACAGGGATTCATAACACAGAGACTTGTAGGAAATGGGTCGACAAAATTTGCATAGAGGGAGCTTTTAGCTTTGAAAACCTCTCATAAACACTAACAATTACGTATAAATTAGGACAACATGACCAAATCTTATCTTTTGCTGGCCAAATATTTATCTGTATCAGAAAATATAATTTCTTGACACCGTACAATACCTGCTGCTCCTCCTGAGCACAACCATCTCTCACTACCCTTGTTTATATTCCATCTAACTCTATGCATTGCCACAATTTTGGGAGGCATAACTTCTCTTTCTTTTGCAGCTTCTGCCTTTTCGCCGTCTTTCTCCCCTCTGTCTTTTCGTTCATCTACGCATACTAATGCCAGATTCTCTCCGGCCATTTTAGTACTGGCATTTTTGGATTTTGGTTTAATTCGGTTTTTGAGAGCAGCCAATGTTTCATCAGGTCCAGATTGCGTACCTGGATCATTGCCACAACATAGAGCTGCCACAAGTTTGAAAGAACTTTATGCTCAAAGGAAATAGACATGGAATGGCTAGATGGAAACATGAATATAGAAATGAAATTACCAGCCTTACCTAATGGTTGATTTTCCGCAGCTGGTGCTTTTGCTTTCTTATCATTTGCTCTTTTTGTCTGATTAAACTCCAATAAACTCCGCATAGTTCTTGGATTGTCCCCAACACTAAATGGCTTCCTCAAATTTAGAGGAGAATCCAGCAATGGAGTATTTACTGTAATAGATGATTCATCCTTGCTCAAGGACCCAACCATAAAATGCGGAGCTCGATGTCTTGATGCTTCTTTCTCTACTGCTTTCCATGTAAGCTGATTATAAATGGGTTACAATTAGCTTTTACAATGCTATGAAGCAACTTGGAATTGCAAATATACATCTATAACAGCAATCATCAATAGTTCAGTACTATAGATAAAGAATGCAGTAGGCACGACAATTCTACCCAAGTCGTCAAAACTACTAAATTCAAGAATCCCTTAAGAATATTTTTGTGCCCATCTTTCCCCCTTGTTTGGAAAAAAATCATTTGCAAAAAAAAAAATTCAATTAAATTCTTACATAATTATCCATGATTTCTATTTCTTTGAAAATGAAAGAACTTTTTAAGTTTAAAAAATTGAATTATTTCAGTCCACAAATGAGAATTATCAAAAAAAATTCAATTCAATTGAAATATTGCAAATTTCTTAGTTCCAAACTTGTTAAATGTTATGTCATGCACTGAATTGAGTACATTATATGAAAGATGCTGAAAGATAAAAGGTTTTGTAGATGGACTTAGAACAGGGGTTTTCCTACCAGAATTGACAGCAAATTAGGCACAAAAGCTTCAATCAAGAAAAGGTCGGGAAAATCATATTCAATTGCATTATTTCTATAAACAAAATTTTGGTACTTAACAAACAATTCCCATCTGGCATATGATTATTAGCCAGTTATATACATAATCCATTCAATGAATCATTAGTAATTACACTATAAATGGTCCCTAAGGCATAGCCACCATTGATCTTATATTGGCAGGGTAAATTATATCATCCATCCTGCAATTTTAAGGGCAGTTTTATGTTTGTCCCTCAATTTTATTTTGTCGCTAAAAAATCTCTCAATTTTAATTTTATCCCAACAAAAGTCTCCCTCACCTGCAATACCAAGTTTACTGGTTAAAGAGAATGAAAATACCTTTTCTCCTCTTTTCTTTTAATATTTATTTATTTATGTAATATTTTAATTAAGCTTCTTAATATTAATTTATTACAAATATTAATATTAATTTGTTTAAAATATTAAGAAACTTAATTAAAATATTACATAAATAAAAAAAATGAGAATTTTAATAATTTTGCAAAATAATAATAAAATAATATAAAAGTTATAGCATTATATTTTGATAATAAAAGCAATAATTAACAATAATTAATTTTATTAGAAAATATAATAAAATATAATACAATATTTTATTAATTTAATTATGGGGGACAAAAAAGTAATTTCATTTCTTTTTAACATGGAAACCTACTATTGTAAGCAAGGGAGACTTTTGCTGAGACAAAATTAAAGTCAAGGGATTTTTTGACAACAAAATGAAGTTGAGAGACAAATATGAAACTACTCTTAAAGTTGAGGGACGATGATATAATTTACCCTATATTTGCATAACATGAAGATGTAGAAATTTGATTAGTTATACCAGAAAATTAGAAGAGAACTAACCTGGAAGCGGTTAACAGTACCATCTGCACTGCAATATGCAACCATGCCTATTGAAATTCATCAATAAGTTTATCAATGAAGGCAATTTTTTAAAATAAAAAAAGAGAAGCAAGCATTTTCAGTTGACCTAGTTGCAATTACATTGAAAGAGGATGCTCTATAAATCGCATTATAGTTCAATGGAAAATTTACACTTTTACCAATATTTTCCACAAAACACTTGCTTGGTGATAGAATACTAACATACAGAAAAGCATGAAATGCTGCATAGAAATTGTCTCAACAGTATATTTACATTGACCAAGTGAGTAAATTAAAGTATCCAAAAATATAAGGGCCAAGCTAAATATTGATAAAGACATTTATAGGATGAAGCATACTAAAATGAAGCATGTAGAAACTAGGATCCAACAATAGAATCTAATTGTGTTAAGCAACAATAGACTTGGACCATGTTATGAACCCATTAACAAGTCCATGCAGCAAATGAAGGCAACTTCAAACACATTTAAATCCTGATCATGGTTTGAAATAAAGTGTAATGGCAGTTATTTATAGGTTTTTCAATGCCCTGTTACCCCGTTATTTAAAGGCATCCTCTGAGGTGTATGAGTCATGGCCATAATTTACCATTAAGTAGCGGTCACGGCTGTTATCCTAATAATGCAACTTCTGCAAAGCACATAAAATTAATGTTTTCTTCATTTCTGTTGATTCTCTGCAGTTCCAGCATGCCTACTATTTCTATCACATTGTCTCAAATTTTTTCACCCAAATTTCTTCTTCTTTTTACAAGTCTCTCCCTTTAAGCTTAGATAATTATAAATATCTTTACTTTCCAACAACTACTTTCTTGCAAAAGGTCAGTTATTTTCTATTTTTGTAATTTCTTTTCATCATTTGATGTATCTTATTGTGTATCTTATGCTTACTATATAAGTAATATATCTATATGATGTCTCTAATTTGATGTTTTTATGCTTATTACATAGTTGAGCATCTTACTTTCACTTATATTTACCAATATATACTCATCTCATGAACTTTGCAAAATTTTTAAAATTTGCATAGCACCCGACTGTTACCAATGTGTTATGGCTGTTAGGGGCCTATTTTTGTTACCCACACCTGTGGTTGCAAACATGATGTAGAAATGGACAGTACAAGGTTTTTTTTAATCTAACAAAAAATAATTATTCATCCTATATTCGTATAAACATATGAGAAAGCATGACCATTGCTAGTCACATAAAGCATAGCTATTGCTATTCTCATACCAGCCCTTCCTCTTTTAGAAAAGCAAACATAAAATTAATCCTTTAATAATGTAACCAAATGGACGCACCTGTTTTTCTCGACACTTGAACGCTCCATATAGCAAAGGATGAAGAATTAAAAACATGTATTCCTTGTTGTTTAGGCCCAACTGTAGGTTTTCCATTAACATGACCATCATATGCAGCCTTCGTCAAGCTGAGGAGTCTCATCGTTCCATCATCGAAGGATAAGAGAATACATCTGAAATGTAAATAATTAATGGTTCAATCACAGAAAGAAGCATCTTTAACAAAAGCTCCACTATCTCTTCACCAAGAAAGAATAACATGACACCTTGGATCTGGCAACCAATCCAGACTATAAATGAATTTCGGTGCAGGATGGAGCTCCCACAAAGGTCGAAATGGATCACTGAATACAACCAGAAGTATAAAGATCATTAGTGTGATGTTTAATAATTATAAACCAGTAAATCAAATTTTAATATGAGTGCCAGTCTCCCAACTCCCTATGCTTGTAGCTAATGAACACAAGTTTACATGATGAATACATTGAACATACAACATGCAAAAACATATATTCCATGAAACAACAATCAAGCTAATCCAACTCTGGCTGGGTTATGCCTATTTCAAGGGGGAAAGAAGGAAAAAGAATCAACGACACTTAATATTGAGAATCTGTCGGAAGAAATTTCATTAATTCTTACCAACTAAGGAAATCTATAGATGAAAACTATTTAGCCAAATCCAAAGAAATCTGACAATGCATGATGAAGGCCATAAAAAAACCAACAGTTTTATTCAGAAACCAGATTGACCTAAAATACTTGAAGTTGTATTCTTCTACTTTATTTAGTGATTTAAATTTAGCAGCAACATCTCCGGCCGGGATTCAGAAAATATATGCATAACCTGTACAATTTAACATAATTTACTCATTCAGAGGCTCAATAACCAACTGTTTCCAAGGAAAACATGTTGAAAGCACCACAAAAAAGGTGTTCAAAGTTTTTGAATTACAAGGTTATACATTTCCTTGATACAACCTTGCAATATGGTACATTTCCTACAGACCACAAGTGTTACACTAGTTACCATTACAATCCTATAAAAGTTCAATTATGTCATATATAAACCACATTCAGACATCAACCACCAAATAAGTTGAACATATGAACTATATATTTAAAACTTAAAAAAAAAAATTATTAACGAACAAATATTTAGCATCAAAGAATCACCTAATTAAGAACCTAACAGAAAATAAACTATGATATTTACCGTAAGTCCCAAAACTTCAGCCCTCCATGTCCAGCAGTAACTATGACATTTGCACTCTCTTGGATACTAAAAACAGTTAAAGATTAGCATATTATATATCTCAATAACCAGTGCAAGGAACAGGCAGTATTTCATAACAAATAACAACTACTTAACCCAAAACCTACATGTCCTATGGCCTTTTTACCTAACATAACAGGTTACCATAGGGAGAAGCTTAGATTTGAATGACAACATGATGGAACAAACACAAGCTAATATGAGAAGGTAACGCCTCTAGTGTATCATTTTCCACAAAGATGTAACTGAGGCACGAGATATTCCATATGGCATACAAATAGACAGTTAAGTCCAGATTCTTTGAAATATCATCATGAAAGTTACAATGCCAGCAGTTCACAATTAAAACACCATTGAAGAAGCAAGTGGTTTTGTGAATGACTATCAACAAGATAAGCAAATTCTTGTAGGCAAGAGAGGTCCCATGACCAAGAGGCAGTCTTGCAGTGTCAAATCGAATCACCAGGATTACAAAATTGCATGAAGAAAATAAGAAATATCAAACATTAAGACTCGAGAAATAACAAGACCAACATATTATGTGAAACCACTGACCTCCCAACTGGGGCCCAAGCAACTGCTCTAATAGCAAGAGTATCTGCACTGAAACGTAGCAAAGGCCTTGTATCTGTAGAGTAAATGAAGCAATTGCTAAAATTTACACCAAAACCCTGAGCCTTGACATAAACCATATCTAGAGAGATAGAGCAACGGAATTTAAATGACTAGTCATTACCTCCAGATGGACCACTTGCAGAGAACTTCCATAAAGCAACCTGGAAGTAGATGAAATGGAAATGTCATGAATAAAGAATAAATTATCCCCTTTAGAAGTCTATGAGTTAAAAGATTTTGCTTTGCAATGATTTGAAGCAAAGATATTTAGGTCCAAATATTGGTTTGACTCAACCAGATTACTTGAGTTCTTCCATTCAAATTTTATTATTTTGATTATTTATTTTTTGAAGCCAAAAAAAGGTCAGGTTACTATTGTAGTTTGGAAGAAGATACTAGTTGTATCATTGTAGTGTGGACACTGTTTACACCTATTTGACAGAATTGCTTTTCCCTGGGTTTTCTGTAATTTAGAGTTCACCAGTTGTGCTTTTATTTCTCCAATGCTCTTCCTTTTTTACTTTTTCAGAGTCTCAAGTAGCTTTCACTGGAATTAGAAACTACTATTGATAGTTGAACTGGGGCCAAAAGAAAGCACGAGCAAGCACCATGTTCCCTTTTGTTTCTATAAATATTGTACAAAAACTTATGTGCTTTAATTAAACCTGTGAACTGGGGCCTAAAGAGAGCATGAATAAGCACCATGTTCCCTTTTGTTTCTATATATATTGTACAAAAACTTATGTGCTTCAATTAAACCTGGAAATTCAGCAAACCATCTACCAAATTGCCTTTAAAACAAATACATGCCGTTGCTAGTTTCGTTCATATTAAGCCCTAGTCTCAACAGGATTTGGAATAAACAGGGCTTTATGACTACTGTATATCATATGAGAACTTCTTAGATTCTCTTACCATTATAAACTCAGAATGGAATATGAGAGAGCAGAATTGCTCAAAATGAATGGCAAATGGAATTGAGTCAACTGGCAGAATTTAATCAATGGAGATCTTTCAAAGAATGGACCAATTTGTAGGAAGTATGATGCACTATTCTTCTAGAAAAGTGCAGATTAAGCATGCTATATATGTCCAGACATACACCTATAGGTATAGATATGATGTCAAGAATGCAAAATTATCAGCATTTCTAATTACTGAGGAGTATGAAATTTTTATAACAAAAATAATATCTTTGGCAGGTTACCGTTCCATCATGGCATCCAGCAAGCAAGTAATCATGGGGACATGACGTTGACCATTCCACTGTCAAAGGAATGCTGCACGGGAAATTGTATAAAGTATATTAGCAGCAAGTCGGTTAAACTCATCCCAATTTATAAAGATTCTGTAGCTTAATTAATTTGACAATTGTTGTTAAAGCCATGACTTGTTTAATTTTAAGTTTTATTTGTTTGCAACTTGTAAGCTATTCAAAATGTATACAAACTAATATTGAAGCAAAACCAACTCGAAAAGTTGTGGTTCCAAACAGACAAATATTACAATCTTGCAGGTTTGTGAGGTGAAGTCTCATGATTTTGAGATGACCTATTCAAATATTTGTAATTTCAATGTTATCTTTTCATGTATGGAAGCATTATTTCATACTTACTTTGATATCATTTTCAAGCAGTAAATTTAAACTTCAAAATCCTTGGTTACCATTAAATGATACTAATGGATCCAGGAAAATCCCTCAGTCCCATATGAGTTAAAATAAATATCATGAAGATAGAAGACAAAAGATAGGCACATTAATTACCTCTGTATTTCCCCACACTTGGCAATTGAACATCTGAATACTGGCTCCAATTTAACAAAGCGAGGATCAGTACCTTCTCTATGAGAAGAAGAATAAATAACTTTCAATATATGAGGAAGAGGAACATCCCATCTGCATTTCATAACAGGAATTATGAGAAAAGTACCACATAAAACATCACTTCTTTAAGCTTAAAATGGAAAGCAACAACTAGTAATCAGTACACATACAATTCAAGGCTAGCATGTATTCTAAAGAAGAAGGAACAAACTAACGTAGTTGTACAACATGCAGTTCTTCAACATTTCGAATTTACCCTTATCACATCAGCCAAAACCCACCTTTCAAACCCCCCGCCCAAAAAAAATATCAACATTGCAACACTGGTAACTGCAATTATTACTTTTCCCCAAATATTCATTTGATTTTCATGTTATCCAACAAAACTTAAATGCATTAAAGATGATTAACAAGATATAAAAAGTAATTGTTATTTCTCAGTGCATAAATTCACTCATAATTATTTATATTAAGAAATCAATAAGATTTTCCTAATCAAATAAGGTAAACGCAGCAGAAAGAGATCATGGAAATTGATAAGATGCAGAAGCAAACAAAACGTGGGAAATCATTACTGAAGCTTTTGACTCACACTTCCAGTGTCCCATTTCCCAATAAGACAGCAAGATAACCCATGCGATGCTGGCATTTGGAATCCGATGAATGGCAAGGCTGCCATTTCACATCCCACACCACTTTTCCATTATGAGCTAGGCATAATACTAGTCTTGGCAAAGCAATATCCTTGGGAATAGAAAAAGAATCAGAGTTGTTCTCCTGAGGAACATTATCTGAACTACAATTAAGCACTGCAGGATCCTGTATAGTGTTTTCATGTATTTGGTGGATTGCTGGGGAAGATTGATCATCATCATTTTGAGTCAACAATGGCGGGCATGTTTCACCAGCACATTTACCAGCTGCACTTGCCTTGGTTTTCTGCCTTCTACTCCCAGTAGTTTCTGCAGCTGAATTACATGCAGACAGTGCCTTGGTAGAAGCCTTCCGTTTTCTACCCTTGTTTTCCTGTATGGTTTGTTCTTGAGTATTTCCAGAAACCCATTCTATAGCAAGTAATTGAGATGAATCTTCTGGATATTGAACAGCAAGGGCTTCAACACATTGATTTTTGCAATCTGAATTATCAAGAGATTCATTTATTTCCTTCTTTCTAGGTCGTCCTCTTGGCCTTTTAAATTGAGTTGAAGACTCCTTTGTGGCTTCATCACTGGGAGGTTTTTCTATTTGCTGCTTTCTAGGTCTACCTCTTGGCCTCTTGAATTGAATAGAATTCTCCTCTGTGCCGTTGCCATTGGGAGATTCTACTTGCTTCTTACTAGGTCTGCCTTTCGGCCCCTTTATTATTAGACTTGATTTATCACCCACGGAATGACTACTGTGATGTCCCCGTTTTGGCTTTTTTAGTGAAGGTGGTGCCTCATCATTCTCACTGACATTTAGAATGCACCATATCTGAACAAGACCTCTGCCCGTAAGCAAAGTGCCAACCTTGTGATAATAAGAGTCAGGAGGATGGGCAGCAATAGCAACAAACTAGCAAAGAAAAAAGGTACAGGAAGTGAGCCAAAAGCATAAGGTAATAACATTTTCATCAATTCTTTTTCAAGTCATGTAGATGCAGCACAGATGCAGAAGCCAATTATGACAATATTAGAAAGAAAATAAAAAGCTTTCAATCTTATGGACAAAGTCCACCAGATAAGAAATGAACTTACTAATTTAAATAAGTAAAAGAGCTAATTACTTACAAGAAAAACATTTTTGAAATATAAATTGCACTTGCAATTCTTTTATGAAGTTCTGTGGGGTTATCAGGAAGGATTACACTTAACACAAAAACATGTTTAATATAAATGATGAATTTTTCCAGCCTGAAATGTAAGTTTTTGTTAAAATTACACATTCCCATTTTACATCCATGTATCCACATAGTTTGGGATTAAGAGGTTATATATTGCACATGCACCACCAAAATAGCCTAACAATTTAACTAATAACTTATTCAATCATGCAACATCAGAGCATGCATTGAGTGGTAACAGGTAAATTTAGACAGATAGGTTTCATTGCCATATTATGCACCTCCACCAATGACACATTACGACTTCCTTGATTACTATTTTTATGACACATGAGAACACATTTAGGAGGCACTCGAAAATGCTCTTCAGGATTTATAAATCTTAAATCAAGAAAGTATGCTGGTTAGCCTGCTATGTGTGAGTAAAAGGTTGCCAAAAGCAACAAAATAATTACAGCTCAAGCACTTAATAAGGATATGTTTTCTGCTTCCACCAAATACAGAAGACAAGGGAAAAAGGAGGCAGAGAGGAGGGATCAGAGAAATACCTCGCATTTGACACAACTGGCAGGCCTGTCATGAAACCTAGGACACCAATCCAATGCCCAAACAGAACCTCCAACATACATCACAAAGTCTTTGCTGCAATAAGATGGAAAGAACGAAGTCTGAACAAGTAAATAAGAAACCTTGATTATGTAGCATTGAGGTAAAAGTATATAAAAAAGCTGTTTTGAAATGAATATCTTCATATAACTAAACCTGCCCTAAAAATTCAGGACAATCAACTGAACTGAATCATATTCTGAAAACATAAATCTCGTGTGTCAATGATATTATCACTTCACATCATAAGAAACCTTAAAGAGAGACGAGCTTGCATGCACACACACACACACACATAGAGAAGGCCTCTACATTGTACCTAGGTTCTACAGATGCAGCATCCCCATGTAGTCCCTCCTGCAACAGCACCAAACCAAAAACAAACGTCTTATTACATGCTATTTTTCTGCAATATAGAATAAGTAAAATCGAACAAAGATAACAAAGGGGAGAAAAAGAGAGACAATTAAGAAGAGAAACAAACAAAGAATGTAATATTTTCCCTTGAGTACCTCTGGAACAGTCGCTGATGAAAACTGCGGTAAATTTGTGTCACCAAGAAAACATTTTTCCTGAGAATTTTCAGTTTCACAGGCAAACCTAACAACTCTTGGTTGGTACTTAAACTGGCGCCATTCTCTAATAGCATGAAAAATTCCAAATTTGTCACCAAGAAAAAAAAAACCTGATTAACAAAAGAACATAATCTGACGATGTGAAATCAACTTCTAAGCTCACAAAAAAAAAGGGTAAAGTTTCAATAAAAAAGCAGAGTCTAACTAAGCATTTACTGACTTTAGAAAAGTTATTGAAGAGGACAAGCGCTGAATTTCAGCTTCTTGTAGAGAATCAGACTCTGCCTCTTCACATAGCTTAGAAATCGTGTCCATTGCCTTGAAGTGATTTTCTACTGAATAATCAAACAATGAGACCCTAATTCCAGCACCATTGCCTTCTAATACTTCTTCTTCTTCCATTTTTAACAAATTTTGCTTGAATGGGAAGCTGGCAAAAATGATTGTTTAGCCTAATTACATAATAAGAATCTAGCACTCAAAATCAGTGTCTCTCTTCTGCTTGGATTTTTTTACAAATTTTGAAGCCTAGCATCAAAACAAGATCATTGAGAAGATTTTTCACTCAAACCCTGGTATGCCAGTTTTTATGTCTCCTTTGACTCAGAGTGGGTCTCCAGCTTCGACTGCGACCATGGGGATGACCAGTCTCCAGCATCGATTCACTCGACCCATTTTATCATCGACATGACCACTCCTCCCGTTTTCATTCGCTACGTCCGGGAAGCGAAATTTCAGCCCTTGCTGCCGAGGGCAAGCGTTTACGAGTGAGCGTGCGTTTTTTAATGTTGTTTGAGATGGTGATTTACTAATTCGGTGAAGTTTTGAGACAAAGGCCAGAGATTGAGGGGTTTTAATGATTTAGTCGACGGTATAATTTAGCGAGCTGGATGTCGGTGCAGTCGGTGGTGAATCTTAAATCTCCAACCTTCACGATTGCTGCAACTACCGGTGGCTGAGGGAGGCGAAGGATAAAGAGTTAAGGCCAAAGAGGAGAGTGTTATAGTGAAAGAGGAGGGCCAGGGTATTTGGACCCCAAGAAAATCTGAAGAGTTTTCCTGGAAAAAGGAGGATTTCAGTTGCATGGGTATCCTACTAGCACTTTGCGGCTGTTAGGATGAAGAGCGAAATTAACGATAATTTTGAGAACTTTTTGTAGGAAAATATTTATTTTAAAATTTGTACAATTGTTTTTTATGGTTATTTGATTTCGGATATCACCCTTATATTGGTCTAGTATTAAATTATTTTTAAAATTAATAATTTTATTTTAATATATATAAAATAAAAATACTCATAAATAATATACCATTTAATAAAAATATATTAAAATACTCAGAAAAGATTAATATTTTTTATTTGGTGTGTTATAGGTTAAGAAAATTAAGACAATAATATTCCTCTTTAAAATTAAAAACTTTATAAAAATTCAATTCAATTTATTTATTTATTTAAAATTTTTAAAAAAATTAAATTCATATTTAATTTATAAAAATTCATTTAAATTATTTTTTTTTACAAAATAAAATATGCCAAATAAAAAGTAAGCGATAACTTGAGTTAGTATTTGAAGATTTAAAAAATCTTTGATGATCTTATTTTGAGGGTTGGAAGTGATGATCATGATAAATTCATATATACATAAAATTAATGAATTACAAAGCAATGTGTAAAAGCCCAAAACTCATTATCAGGTAGGAAAACAACGCTTTCATTGTTCGAAGGGGGTTTTAATTTTTTATTATTATCTTCGTAGAAAATTCCTTCAATTTTGTGTCTCTAATTCAATTCAACTTTAGTGTAATTCAATGATTTATTTTTTAAAAAAAATTATATAATTTAAGAAATTATTTCCATCTGAGATACGGCGTGACCAAATTAATTAATTTAATTTGATTTGAAATCAATTTTATTCAAATTGTGCTTCTTCATTAAACATTTTGATCAAATCCCAGAATGCATTTGTGATTTTCTTGACAGCTAAAATATATTCATGAAGATTTAAGCTAAAAATTTTTGTACACTGCAAGGTCATTTCTATGAGAAAGCTATCATAAACACAGCCATTTCAACTTCTAATGACACAAAGGTTTTTCATTCCACAAGTACAAATCTTTCAAGCCTTTTGCTTGGCATTCTCTCTGGATTCTTCACTTTGGTGTGAAAGCCTGAAACAAATTATATACTTTTGTCAGTTCCAATAACACTACGTATGTTCTTTAGTTGTGTTAGAGAGCCTAATATATTACTTGTAATTAGAGAGAGCAGAAAGGGATAACTTACAGCAAAAATGGTGGCATGACCAGGATCAGCAAGGTGAGCAAAGAGGTTGTCAATTGGACCAGTGCCTGTGTAGATGTGTTGGAACCAAGCACCCATCACAGCCAACATAGCCAATCTCCCATTCTTGATCTCCTTTGTCCTCAATTCCTTGATCTTCTCAGGAGAACCAGATCCCCATCCAAGAGGATCAAACCATAGCCCTCCTGGGTAACCCACATCAGTTCCAGTGAGCTTGTTGTTGGGGAAGATAGGGTCTGTGTTAACACACCCTGGCTTTAGAATATCTGCCCATCTTCTCCCCTCGGCCCATCCGATAAATATGAGCTCAATAATGAAAAGGGTAGTTGTATCAGTGAAGTATTCCAGTTTTCCAGCATCATACCATGATGGGGTGTTTAAGATGCCAATCTTGGTTAGAAATTCTGGGATGAAAATACCAGCAGCGCCCAACATTGCCCATCTGCAGTGCACAAGCTCTGCTTGTACATTCCATCTCAGGGTTTCAGGATCAGATCCTGTTTAATCCATTTAAAACAATATAAGTTCCTTGATTAGATTAGACCAGTGAACAATAGCTAAAGGTTTTTCAAGTTCTTGTCAATTAGATGAGTGAGGAGTTTCTCATCTTCAATAATAGAACAGATTTTAACGTACCAAGACCCAAGGGATCAAAGCCAAAGTCTCCTGGTAGACTGCATTTGAAGAATCAATTCAACAAACATATTAGAAGCATATCACTTGAGCTCTAATTAACAAGTGCACAGAAACATAGAAGTTCAAAGAACAAGTAGCTAACTAAACCTGCCATCGAGCCATGGAGGAGGGGTGCTGCCTGGGAACCACAGGGGTCTATCAGGGTCAGCTGCAGCACAAACTGTAACAGATCTTGAAGCTACAGGTGATGTGTAGTTTCTCAATCTCAATTTCTTCCCACTAAGGAAAGAAGCCTTTGTAGCCCCCACTATAGATCCACTCTTCTGGGAACTGCAATATTATGAAAAAGTGATTATACATGTGATTAATTGGTAATTACGTAAGGTTTTAGCATCAGAATTGCAATTGCTGAAATGGGTTTTGAGAGAACTTGCCTGGGAGAAATGGCAACAGCTGCAATGGCAGAAGAAGCACAAGCAGAAGCCATTTTTGTTGTTGAATGAGTTTGTGGGGGGTGTTGAAATGGAGTGTGGAGGGTGATATGGATGCAAATTTGTTTAATGTATGAAGGGGCTTATCTCAAAGGATAGGAGAAAGAGTGTGTAATTGGCTAATTGATTGCCATGTGGCATGCAGAATCTCATATCAAATCATTCTACTTCCACACTTCTGCCTTGTTGGAATCATTCACAGTTCACAAGTTGATTTGGTGGCTCACATTCTCAGCTTCCAAATTCATATATCTAAATATCTGTTCCAATTGGAGCCTAGCATAACAGATTAGTTTTTTTTAAGACCTATGGGTTTGGGTTATTTCTGCTATTAAGCCTTAGGCTGATTGTAACCCTCTTGTTATTAATAGTAATGAACTCTTATCTTCCGACAAAAAAAAAGTGAAGATGGTTATTATTTTTAGTAATTAAAATTAGTTTTTGTCTGAATAATATTTTGTAATAATTTAAGTTATGCAGACATTAAATTTGATGTGTAAAGAAAAGTGTCCTTGAAATACCCTGATGGATTCTGTAAGTTGCTGGGTATTAATGGCAACAAATCTTGACAGGACCAAAGCCTGACCCAAGTTCTCAAAACTTTTTGTAATGGGGAAAGCCTTTTGTGCTTTTCTTTTGTCAAATGAGGCCTAGACCCTAGTGGGAAAATGGAATTGGTTTATCATTGGATTGGGCTGCTCTTCTAAGCTTAGAACTCAGCCCATCAAACACTTTGTTCTTCATTTGAAATTAATTGAATTATAAAAATTAAATTCTTTTATTTCCAGTTAGAAAATCATTAAGAAATAAATTAATTAAATTAAAATTTTTATAGCAAACGGAGAGCTAAAAAAAAAAAAAACTAAATTCCAATATGTAGAAACTAACGGTAAATACTAAAAAAAGGTAAAAGAGGTAAAAATTTCCAAAGAAAAATGATTTTTTACAAGCAAAGCTGCACATGATTTCACAGTGCTAATAATTAAGCTTTCCAGAGATATAAAGATAGAAGAAAAATTAATCCCACTATGTGCTGTAATTACCCAAATCATTATCACCAAATTTCCTCCAAATCGTAACGCACCGACCAAGTGATCTAGTTTGGTAGCCTTACCACACTAAAAATCTTATATTTAATTTGTAAAAAAAAATTAATTCAAATAAATTTAAATAAAATTATATACAATTTTAATTTTTTAAATATTTTTTTAAATTAAAAATAATTGAATAATTTCATTTTAAATAAAAAAATTATTTAAAAATCAAATGAATTGAATTTTAACGAAATTTTTATTCAACCGGAAATGGCAGGTTCTCTCATGCCAGGACAACACTACCAACCAAGAGAAGTCTGGGACTTTTAAGGAAGCAATTGGTGTATTTAGTTCTAATTAATCAATGTGTTTTAAGGTCTACCAACAATATCAAAGCTTGTTTGATATAATTTAGCAAAATCCTTTTACTTTTCTATAATCATTTCGATTTAAAAAAAAAAAAAATTCTTCATTGCCTTGGATTCCCTTTCGTCTACTTTTCCATGCAAGCATGTGCTAGCTATTAGTACTTGTAATTATGCCTTACAAGAATTATAGCAAACCAAAAACCATTCTGCTAATTATGTTGCCTCTGCATTATATCTCGTAGCACTCCTTTATTTTTTTAATAGAAAAGAAATCGATAATTAAGAGAGTAAAATCTGATCGTCAAATTAAATCTGTAAATATATTTTTTAATACTCTTTAATTTTTTAATTTTTATATTTATATTTTAATTAATATTCTTTTTTTTCATTTTATTAAACTCAAAAAATATCAGGATTCGAATTATTTAAAATTTGAATCATTTGAAGTTAATTTTTCAAGTAATTTTAAATTTAATTATTTTAAAATACGGATTAATCATCACCCACATATGACTATATATAAAGTGATTTTTCTCAAATAGCTGGATTCTCTATAAATAAATAAGAAATTAAATAGGGTCAAAATAAGTAATAATTATTTTTTTTTTCTACTAAAGGTCATTTTCATTCTTCCTTAGTTGCGAAGTCAACAAGCCAAGAGGCAGTCCTGGGAATGATTAATTGACTAGTGTTGAAGAAAAAAAAAAATCCTAAATATAAGGTGATGATCTGTTCTGAAAGTACTAAATAATGCAACATTTGGTTTGTAATAATTACAATAACAACTTTGCCAAACTCTCTAAAAGCTATGATTATAATGTCGGATATATATATATATATATATATTTCTTTTTTTTCACAAATTGATAATAAATTATTTATTATAAAGTTTATAATTTCATATTTATATATATAGACATTCATCATTATTATTATATTTTTCACATAGATAGTTGCTTCCATACAACTTCACTTAGCTTCTAATTTTATTGCCATTACAATGTCTTTATTCCTACCGAATACATCTCAAATACGGTTAAATATTACGATATTAATTAGTGAGTTTTTCTAAAATATTTTTTTATTGATTAGATATATAAAATTTTTTTCGAGTAAAATTTTACTATTCTGCTAAATAATAGAGAAAAGAAGTGTATAAAGCTAAGTATAAATGGTAATGTTTGATGATGAGCAGTGGTTGATAATTATTAGGAACATGAAATGTTTCTATTTGGTAATAATGTGTTGAAAAAGAAAAAACAAATGTGTTGTTGGCAGCCAGAAAAATGACACAAACAAAAGGGGACCATATCATTGATGCATGTCAATCTAATTTCAAATAATTATGTAAAATTTTGAGAGAGTACAAAAGACTTCAAAAATGGGCAAAAATCAAAACAATTAGTACCCTTTCTTGTAGGTTAAGCACCCAACTACCACATCTTGTTAAAACTTGAAATCCCCCACACAAATTAAATTATTATTATTATAAAAAATTATTATCTAAATTCGTAAAAAAATTTATTAATTGATTTTTTATTTTTAAAAAATATATTAAAACGTTTATAATATTTTTATTTTTAAAAAATACATTAAAATGTTTATAATATTTTAAAATATTTATTAGTTAATATTTTTATTAATTTTATCTGTAAAAAATTAGAGTTATTTCGGTATATAAATACCTCTAAACAAAGTTAATACGCCTGGTAATGTGTCACTTTTATGGGGCAGAGATACTTTGTACATGTGTATCCGACGGTACATTAATAATAGGTTATAGGACAATAAATATAATACTTGATTGTTTGTATCCTCTACAAGTGTGCGTTTGTGATTCTTGTATTGTACCAAAAAGATGACCAACTCATAGGAGATCGACATCCTTAACTTAGTTTTATCAGGGCGTGTCAGATTCATCCGACTTACACATGAGTAAGCTCCTTCTGGTAATCAAAGTTAGCCACATTGGCTTTTAAAGTTTTATTGTATTACAAGCTTTTGAGGAGGCCGATCCGTCCTTTTCAATCTATAAAGTAGTCGATCTATCCGTTTTAAATTTTGATAAATTTAGAAATATGGCTTGTCTAATTCTTTATATTAAATAAGTTTGATTTGTTACTCTTTGGTCGATTTAATGATTCATATGTACATATAATTTTCATTATAGAAATGATAGACTGCAAATGATCAGAAAATATAATCCATTCGCTTTAATTTTATTATTCAGTTCTATTTGAAATCAATTCGTATGGTTTTCCGAAAATTATAAATTTTTTGTTATTATTTCTTTCCATATTACTTTATATATCTCGAGTTCTTCCATATTATTTATCCTTCTCAACTTTTTTTTACTATCAATCTATCAATATTTTCATATTGAAGCATTCAATTCTCTCTTTCTAGCTAATTAGTATCTTAATTATAGCTTGATCTTTCTGTATATCACCCTATCAATAATAATCATGAGATACACAGCGTATTATATATATGATTAACCTTAATTAATGACTCTAATTATATACTAATCATGAAACCCAAAACAATAATAATAATAATAAATTTATTTGGGGGAGGTTAAAGATTAGACACCGACCAAACATCAGAACTTTTGTTTTTAATTCAATATGTATAAGAAATTAGCATTTACTTGCTAAACCAAACCAAACCTAATCCTGATGTTAATTTTAATCTTAATCCAACTGATGTTTTGTTTTCTGACAAGGAATATTAAGTTGTCGGTGTTTTGGACGGTCGGATTCCGTCATCTTATTAGTTGTTTTGTTCCATCGCAGTCACCTTAAAATAATAATTATGATTAATATCATTTAATTATTTATTTTGTCAAATAATTAATAATATATAAATTTTATGAGAAGTTAGATTAAATGGATCTCTCAACCGTTACGTCCAATACTCACGCATATGGAACCATCCAAAAGACTGTGAAGAAGCCGTATAGGATTTGCTAATTTTTTACAAAAACAAATTATAAACTGTCGGCTTGTTACTAACAAGCATCATGAAAAAGATTTTTTAAAAAAAAAAATTGATATTCATATGTAATCACCTTTGAAAAATTCATTAAAAGAATATAATTTTTTAATAATCTTTTCTTTTGAGTAAGATTTTGGTATTGACGTCACTATTATTTAAAAAAAAAAGAGAGATTTATAATTTAGTCATTAAGTATTGTTATTATTAACAAGTCAATCCATGTATTTTTAGAAATCTATTAAAACATTTTTATGTTTTCTTTTCGTTAACGAAATAGTTTTTTCGTTCTCTTTTCCATTAAAATTAGATACAGGAGTAGAGAGAAAATTTTTAAAATCCAATTTTATCCTCAAATAAAACCCCTTATTTAGTCATTGGATATTACTATTATTAAAAAGTCAGTCCCTACATTTTTAAAAATATATTAAAACATTTTTATCTTTTTTCATATCTATTGAAACGTCATTATCGTTTCTTTCCGTCAATGAAATAGTCTTTATCTTTTCTCATGTCTATTAAAATGTTTTTATCGTTTCTTTCCGTCAACGAAATAGTCCCTCCTCATCATTTCTTTCCGTCAACAAAATCATCACTCCCTATATTTTCATAAATCTATTAAAACGTACTTATTTTTTTTCATATCTATTAAAACGCTCTTATCATTTCTTTTTGTCAACAAAATAATTTTTATCTTTTCTCACATCTATTAAAACGTCCTTATCGTTTCTTTTCGTCAACGAAATAGTTCCTCCTCCTCCTCAAAAAGGAAGAAGAAGATGATGATGATGATGAAGGAGAAGAAGAAGAAGCAGAAGTAAAAGAAGCAGAAGAAGCAGAAGAAGAAGCAGAAGAAAGAAGAAGAAGCAGAAGAAAGAAGAAGAATTGATGAAGAATAAAAGGGAGGAGGAGGAGGAGGAAAATAATGGGGTAATTTGGTCTTTTATTATATTTTTAACGGTAAAAATAGACGGAATGACTATTTTATTGACAGAAAGAAAATATAAGGACGTTTTAATAGGTTTCTAAAAATACAAGGACTGACTTGTTAATAATGACAATATTTAAGGACTAAATTATAAATCTCTCTAAAAAAAATCACCACCGAATGCAATTTTTTTTAAAAAAAATTATCTTGTACAGATTATCATAATTTTAAATTCTTATTTAATTATACAATATAACATAAAAAATAAAATAAAATAATTAGCATTGTTAAAATTCTTATTTAATTATAGCCTTATGAATCATAATAAGAGTTTTTCTAAAAAGAATCTTAAGTTTCTTTTATTAATTACAATATCTTAGGGTTTTAGCAATATCTTAGTTGATTGACTCCATTAAATTGACTATATCTACTTTTATTAGAAGCATTTTGGGTCCTAAGCTCAAATGGATTTTATTTATTTTAAATTTATTTATAATAATAATAACGATTCCAGCTAAAATAGACTAAAAAAGAATATCTAATTATATACAACAGTATAATAATGGAAAGAATTTATTTTATTTTTCAAAGTAATGAGACAGAGAATGTTAGATAGCTTGACAATCACTCGAGCATTTTGGGGATACTCACTTGGATTCTATACCATACCCTAGGACAGAGAAACAAAGGACCTCAAAACTCAATATTTAATAAATTAAAATGTAAATCTAATTATATTAAATCTTAATTTTCAATTTAAATTATCTTTAAAAAATTAAATAAAATTTTCATTTATTATAATTTTAAACTATGATTTACACTTTATTTAAATTTATTTATCCTTTTAATTATTTCTTTCATCTTATTATTTTTATTTATTTTTAAAATATTAAATTTCTAAACATTTAAAAATATTTTAAAATATTTATTTATAAAAATTATAAAATTGTATCGAAAATGAAATAAGTATAATATAAAAAAATAAACATTAATTCAAAAGTTTTTATAATTCCCCATTCTTCCTATAGTTTTTATTATTCATTCTTAGACAATGAAATGACAAGATATATAAGGTTTTTCTACTGCAAAAGTTTCAAAACATTGAATAATAAATAAATAAATAAGGAGTAGATTACGTGATCATAGAGATTTACACAATTAACAGATCTAATATATATTATTTCCTATACAGACTTATCTTGTTTTTCAGTCGATTCCACAGATCGACGAGTGCCTCGCATTCTGGCACCTCTGAAGAACAACACACAAGCATACAAACATTAGTATCATACGGTTCAGGTGGAAACACATGAACCTGCAACATACATAGCATACATAGCATATCATACATAACATTAATGCACATGCATAAAATCATGGCATTTCACATCATCATCAAATAAGACAAGTCTCTACATCCTATTCTAGTGGACATGATTTTGCCTATTGTGCTTGCCCTTCTATAAACTCTATGAGCCCGACACACTATAGGTCCGACCATGTGAACCTAGGGCTCTCCATACCCTATAGGTCCGATCCTGTGAACCTAGGGCTCTGATACCACTCTATAACAGCCCGGAAACCGATACCCTCTGTAACGGCCCGAACCGCTACCGGCGCTAGGATCCAGATCGGCTTAAGGCCGCCGGGACCCGTAGCAAGCCTGACATACCTCCTATTACCTGGTCAAATCCCATACATGATCAAACATTAACATAAAAACTTAAACATCTGATGTAAATACCGAGCTTGACCTGTATGCAACATAACTGGAAACATAAAGAACCCCCTACTAGAGCCCTCATCAAAACTCTAGCTGGGTCAACATAACATACATCAAGCTGGGATCACATCCAAAGAACTAGAACCTAACCTGTGCATGCATCAAACCAAAAACATAAAACCTCCACTAGAGTCCTCATCAAACTCTAGCGGGTAAACAACACATGCCACAAGTTTAGTTCAAACACAACTCAACATTTAAAACATGTCATACATCATGTATTAAAAGGGACTAACCAAGACTTAGGGCCAAGCACAACAGTAATCCATAAACATAACTCTACTTTACGTTACATTTCATTACATTATCCTGTGATACATTATATCAATTTACAATACATGTCCACACTAAAACACTAATCTATTACATAAGCATAACCTTAACTCTTGAGACTTTCAAATCTTCCTCAGACCTGCAAACCTGGGGTTAGGGGAGAGGGGTGAGCTAAAAAGCCCAGTGAGTAGAAACAATGAAAACAGTTCATTAATTACATGCTTTTATGAAATGCGCCACAACACAAACAATTCACATCACGGATTGGACATGACCTCCAAAGCTCCCTCTGTCAGTGCCCGGCCCCCAAAGGAGCTCACACAGGACTTTCATTACATAACATGGTGCCCGGCCCCCGAAGGAGCTCACACAGGACTTTCTACATGGTGCCCGACCCTCAAAGGAGCTCCACAGGACTTCTCTTATCATGACAGATCGTGGGCCATTGGGGTCGCCTTGGTCCATCCACATCAACAGTAAATAATGCAATGCGTCATATTCGTGTAACTAGTGCAATCAACCTATTACATATAAACATGATGCATGAACATGCTTTAGGCATTTGATTTCGTAAAATAAAAGATTAAGTTTAGTTCTACTCACCTCTGGCAGACGCTGGACTGACTCTGCAACTGCTAACACTGATGGCCTCCTCGGTCCCTCGGGTCCAATCCTACACAAGTGGACTCGAATGAGGTGCCAAACACACTCTAACAACTCATAAACAACTCCCCAAAAATCCCTTCAAACATCCTCAAAACATGCATAGAAGACAACCATGAAAGGGCTGGACAGGGCACTTTCGGCGGCACTTTCGACGGCCGAAGGTCCCTTCCAGAGCTGAAAGCCATGCAGGTTCGACGGCAGATTCGGCGGCCGAAGCCTCTCTCCAGATCCGAAAGTCAGGCACCTTCGGCGGCCAAACATCACCTTCGGCGGCAGAAAGTCTGCTCCAGATTCGAAACACAACTTTCGGGGGCAAGGTTAGGCGGCCAATTCATGCATCCATAGGCAGGTTCGGCAGCCGAAACTACCTTCGGCGGCCGAACCTGAGTTCATCAGAACTCAGCCTCTCGTACATACCAGCCTCCAAAACCTTACCACACATCCCAAACAAGCACCCAACCTTTTAAAAACACGCATAAACCCTTAACCATGCACAAAGGAGCTTAAACAAGCTTAAACTCCCACAAAGAACATCATAAAGCATACATAAATAGCTTATGACCCACATAAGCCAAAACCATCAAAACTACTCAAAACCTCACTTGCTCTCTCCCAATCATGCATACACTCTCCCACATGCATAAAGGAGCATAAACTAACATAAACTCCTCAACACAAACATCACATAACATACATTGGGCATAAAATCCACATAAACCTAAACATGCATATCTATCCATACTCAACCATCAAAACATCATTAAACTTACTTAAAACTTCATTAAAACGCAAGGAAAGCAAGGATCTACACTTACCTCTTGAAGATCGAGGGGTGGTGCGATCCCTAACTCGGAAGTGTGGAGGATCCAAGCTCCAAAAGTCTCCAAGCTCCCAAAACTCCTATTTAAGCTTCAAAACTTCAAAACAAGGGTAGAACTCATGAAAACTTGAGGGATGGGTAGAGAAAGCATGAAAACGACCAAAGGAGTACAAAAACTCACCTGAGCTTCAAGAATGGGGAGAAAACTCGCCCATTTCCGATCTGAGGGCTCTTTATAGGTGGCCTGATCAACGACCTTCGGCAGCCTAACGTGCCCCCTAAACTCATGCATGTTCGGCGGCCGAACTTAAGGTTCGACGGCCGAACCTTGGTTCGTTCAAACAAAGCTTTCGGAGGCCAAAAGCGCTCCCGAAACCTTCCCATGTTCGGCTGCCGAACTTCACTTTCGGCGGCCGAACCTAGCAAATGCCTCCTTGGTCTTTTCTTTTCAAAACTCAATTCTTTTTCATTTAAAACCACGAAATCAGTGAAAAAATTTTAGAAAACACATTTTACCCCTCTAGAAGACTCTGGCATCTTCAAAATTCCAGATTCCAACGGAGATTCCGCCGGAAGGTAGGGATTCCGATGCCGGAATCTAGCCGGGTTGTAACACCCCTTACCCTATCAAAGAGTAGACAGAGCAAGGAATGTCACAAACTATACCTTTTTAGATATATCACAACTAATCAATTACCTTTATCTGTAAATACCAAATTTTAAGGTAATGCATGTAAATTTCATCAAATAAATGTGAGATTTTAAACCAAAAAGTTAACAGAGTCTCATCTGTTTCATTAATATTTCAAACTGTAGCACATGAAAAACACATGAAAAATTATCAACTGATATTTGACATCTTACTATTCTTTGATTACATAACCTTTACAACATAACCGTTACAACTCACTCTATTAAATATGTACATGCCAAATTATAACTGCACTATGACTCAGTGACTCAAAACAACCAGCTATGATAATGGCCTTGGTATCTGATGTAGACCTCTGATGAACTTCACGTGCCTACGTTATCTACAACCTGCGTGAGGTAAAAACCAACACGCTGAGCTAATGCTCAGTGGGTGATAACAACAAATAACATAATAAAACAAACAAGCTCGCATAAATAGATAATCAAATAAACAATTACAAGCTAGTAGATGTAAACATGTTAACATTCTCCAATAAGTTCACAAAATCAAGTATCAATCTTACTTAAGATCTTAGCCCTTATAACCACATAGTAGGATCGACTAGGTAGATAAGGAGTTATAACGGTAGGCACAGGGTGCCGAACGGTAGGCTCAGAGGCCAAAACTGTGATAGCAGGGCTCTGTGGCCATGCTTATGAGGTACCAGATATGTAACCTCTAATATAGATCATGTATCGGTAGCAGTACTGCGAACTCTGTATGTTTATATGGCATGTCATACCCTTAAGCTAACCTCGACTCCTATTACGTTTACCAGGGCCAAGTATCATTAACTCAATGTATCAATGTAAATCCATGTCATTTGAAGCTATTTGATTTCTTTTTCCAAAGTACATATATCATATGCCAAGGTTTACAATATGGACAACTCATGGCAAATAGTGCAAAACTTTATTGACTTAGCATTTCAATATAGAAAACTACATTCTGTCATATATTGCATAAACTTTTCAAGCAGTTTAGAGTTACAATTTGACTTCAGTTTCTTCATAAGAAATGTATATTTATGTCTTATCTTTCCAACAAGGTATGGTTCATGCAAATCTGATCATCCTAGCTTAAGTTATGAATTTTTCTTTACAAGCTGCTCAATAAGGTCTTAATCAGTTCAGTATTGGTACTTGTTAATAGTATCACAAAACTTATCAGATTCATACATTTCCATACAAATTCAAGCTTAAATGTCTTCTACAAAGTTTTAGGTATACTTATTAGGATTCATTTGGCACTGGTCTTAACAAATTTCACTGAGTATATAATTAATTATGGTACAATCAATACACACTGTTCCGAATGCACTAACTCTGTGTCCAGTTTAGGTTCACTTGAAATTTTCATCATCTTACATACAGATTCAGAATTTGGTCAATTCATGAAAGTTTTAGATATTTGTCTTAGATTTCATTTGGTATATCTTAGGCCTAATTTAAATATATACACAATAAGTTATGAAGTTAGTAACACAAGCTGTCCTGATACAACCTATTCTGCCAGATTTACACTTTTAGCTCCCATGTTAAATTTCTTTACTCTAAGCCTTTCAAACATCATTTTAACATTCATATAACATATTTATACAATCAAAGCAACATTTTCATCAAGTAAAATCAACCTCTAATTTCACTTATTCATGGCAGAATCAAAGGAAAACAGAAAATCATTAAAACACCAAACCTTTCTTGAATTCTTCTTTTCTTTTCCTCTTCTAATCTCTAGCTATCTCCTTTCCCTTTGATGTTCCTTCACCTATGCCAATTTATATCTTAGGGAAGGATTGAATAAATTGTAAATTAAAGCTTTAGAAGTCAAATTCATGCATGAAGAAATGAGATGATGCTATTTCCTACTCATTTCTAAGCTCACCTTTGATTTTCAAGCTTGGTGCATATGAAACCCTAAACTTTTCTTCTTCAATTCTTTCACTATATGGCTGTTCCTTTAGCTCTTAATCTTAGGATGAATTTTGGTTAAAGGAAGAAGTTGTTTTGGTGAGGTTTGGTTTGGCTTTGGTGAGGTTTAGCTTAGCTTTGGTGGGAGAAAGAAAAGCAAAGCATTTTCTTTTAACAAAATGGATGACCTACGGCAATGGGAAGGAAGAAAGAAGACAGCCACTTTTTCTATTTTGCTTTGTCATTCTTTCATGCATAATTAGGTGACACATCATCCTTTAACTTTCCATATTTATACTTTGACCTACTAAACTCTTTACCATGTTTCAATTTAGTTTTCAAACTTTCAATATTCATAGATTGACCTACTAAACTCTTTACCATGTTTCAATTTAGTTTTCAAACTTTCAATATTCATAGATTGACCTACTAAACTATACATTTAGCCTTTAAAAGTCCTTTTCACTTAAGCAAGCATGACGGATGTGAACAAGCACGTCAAGCAAGCATGTCGGGAAATCCTAAGCACCTCCCGAAAGTGACTCATTCCCGACTCGCTAATCACACTGTCTGCTTTAATTTTGAATATGTCTGTTTCTTTATTTGAGTTTTCTATGATTCAGTTATTAGCAGATTAGAGTTAAGCTAGCACCTCCCCTAATGCCCCCTTACTCTAGGAATGAAATAGCCTAACGATGGCACTACTCTACCTATGGGTTTGAGGATGTTACAACTCTTCCCCTCTTAAGACATTTCGACCTCGAAATTTTACCTGCTGTAAATAGCTGGGGATATTGTTGCTTCATCACTTCTTCACTTTCCCATGTAGCTTCTTCTGCCTTGTGATCTCTCCACAACACTTTCACTAAGGGAATCTTCTTATTTCTTAACTCTTTCATTTCCCTTGCTAAAATTTTCACTGGTTCCTCTTCATAAGTTAGGTCAGATTGTACATCAATGGTTTCAGCTGGAATGACATGTGAAGGATCAGATCTGTATCTTCTTAACATGGATACATGGAAGACATTGTGTATTCTGTCTAACTCTGGAGGTAAAGCTAGCCTATAGGCTACTGGACCCACACGCTCAACTATTTCATATGGACCAATAAACCGAGGGCTTAGCTTACCTTTCTTGCCAAATCTTAGCACTTTCTTCCACGGAGAAACTTTCAAAAACACTTTATCCCCAATAGCAAATTCTATATCTTTTCTTTTCAAATCTGCATATGATTTTTGCCTATCTGTTGCAGCTTTCAATCTTTCTTTGATAATCTTCACTTTCTCCTCAGTCTGTCTTATCAACTCTGGACCTACAAGTTTAGCTTCACTGAGTTCTGTCCAGCACAATGGGGTTCTACATTTCTGCCGTACAATGCTTCATAAGGGGCCATCTTAATACTAGCCTGATAACTGTTGTTGTAAGCAAATTCCACTAGTGGGAGATATCTTTCCCAGCTTCCTTCAAATTCAATTACACAACTTCTGAGCATATCTTCCAAAACTTGAATTACTCTCTCTGACTGGCCATCTGTTTGAGGATGAAAAGCTGTACTAAAATTCAATCTTGTCCCTAAAGCTTCATGTAGTTTTTCCCAAAATCTGGATGTGAATCTTGGGTCTCTGTCTGATATGATAGAGATAGGGACACCATGTAGTCTCACAATTTCATCAATGTACAATTCTGCATACTTTTCCAATGTATAATCCATTCTGATTGGCAAGAAATGCGCTGATTTAGTTAACTTATCAACTATTACCCATATGGCATCTTTCTTCCTTGGTGTGAGTGGCAATCCTGTCACAAAATCCATGGTAATTCTATCTCATTTCCATTCTGGTATAGCGATAGGCTGCAATAACCCTGATGGAACCTGATGCTCTGCTTTTACCCGTTGACATGTCAAACATTTTGTTACAAATTCAGCTATATCTCTTTTCATACCTGGCCACCAATAGTGCATCTTCAGATCTTGATACATCTTAGTGCTACCTGGATGCATAACATATGGACTATTGTGTGCCTCTGTAAGAATACTCTGTTTCAACTCTCCAATGTTAGGTACACATACTCTGTTACCATAGTACAAGTAACCATCATCACTTATCACATGCTTCTGCTTCTTCCCCTCTTGTACTTGTCTAGTCCATAAGGCTATCTCTGTATCTTCTTTCTGTGCTTCTTTAATTTGTTGCAGTAAGTTGGGTCTAACTTTCAATTCTGCTACGATAACTCCATCATCTGCTATAGTCAACTGCGCATTCATTGCTCTTAATGCAAATAAGGATTTCCTGCTGAGTGCATCTGCTACCAGATTAGCTTTGCCTGGGTGATAATCTATAATGCAATCATAATCTTTCAGTAACTCCATCCATCTTCTCTGTCTCAGGTTTAGCTCCTTTTGTGTGGGCAAGTATTTCAGGCTTTTATGATCTGTATAGATGTAACATTTCTCACCATATAAGTAATGTCTCCATATCTTTAGTGCAAAAACTATGGCCGCCAACTCTAGATCATGGGTAGGATAGTTCTTCTCGTGTGGCTTCAATTGTCTGGAAGCATAGGCAATCACTTTACCTTCTTGCATCAAAACACATCCAAGTCCATTGTGAGAAGCATCACTGTATATCACAAATTCCTTGCCAGAAACAGGTTGTGTAAGTATAGGTGCTTCAGTGAGCATAGTCTTCAATTTGTCAAAGCTTGCCTGACATCTATCATCCCAAACATACTTAACATTCTTATGTAGTAATTTAGTCAATGGAGCTGCTATAAGTGAAAACCCTTTCACAAACCGTCTGTAGTACCCAGCTAGACCCAAGAAACTTCTGACCTCTGCAACATTCTTTGGTGGCTTCCATTCCAGAACAGCATTTATCTTCTGAGGATCTACCCTGATTCCCTCTGCTGATACAACTGTCCCAAAAATGCTATTTCATTGAGCCAAAAATCACATTTACTGAACTTGGCATAAAGTTGCTTTTCTCTCAGAGTCTGCAATACTACCCTTAGATGTCTGTCATGGTCTTCCCTAGTTTTAGAGTATACCAGAATATCATCAATAAATACCACAACAAATTGGTCTAAATATGGATGGAAGATACGGTTCATTAGATCCATGAATGATGCAGGTGCATTTGTTAACCCAAATGGCATAACTAAAAACTCATAATGTCCATATCGTGTCCGGAATGCAGTCTTAGGCACATCTGCCCCTTTAACTCTCAACTGATGGTAACCCGATCTCAAATCTATTTTAGAGAAAATGCTGGCCCCTTTCAACTGATCAAACAAATCATCTATTCTGGGCAGTGGATATTTATTCTTTATAGTTACCTTATTCAACTGTCTGTAATCAATGCACAATCGAAGAGATCCATCTTTCTTTTTTACAAACAACACTGGTGCACCCCATGGTGAAACACTAGGTCGAATAAAACCCTTATCAAGTAACTCTTGTAACTGTATTTTCAACTCTTTCAATTCTGTAGGAGCCATTCTGTAAGGAGCAATTGAAATAGGTGCGGTGCCTGGCACAACTTCTATAGCAAAATCCACTTCCCTTTCTGGAGGTAACCCTGGCAACTCTTCAGGAAATACATCTGGAAAATGACATACTGTGGGTAGGTTTGACACATTAGGCCCTTCCTTCTTAGTTTCAGTTACACTAGCCAGATAGGCTGTACAGCCTTTTCTAATCAACCTCCTAGCTGTAGTGGCAGATATGACATTAGAGAGGTAATCTGACCTCTCGCCCACAACTATAACCTCAGAACCCTCTAATGTTTTGAGTGTAACTCGTTTTAACTTACAGTCAACTATGACATGATGTCTAGACAACCAATCCATACCCAAAATCACATCAAACTCTCTAAAAGGTAACTCTATCAAGTCACCTAAAAAGGTATGACCTTGCACACATATAGGACAATCTCTATAAACTCTATTCACAATCACAAGATGTCCTAAGGGATTGGTCACTGCAATGTCATGTTCTAAGGGTTCTACTTGAATTCCCTTCTCATTACTGATGGGTATGCTGATGTATGAATGTGTGGAACCAGGATCAATTAATGCATAAACATATTTGCCAAAGATAGAAAATTTACCAGCAATAACATCTGGTTTGTCCTGGTCTTCCTTTGCACGAATGGCATATGCTCTGGCAGGTGCTCTAGTGTCTGGTCTATCTACTGTCTCTGATACTCTGTGACTCTGAGCACTGCTAGTTTCACCTCTACCTCTACCTCTGCCTCTAGACCCTGTCGGCAAAGATCTCTCTGTCTGTATAGGCTGCACTGACTGGCCTCTAGGACAATCCCTCATAAAGTGGTCTGAGCTTCCACATAAGTAGCAAGCCCCAGTCAATCTCCTACATACTCCACCATGTCTCCTGCCACAATGCTCACATACTGGTGGCAACCCTCTGCCTGGTCCTCCTGTACTGGATACTGAGGTAGTCTGCTGTCCAGACCGTACTACTGAACTCTGCCCAGGTCTCTGAATCTGCCTAGGTGGTCCTCTCTGCCCTGTCTGCTGAAATTCCCTCTGTCTTTTACTACTTGTCTGAGATGCAGAGGATTGTCCCTGATACTGGCTCTGACTCCTCTTCTGCTGCCCTTTCTGCCTTCTACTTTGCTCTTCTTCTTTAATTCGCTCCAGGCTGTGGGCCGTCTCTACTAAAACTGAAAGTTCCCTGATATGCATAGCTGTGAGGTACATCCTGATATCAGCATGTAATCCCTGCTCAAAGCGTTTACATCTTTCTTCCTCTGTAGGAACGATCTCTGTGGCATACTTACTAAGTCTGACAAATTCTCCCTCGTACTCAGTTACTGTAAGCCTGCCCTGTCTGAGGTATAAGAACTCCCTCCTTCTCTCCTCTATATATAAAGCCCCAACATACTTCTTCTTAAACTCTGACAAAAAAAATTCCCAAGTCTGGCGCTCTGGTCGAACCATCTGTGTTAAAGTTGTCCACCATCGATACGCTTCATCTTTTAGCAATGAGACTGCACACATCAAGCTATCTACTGGTGAACACTGTAGCTGCTGTAAAACCCTTTCTGTACTTTCTAACCAGAATTCTGCAGCTGAAGGATCATCTTCCTTTTTACCTCTAAAATCTGTTGCACCATACTTTCTGAGTTTTTCTATTGGAGGCCTAGCTACCACAGGTGGGGGAACCTGGACTGCTACAGGTGGTGGTGGTGGTACCTCTGGTACATTTTGTGTAACCCTCCTAAGCAACTCAGCTATTTGCTGAAATAATGCATCCTGCCCTAGTCCGCCAGCAGCAGCAGGTGGAGGTGTAGCAGCAGGTGCAGCTGCCTCAGAGGGAGCATGACTCTCTACCTCCTCATCTATTGCTCTCTGTGAGTCAGATGACATCTTATATATGACCTAAACACAAAAAGAAGAGATTTACATCAGAACCATATCATAGCTGTAACTCATTTTGGCATGTACATATACTATGCATATACACATACATACTATGACCTAGAACCGCCTAAACCTATGCTCTGATACCACTAATTGTAACACCCCTTACCCTATCAAAGAGTAGACAGAGCAAGGAATGTCACAAACTATACCTTTTTAGATATATCACAACTAATCAATTACCTTTATCTGTAAATACCAAATTTTAAGGTAATGCATGTAAATTTCATCAAATAAATGTGAGATTTTAAACCAAAAAGTTAACAGAGTCTCATCTGTTTCATTAATATTTCAAACTGTAGCACATGAAAAACACATGAAAAATTATCAACTGATATTTGACATCTTACTATTCTTTGATTACATAACCTTTACAACATAACCGTTACAACTCACTCTATTAAATATGTACATGCCAAATTATAACTGCACTATGACTCAGAGACTCAAAACAACCAGCTATGATAATGGCCTTGGTATCTGATGTAGACCTCTGATGAACTTCACGTGCCTACGTTATCTACAACCTGCGTGAGGTAAAAACCAACACGCTGAGCTAATGCTCAGTGGGTGATAACAACAAATAACATAATAAAACAAACAAGCTCGCATAAATAGATAATCAAATAAACAATTACAAGCTAGTAGATGTAAACATGTTAACATTCTCCAATAAGTTCACAAAATCAAGTATCAATCTTACTTAAGATCTTAGCCCTTATAACCACATAGTAGGATCGACTAGGTAGATAAGGAGTTATAACGGTAGGCACAGGGTGCCGAACGGTAGGCTCAGAAGCCAAAACTGTGATAGCAGGGCTCTGTGGCCATGCTTATGAGGTACCAGATATGTAACCTCTAATATAGATCATGTATCGGTAGCAGTACTGCGAACTCTGTATGTTTATATGGCATGCCATACCCTTAAGCTAACCTCGACTCCTATTACGTTTACCAGGGCCAAGTATCATTAACTCAATGTATCAATGTAAATCCATGTCATTTGAAGCTATTTGATTTCTTTTTCCAAAGTACATATATCATATGCCAAGGTTTACAATATGGACAACTCATGGCAAATAGTGCAAAACTTTATTGACTTAGCATTTCAATATAGAAAACTACATTCTGTCATATATTGCATAAACTTTTCAAGCAGTTTAGAGTTACAATTTGACTTCAGTTTCTTCATAAGAAATGTATATTTATGTCTTATCTTTCCAACAAGGTATGGTTCATGCAAATCTGATCATCCTAGCTTAAGTTATGAATTTTTCTTTACAAGCTGCTCAATAAGGTCTTAATCAGTTCAGTATTGGTACTTGTTAATAGTATCACAAAACTTATCAGATTCATACATTTCCATACAAATTCAAGCTTAAATGTCTTCTACAAAGTTTTAGGTATACTTATTAGGATTCATTTGGCACTGGTCTTAACAAATTTCACTGAGTATATAATTAATTATGGTACAATCAATACACACTGTTCCGAATGCACTAACTCTGTGTCCAGTTTAGGTTCACTTGAAATTTTCATCATCTTACATACAGATTCAGAATTTGGTCAATTCATGAAAGTTTTAGATATTTGTCTTAGATTTCATTTGGTATATCTTAGGCCTAATTTAAATATATACACAATAAGTTATGAAGTTAGTAACACAAGCTGTCCTGATACAACCTATTCTGCCAGATTTACACTTTTAGCTCCCATGTTAAATTTCTTTACTCTAAGCCTTTCAAACATCATTTTAACATTCATATAACATATTTATACAATCAAAGCAACATTTTCATCAAGTAAAATCAACCTCTAATTTCACTTATTCATGGCAGAATCAAAGGAAAACAGAAAATCATTAAAACACCAAACCTTTCTTGAATTCTTCTTTTCTTTTCCTCTTCTAATCTCTAGCTATCTCCTTTCCCTTTGATGTTCCTTCACCTATGCCAATTTATATCTTAGGGAAGGATTGAATAAATTGTAAATTAAAGCTTTAGAAGTCAAATTCATGCATGAAGAAATGAGATGATGCTATTTCCTACTCATTTCTAAGCTCACCTTTGATTTTCAAGCTTGGTGCATATGGAACCCTAAACTTTTCTTCTTCAATTCTTTCACTATATGGCTGTTCCTTTAGCTCTTAATCTTAGGATGAATTTTGGTTAAAGGAAGAAGTTGTTTTGGTGAGGTTTGGTTTGGCTTTGGTGAGGTTTAGCTTAGCTTTGGTGGGAGAAAGAAAAGCAAAGCATTTTCTTTTAACAAAATGGATGACCTACGGCAATGGGAAGGAAGAAAGAAGACAGCCACTTTTTCTATTTTGCTTTGTCATTCTTTCATGCATAATTAGGTGACACATCATCCTTTAACTTTCCATATTTATACTTTGACCTACTAAACTCTTTACCATGTTTCAATTTAGTTTTCAAACTTTCAATATTCATAGATTGACCTACTAAACTCTTTACCATATTTCAATTTAGTTTTCAAACTTTCAATATTCATAGATTGACCTACTAAACTATACATTTAGCCTTTAAAAGTCCTTTTCACTTAAGCAAGCATGACGGATGTGAACAAGCACGTCAAGCAAGCATGTCGGGAAATCCTAAGCACCTCCCGAAAGTGACTCATTCCCGACTCGCTAATCACACTGTCTGCTTTAATTCTGAATATGTCTGTTTCTTTATTTGAGTTTTCTATGATTCAGTTATTAGCAGATTAGAGTTAAGCTAGCACCTCCCCTAATGCCCCCTTACTCTAGGAATGAAATAGCCTAACGATGGCACTACTCTACCTATGGGTTTGAGGATGTTACACGGGTATTACATAAACTATACATTTAGCCTTTAGAAGTCCTTTTTACTTAAGTAAGCATGACGAATTTAAACAAGCACCTCAAGCAAGCACGTTGGAAAACTCTAAGCACCTCCCGAAAGTGACTCGTTCCCGACTCGCTAATCACACTGTCTACTTCATTTCTGGATATGTTCGTTTCTTTATTTGAGTTTTCTATGATTCAGCTATTAGCATATTAGAGTTAAGCTAGCACCTCCCCTAATACCACTTACTCTAGTAGTGAAATAGCCTAACTCATACCTAATGATGACAATACTCTAGCTATGGGTTTGAGGATATTTCAGCTTTAGTGAAGAGAATGTGCTACAAGAAAACATGATAAATTTCTTAGAACTAGAGGAAGTAAGTGAAAGTTTTCAGCATAACAATCAGCAAGGTCTCCCTGAAAGATGTGATGAAGATTTATTAGTTTCTTCTGGAAAATTACAAATACCAACGTCTGCTAAAGAATCACCATCATCTAAAGAATTGCTTATGATAACACCATTGACCAAAGAATTAACTCAGAATGAAAAATTACAAATACCAACGTCTGCTGAAAAATCACCAATATCTGAAAAGTTGCCCATGATAACACCATTGACTAAAGAATCAACTCATAATGTCCTGGACACCAACATTTCTACTCAGGATGCCTTAGCAGATGCAAAATGGACAAAAGCTGCAACTGAGATCGCACAAAATTCCATACAACACGATCGCACTAAACATGTTGAAGTTTATCGGCATTTCATCAAGGAAAAGCTAGACCAGAAGATTATACAGTTTTCGTTTGTTAAGTCAGAAGACCAGTTAGCTGATAAACTCACAAAAGCAGTGTCATGGAAGATATTCCATGATATGGTTGACAAGTTGGGTATGATAGATATCCATACTCCAACTTGTGGGGGAGTGTTAGAATGAACTGCCTAATTAGGAGTAGATTACATAATCATAGGGATTTGCACAATTAACAGATCTGATATATATTATTTCATGTACAGACTTATCTTGTTTCCTTAAAATAGGATTGCTTCCTTTTTCTCTCCTGATTTTATGTTATAAATATGTAACAGCCCGCTTACCGGACCATCACCGGCACTAGGATCCAGATTGGCTTAAGGCCGCCGGGACCCGTAGTAAGCCTACTGTCAACTCTGTGTACCTGATACATCCCATACATGATCATACTTAAGCTTAAAACTGTTACTTACTCTTCTTTTTTTTTTTTTTTCTTTGCTTGACTATCTTAACTCAAAACATGCAAACATGATAAAAACACTTAAAAACATCTTAAAAACCTTTCTTATACCCTTAGGGCAAGCTCCGACATCCTCGAATCCCGACTTCCAACGGAAAATCCGTCGAAACGTAGGAATTCCGATACCGGGGTCTAGCCAGGTATTACAAAATATATCTATATATAACCTCTTTTTCGGACAAGAATACTCAACAACTGAATCATTCACGGATTCCATCGTTCAACAAAATTAAAATTTTAATAAAAAGAAATAAAAGGCAGTGAAATTAAAGTAATTTTTTTAATTGCAAATAAACTTATTATATAGCTGATTAGATTAGTTTGAGATTAAATTTCAATCATCATTTTTTATGAATTAACTTGGTCAAGGTCGAATATCAACATAAACTAATCAAAATTATGCTCCAAATTGTGAACCGATCTACTGTTTTGATTTTAAATCGGCTACCTTTATAAACTGCGAATCGAACCAAATTAAAAATCCAAAATTCATTTAGTTAATTTTGAAAAATCCAAGCACGAAATGGGATTGTCACCGTGAATGAGTAGTCAGGTAAGTGGCAGAAGGCAACATGAAGCAAAAGCAGAAGCAATGGACAAAATTTTAAAACTGCACTGATCTCAGTGACAGGAGGCATGAGCTATTGGCGTTTTCTTCTTCAAAACCTCTCTCTCCCCCTTTCTCTGTAAAATAAAATAAAGGTTCACATGATGTTTTTTTTTATCTGGTCAAACGTCTGTCCAAAAATCTTATTTTCCCATACGCAATCAATTCTACCTCTTGTTTAGATCAACGGCTCAAGTTGCCCTTTCATCTCTGCAAATGGCAGATTACAAAATCAGTCTATTATATACTATTAAAAAATAAATGAGGATAATTTTTAACTAGATTCTATCTATTATCAATTAAAACATAAATGAGTGAATTGTATTTAATTTTATTTGTGATGTTTGAAGTCTAGTAAATATTAGTGTCAAAGTGTATTTTGATAAGTTTGGTTCATTCCTTTTATTTATTTTTTTATTTATTTTCTCTTTTGTTATCTAATAACGAGTAACTGATGTTCTGCGCTTGTACCTCCTGTCATAACTACGCTTGTACCTCCTGTCATAACTACGCTTGGTGTACATACGAACGTATTGCGTCTTTTTCCATCGTCAGACGGCCATTTAATTCCATCTGGCGTTATATGGACACAATCTGGGCATTATGGGATTTGTTGTCCCATGGATTCAGCAGGTTAATCAAGCCATACCTCCCACGTGTAGGCTTGAATTCAGTCCGACTCGTCAAAGTAAGGACTGAGCTTGCATGTAAAGTAGGCATTGATAATGCTGAGATCTGACGGGACGTTCAAATGAGGACACCTAGGCAGATGTCTGATTCATTGGGTTGATCATCGATCTGTGATCGGTCCATTGGGTCTTTCCATACTTGTCTTTGAGGAAGGAGTCATGTAAGACAAAGAAAACAATCAGGGGTCTACCGGGGGAGTTCTCGATGGAGATCCTCCGACACTCAAGTCAGATTTAAGAATTTAGTGGAGTTAAGAGAAGTAAAATAGAGAAGAAAATAGTAGTTTCAAGTTTTCTCTGCATGACGGAGAGAGAGAGGTCATTTTTTTTAGAATAAGATATCCTTTTTTAGGGTTAGTTTAGCGTATAAATACCTTTGAATAATATTGACAGCCTTGGTGCCGTGTTCTTTTCTGATGGGGTAAGGATGTTTTTGTGCAGGTGTATTAGGCAGCACATTAATGATGGGTTATAAGACAATAAATGCGGAGTTCGCCAGTTTGTACTCTCTACATGCGTGCTTATGATCCCTGCGCTGTACCAATGAGACGACCAACTCATAGGAGGTCGACATCTTTATCCTGACTTCATCAAGTCGTGCTGGACTCATCCAACCTACATAGAAATGAGCTCCTTCCATTCATAGTACGGGCTTTTGAGGAGGTCGGTCTTTCCGTCCACTCCAGTCTTTGAAGAGGTCGGTCTGTTCATTCTGAGTTTTATTAAACTTAGGAGTGTTGCTGGTCTGATTCTTTATACTTAATAATGCTGAGCTGGTCGGTTCGTACCCTCTACATGCACGCTTATGATCTTTGTGCTAAGGAGGTGACCAGTTGATAGGAGGTCGATATTTTTACCCTGACTTCATGAGATTGTGTTGAACTCATCCGACCTACATAGAAATGAGCTCCTTCTAGTTATTAAGGTCGGCCACATTAGTGTTCAAAATCTTATTATAGTACGGGCTTTTGAAGAGGTCTGTTTATCCGTTCTCTCAGGTCTTTGAAGAGGTTGGTCTGTCGTTCTGGGTTTTGGTAAACTTAGAAGTGTTGTTTGTCTTATTCTTTATACTTAATAGGTCCAACTTTTTACTGCCCTGTCCGACCGAATGAAAAAACTTTCAATTTATGTGTACACGTATCACGATCTTGAAAATTCTTATTTTTTTATAGGTTATCAATATGAAATCATTTATTTGTGTTACATATATATATAATAAACTAGGTTTTTTCCATAAATATGGCATTGAATTATTATGAAAACAAATTAATTTTGATATGTATAATTTATTATTTTACTCCACTTAAAATACAATAACATTCCATATTTCACTAAAAAATGCAACAATAATTAATAAGGTTACTCTCATTCAAGATTAAGTGATATCTCATTGGTGTGGCCTTTCTCTGCTTTTTTTTTCGTCCATACGAAATTAGAGTTGGTTGAGAAGAAATTTCTTCTATGTTCGTGTGTTTCTTATTATAGTTTATTGTTTTTGCATGTTATTGTTAAAGGGATGTCCTTTTTTAAAGGTTGTTTTTAGTTGTCAAGAATAATGGTGGTGGTGCGGTGGGCGATGCTATTAGTTTTTATCTCTTATTCGATCAGAATTTCTAATTAAAAATGCATTTTGAATATGTTATATTAACCCTATCCAATTGAATCAAAACATAAGCTTGATTGATTCTCAAATTTGAATTTAGGTTTAAGTTTAGATTTGGATTTAGGTTTAGGTTTGACTTTTGTTCTAAATTGTTTTGACTACTTGCATGCCTTTAGATTTTATATTGTTGCACCAATGGTAATATTATTTATATGGTAAAAAAATAAATAAATCACGCATTTCTATAGATATTTCAATTATTCTTTTAAAACCTATTAAAAAAATAGCATATGATAAATGTTATTTACCGAACCTAATATCAGAAAATAAATGTATCTAACTTTTATGGACATAGTTTTTTTTTATATATAAAAAAAAAAAAACTTTTGAGGATATATAAAAATCCAGGCATGTGGACCTAATTTGCAAAAAGATTTTAATATGGTTTATTTATTTACCATCAGTTACTAGTTTTGTAACTGACAAAGTTTTAAAAATATATTTATTAATAATTAATTTAATATATTTCACATTATGTCTTAAATGTAAGTAGTATTCTGTAATTTTAACCCAATTTGATACTTGGAGAACACACAAGCTGTGGGAAGGGCAGGCACCACGTGAGCAAGCACGTGCTGTTTTCTTAATCCTCACTCGCATCAGTTACGAGAGGTCTAACCAATGACTAATATTGCGTTAAGCAACATCCTCTGAACTGTCTTCAAAATTCTGTGTAAAGCTAGACACTCAGATTCTATTTTTATTTATTAATTTATAATATTTAATTTAATTTAAAATTTAGATATATCTTTTCAGACGTTCAAATTAAAAATTCCCACAAATCCCAACGTGTGTGCTAGAATAATAAGGATTAAGGAATAAGATTCACATAATTCTACATTAGGGGTTCAGCTTCTTAATTATTAATTTTTACGTTAGATATATTTATTAATTAACATTGATAAAATAATCAAATAAGTGAATTATTATTATTATTATTATTATTATTGCATCCCTTGTAATCCACGAAAGGAGAAAAGGAGAATCCAAGTAAAAGATCACTGAAGCCAGAGGAGGCGAAACACAGGGTCAGAGCCGCCCTAATGCGACACCGTGTCGTCTCAACACAAAGCCAACTAGAAGCAAACAAAAAACGAATCAGGTCTTGCCTTTACCGTGGCGTCAAATTTGTTGACTTTTAAAGCTAAACGAAACGGCGACAAATGGTTCAGAGTTTTGTCTCGCGTGGCAAATGAAGGGAGAAGAAGTATGGTAACGTGTCAGTTATATCTCCACGTGTCAAATAGAGAAAAGAGCCGTGGACTACTTGGGAGGAAACAGCGCAGCTGTCTGTAAACGTCCCAACAAAAAGCGGGGCCCTTGTGCGAAACAGATTGTGTCCTAAATTTAGGAATTTAGCTTACAGGAGGTTACACTCGCGCACTGCTTCACTACCTAGTTTCTGCGGGAGTTATTGATGAGGAGCCCACCTTAGCCATTTTTAGCCACTTCTCAACAAACTCCTTGAACGGCTTCCTCTTTCTTAATTTCTCTTTGTTTTCTTATGTATACCTTAATATATTTATAAAAAATAAATAAAAATTTAATATGTAATTATATATTAATCTCAATGCATGAATATGAGTTATTAATTATTTATATAAATTAATTTATAATTTCGAATACGTGCAAGAATTTTGGTGATTGAATAGTTACATAGTTTGGAGGGTTGTGATGATTGTAATAACAGTGGGTCATCACCGGACAGTGACATTGCAAAGGTATAGATGGAGTTGGAGGGAAAGAAAATAGGTAGTAACATGCTAGTTTGAAGTGTCGCTCCACAAATGGAAACAATAATGGCAACAGTTGTGGTAGGATCTGCTTCCTTATGTTGGTGCCTAACATCACTTGCTCCATTAATTTCCCAATCTCTTAATCTTATTAATTTTTTTTCTGAATGATCCAGACCAAAAAAATTATCACTGTAATTTTGATTTTAGTTATGAATCAAACCGTAATCCACCTTAAGAGAGGAACAATTCAAGTGGGAATGCAATTATTGAGCTGATTTTTTTCGCAACAAGCCACAGCATGAGAGGGCATTGATGAAAGTTAGAAAAGGAAGAAACCGACCAAATCACACAGATGAACCAACCGTACAACTTTTTTCCATACGATCTGAATCAAAGGAAGGAACCCTTTCCATGCTTCATGCTCAGCACCTGTAAAGTAGATAACAAATAACGTGCCACGTGGGTTTACACTTGACATGTACTCCAACCACCATGCATGAGTAAAAATTAAATCACCGAATTTCTTTAATAAAAAAGCCGTCTTCTTTTTTCCGATAGGATTCTATGAAATGCTTTTAAAACCATGTCAAATAAAAAGAAATCTCATAATATTAAAATATGTATATTTTATGATATAATATACATTCAAAATATATTATATATTATTATTTTATAATTAAATCATATAATAAAATTTTAATAATCTATAATATTCAATTATTTAAATTTCATTCATAAAAAAAATCAGTCATCATAATAAATATCAAAAAAAAAATTAATTTTTTTTTTTTTAATCTTGGCCAACTTGTAACGCCATTAAGGGAAATGATAATTAGAGACAAAGGAAAGGAATCACGTGGACGTGGTGTGGGGTGTCTTTGCATGTAATCAATTAATCATCATGTTTACATAAATAAATAGAGAAATAAAAATCTACCAACTTCTAACGTGTGAACTAATTGAGATTTCTTTTAAATTTTGTTGCCTTGTTTCTCAAACATTCACGAGAAAGTTCTTTGATTTTTACTCTACATATTCATTTCTTTTTCAAGAAATTTCAAGAACTTTCCTAACTTTTACTGTTTACGTATGAAGGTGAAGCCACTTGACACTTCTCTCCACCTTTGATTCTTAATTAGCTGGAAGATCATGACCTTGATAGAGAAAGAGAGGGCCTCCGCGTGTCGTTTTGGTAGAGCCTAATCCAAATCTCACTCTATCTATGGCTACTACTAAACCCTAGAGAAATTCAATACTTGTCAACTTCACAAATTATAAACAAATCAAATTTTGCATGTACTCATCCGCTCCGGAATCCTTTAATTCTGATTCGTTTTATTGATTTTTGCTAAATTTTAAGTTTTCTATATATCTAAATTAATTGCTTTAGTTAAATAATAAATTTTTAATTAACTTTTAATTAAATATCAAGATACATTTAAATTTTTATTTAAGAAAAAATAAATAATTAATAATAACATTGCTATATTAATTACACACACCCCTTGGTTAACAGTAAAGTCATGCTCACCAAATTTGGTAATTCCTGTTTATAGTCATCACACACACGCAAGTTCTCCGGTCAATTTTGAAAATCGATAAATTTAATTATCTAATTATAACATGGAAAGGATTTTTTTAAATTTAAGATTAATGTATAATTTAAAAATTTTTAAATTTATTTAAATATATTTATTATCAGAATAAATTTATACGCCCAATATTTAAAACATTTGTGTATAATTATAAAATAATTATTGAAAAATTAAAATCAACCTTCATAACCAAAACCTATCCCATCAAAGGGAAAGAAAGTATCGCATAATTTAGTGGATGTTTAATATTTCAGCAACAAGTGGAAGAATTATGATTTATAACTTTTAAAACAATATTTAATGTTAAATCATTACTAAAATAAATAATAGTCTTTATTGTAAATTAATTAATTTAAAAATATAATTTAAATAAAAGTGGAATAATTTTAAAATCAATCAAACTAGACTAATGGGGTGGGTTTGACTGACTGCTGAAAATCACACATAAAAAAAAATAATTAAGCACTAAACTCCCCTTCTTTTAAGTTAAGGAACCAACCACCAAAGCTTATATCAACCACTCATGTCTATCTCATTAAAACTAATTATTAATATATATATTGATAATTTTAAATTTCTTATAAAAATATTATAGTAATTTAATTAGTTAAATTAATTTATAAATATTAAAATAAAAAATAGAAATCAATTTTTTTATGTAATTATAAGCTGTTTAAAAACCTATTTCAAAAAAAAAAGCTGTTTAAAAATTTATTATATTATTCTAAATTAACGGATCATTTAAATTTTAAACATTAAAAATTGATTTTGATAAAAACCTTCTAAAAATATAATATATGTGATAATGCTCAAATCAATTATTGATATCTATTAATTAATTAATTAATTCATGTCAAATCAATTTGCTTAATTATAGCCGCCCACAAATCATTTCAAATTCTTTATTTATTTTTATTATTTTATGATTTTCCTTATTCTAATCCACCATGGCAGTCTTCCACCACTATACGTATTTTTCATTTTAACTTATGCGTATTCTTTTTTTGCCCTTTCCGATTAGGATGAGGAGAACCGTTGGATGTGGAAAGATCATAAATATTATTCTACAAATCAGATCACACTTAATAATATGTATGTTTTATTCAATTTTTAAAAATTTCAAATCCAACATTTTAATTCTAGATTTATTTATAAAAATAAACAAAATCAATCTTTCATATAGTTTATAAATAAAAATTAATGTTTTTAATTATTTTGTAAAAAGTTTATTTAACGGATAAAGTTAGTGAAGGAATTTTTATTTTTACTTTTTAATGGCTGATTGCTAATGATACAGTGTTGAAAATAGTAAAAATAAATAATTTTGAGTCTCCTCTGATTGGGGTGTCATCTCATAAAAGGAAGCACATTCAAGCTTTACCGCTTCGACAAGTAATCGCCAAATTTCGCCACCAAAAGTCTCCCAAACGAATCCGGTACGGGGACTGACTGATACTACGGGGGCCATGGTGAAGATTTGCTAGACAACACGTGTCCCCACTTTGTCTGCTAAATAAATTCATAGAAAATTATTTAATTTTATTTTTTAAAATATATTAATTAATTTCTACTTTTTCAATTCATTAATTATTTATTTAATATTTTATTTATTATAAAATAATTAAAATGCTTTTATGTTAAATTAATATATAATTTCAAAACATAATATTTATTTATTTTAAAATAAAAATTAAAAATTAAGAGAATAAAATTTAAAACTATTTATCATCCTATTAAATTTGTGAACGTGTAATATTTGGCTTTTAAATTTTTGTTTTAAACAATTTTCAAATGTTATAATTTGAAATAAAATAAGGTGGGTCCTACAAGGTTCGAAACATTTGCTTCTCCACTTCAAAATTTTATTGACAGGTGGGTCCATCATGGCAGGACATGAGTGGTCGACATCACTCCTTGAGATCCACGTCATTCCTCAACTTATCTACATCTTTCGTTAGTCACTCTCTCACTTTTCACACTGTCTTTCACATTTACCAAAGTAGCTTTGATATCGTTACCCCCCTTTAAAAGTCACCACCAATAAAAACACTGTTGCAAAAGTCACGACCAATAGAAACACTACTGCTTTTCTTTAATTTGAATGATCCACTATTGTGGGGGAGAAGCAGATAAAAAAAATGTATTTCAAAAATCTTATTATTAATATATTAAAGAATATGTTTTCAAAAGTTAAAAATAATTTAAAAATTAACACTCATAGAATTAGTATGATGGTAAATGCATCCGAGTAAATTTAAAAAATCTAGGTTCAATTCCTATTCTTCATTGAAAAAAAAAATAATAATTTAAAAAATTAATTAGTTTGCAGTAAAATAATGGAAAATTTAGAAACCATTTAGTTCAAAGGAGTCATTTTTTAAAAAAAATTCTTATAAAAGTAAAATAACTAAGGGAAATAGCTTCACATACGCCAAAAAAGAAATCTTTGACATTTCAAAAAGTAAAAAAAAAATTATCTAACCTAACAAATAAAATTTAAAATTCTTTATTTGACCTACCACAAAATATAAAAAGTTAAGACGTTGTATTTATAAAATTTTATTATAATTCATTTAATAATTTTTTTTAATTATTTTAAAATTAGTATTCAATAATATAATAATATATTTAATTTTATTTTAATTTCAAAATAATTTCTAATTAAATATTATTTTTTAAATAAAATTTAAAATATCTTTTAATATTTAATAAAAATTATATTTTTAATATGAATATAATTAAAAACATTAATAAAAATATATCTTTATTAATATATATAAAAAGTAAGATTAAAATTTATGAAATAGATAAAATATAAAATTTTCACTTATTATTAATTAAATATATAAATCAATTTGTATGGCAGAATTTTCTTAGTATTTAAATTAAAACCCACGTCAGCCGTATTGATTTGACGGGAATTGCAAATTTTACGGCGACATGACAGCATGCCGCCGTCTCTATTCCTTACGCGACCACGACTACGGCCACAATAATACCTTTTTAAAGCTTATTCCCTTCGATTTGCCATAATCCTTTTAGGATAATTCTCCCCTAAGTTTGAGTAATATTACAATGAATTTAATAATAATTTAATAAATTATTTTTTATTATTAATTAAAAATATTTAATGAATTCTTAAAAAAATATTTAATATAATAATGTTAATATTATATATTTATATTTTTTATAAATATGTTTTTTTAGTCTTTGGTTCTATATTTTAAAAATAAACTTTTAACCTCCAATATATATGTTAGATATTTCTATTCCTTTTTACTGTTATTAAAATTAAGTTGCCATCAAATTCTTTAATAATATAATTATTTACACCTCCATAGGCAATTGTAATTAATTATAATTTCTCATTTATATTTTCTCTCATTTATCTTTCAGAAAATTAAAAAAAAATAAAAATTAATGATAAAATTATAAAATAATATTCATTTCATTTTATAATTTTTATTTATTTTTAAAATTATTATTTATTTTTTATGTTACTTCTTTTATTTATTTTATATATTTGTAATTTTATTATTATTCATTTCATTTCATTATTTTATATATGTTAATTCTTTTATTTATTTTATATATTTATAATTATTATTCATTTCATTTCATTTTATATATTTATAATTTTATTTATTTTTAAAATTATTATTTATTTTAAAAATTAATGATAAAAAAATAAAGTTGATAATTGACCATGACCTTCGCCTATTAAAGGAATCAATTTCCACATTAACATTAATTTTGAGCTTGCATTCAAAGAATTAGGCATGGAATATCGGCCATTTTATGTTAAGCTTTGAAATTTGATATAGTAAAAAAAAATATTATACATAATGTTAGAGTTATTAAAATATATTAAATGTATTTACTTATTATTAATTTTATGTAATAAATTATTAATATTATATTAATACGTTATATAAAATAAATTATAAACTGTCATTATAACACTCTCGTGATTTCATTTATAAAAAAAAATTTCCAAACAACACAATATTCAATTTTTCGTTAAAATTCACCTGCCGTTAAGAAAAACGAGACTTTACAAAAGATTATAACTAGAAAATAAAATCTAATAAATTTTTATCATACCAATAATCACAATATATTTTATTTATTAATTTTATTCCATTGAAATTTTAGTGAATTTAATAACTAACTCTATCTTTTTATAATAATTAAGTTTATAAATATTAAAATATAAATTTTTATACGATTATTATTATTGCATTTTCATTTCACAAATTTATTAATTTAAATATTAAAATAATTATTATATAGACTAATTATTTGATTTTTTTATTACATATTAATTAATCACAATTCATTTTTATTTTTAATTATATTATAGATAAAATTGTGTACATAAAATTAAAATCCATTTTCAGTATATTATACATAAAATTAAAATGATAATTTTCAAAAAGGATGAAATTGATAAATTCATAATCTATCCCAACCTATGGTGGGCGAATCAATGCTAAGATTCGTTTTTATCTACTTGAAATTTATAGCTCAACAATAGAATGATTATGAAATACAATTAAAATTTTAAAACTTGTTTTTGAAATAGAGATCGAAAATTAGGAATAGAATATGAAATCTCTCAAATTTATTGATATGCACTCAACATTAAACTAAATCTGTTGAGCACAAAATTTTTAAAATTAAAACTCTTAAACTAAAATGTAATGGTTTACCTTTTATGATGAATTATGAAATAAATCTCAATGATAATAAATAGTTTAATGTATATTTTATATTTATAGTTAAAATTTTTAATTTTAAATAAAAATTTTAATTTTTAAATTTATTATAATTATAATATTTTTTTATTAACTTTGATCGAATTTAAATTAATTCAAACATATCATATGTCATTCTTTTATCATATAAATAGTTTTATTAATTTAATTAAACTTTAATAAATATTTAATTTTTAATTATATAAAATTTTCAATTAAAATTCTTATTTAAATAAGCAATAATTAAATATTTTAATTATATAATTTAAAAATTTTGTAATTAAAAATTTAGTTTTTAATTAAAATTTATTAAGTTATTTATGTAATAAAAATAATAATATTGAGTATGCTATATAAAGTAATTTAAATATAATTAAAATTATAATAAATTACCCTTTAATTTTTGAGTTATATTATAATTTTAAAATCAAATATTTATATAGTTCTATTTCCACTTTATCAAAATACACATTATCTCCATCTATTTTTCAAAAGAAATGGTTGGTCTAAATTATAAAAATTATATTTTATTCTCACAGTTATTATATCATACAGCACATATAAAAAAACTTTAATATTTAAAAGTTAAAATTCTCTTTCTTTCTTATTCATTAATTTTTACGTATTAAAATAGATCAATTTCTAAATTTACAGCATTTTCAATTTTCAAACTAAATATATTATATTAATTCTTTTATTTTTACACATAAACACAAAACAATTTGAAATTTTTTTTACTTGCCATCATTTTCTCAAAATTTATGAGTATAAGATTTGAGTAATTATAAATACTTAATTACTTCATCTTTTATATATTAAAACAGATCCGTCACTAAATTTAAAATTTACGGTTTTTCAAAATTTTCATTATTTTTAATTTTTTTTAATATAAAATGAAACTAAATATATAATATTAATTCTTTATTTTTCTACATTATTTAAATTTCTAATTTGTTGTATTTTCACAAATTTTCTTAATATGAAATTCAAGTAATTATAAATATTTACATAATTTAATTTGTATCTATTAAAACAAATCAGTCCTGAATTCAAAATCTATAATTTTTTTAAAATTTTTACTATTTTTAATTCATTTTATATTTTACAGTTAAAGTAAACATTACAAAACAACTACGTCCATTTATTCAAATACCTTATCCAATTAAATCATTTTTGCTACTATTATAAATAATATTTGAGCGAGATGAAAAGTTTATAAAATTTAGCTATTTGAGCTTTGTCTAATATGATAATTCTATTTGTGGAAATTGCAAAAATAAAGAATAGAAATTTGAGAGAGATGAATGTTGAAAGGAAGGATTATGGGATTTGAGAGAATTAGAATGAAAAAAGAAAGATAGATTAAATAAGAGTGTTTATGAAATTTAAAATATTTTTTTATATATTTTAATAGATTTTAAGATGAAATAACTTATAATTTAAATGAAATAAAAATATAAAAATATAAAAATTTAATTTTAAAAATAAAAAAATTAATTCGTTAATTATATTAAAATTTATAGATTAAAATATAATTTATTTTTAAAATTAATTTAAAAAATTATTATAATTATAATAAATTTAAAAATTAAATTATTTTAATTATAAATATAAAAAATTGTAAAATTATAAAATTTTAAAATGGACAAATCTACTTTTAACAAGATAACAACATTCCATTCAAAACCATTCATTTCTATATATAAATAAATAATAAAATTATATAATATTTTTTAAACAATAAAATAAATTAACTAAATTAAATTTTTACAAAATTCAAGAAAACATTGAAGTTTGCAGCTGCACATTAGAAAAAAAAAAAATCTTAAGGTAGCTACGCGAGTAAAAACAAAAAGGAGTAACTGAACTCTGTTAGCGTTGATTCATTCTTTCGACCTTTCATTTCATATATGGTTACGGCCTTTGGAAAACGCTCAAAACTTCGCTACTTGAAATTTGTTAATATTTGGCCGTTTTCTTCACCGTCAAAAGCTTGCACGTGTATTATATTTGCATATAAAATCTCTATTTTAATACTAATCCATATCACCTCTATTTTCGACGAAAAAAAAAAAATCTCACCTTTATTTAATATTAATCCATATCACAGTCGAAGTTTTCTGTGTAGTTTAATTTTAACTGTTTTCAAAACAGAGAATAATTATCTTATTGGCTTAATTAAATTAATTATTAAAGTTTTTTATTATATTTACAAAGAAAATATATAGTTTTGGTCCGAAAGAATTAATCGAATCTAATTTTAATTTCTAATATAAATCCTGAGCGGAGTAAAGACTATTTCTACCGCATAGAAGGCTTAGAGGAACTTCTTTGCAGCAGAAAAGTAAAATAAAAATAACACTAATTAAAAATAAAAAGAAAATCGACGACGAACGGACGGATCTGGGTCAAACCCTTTTGACCGATAAAACAACAACATAAGGGTAAGAGTGTAAATAGACAAGCGTTAGTTCCTTATCTGCCCCAGGGTGGGCTCCTATTCTTCTTCTGGTTTTTTTTTTTTTTTTTTTTTTTTTTTTAATTAATTTTTTTAATTAATTAAATTAGGTTTTAATAAATTCGGCTCTGTCGTTGTTTTTGTTGGTCTATTTGCTTCCCTCTTTTATATAAGGTTTCACTTCGCTTTTTCTCTCTTTCTTTCTCAAGAGTCTATAGAGAGACTTAAACGAATCCATTTAGAAAGAGAAGAGCGAGAGAAATGAGAAGGAGAGGGTTTTGTTATCCTACAGGAGATGATCACATAGATAATAGGTCAGTTAAGAGAAGAAACGGAGGATATTTCACCACCTCCACTGCCGCCGGAGAACAAATGCTTTCCCGTAAAAGGCAGAAGTTATCACATGAGATTGCCGGGGAGACTGACTTGTTTGATTCTTTGCCCGATGATCTTATCTTGTCTATTCTCTGCAAGCTTAGCTCTTCGGCCTCTTGTCCTTCGGATTTCAGTAACGTTTTGATAACGTATGCGTTTCTTCTCCTTACTCTGAAATATTTTATCTATCCCTTTTCTGATGCGGATTTTCGTTGTCCTTTCCTGGAAATTGAAATTCCTGGTTGTAGAAATTCGTTGAGAATTGGGGTTCTCGCGATTGAAGTTTTCGATATTGATCGTGCAAATAAAGAAATGATCTATTTTGGTATCTAACCATGTTTATTTCTCTTTTTAATGAAACAGATGCAAGAGATTAAATGGGTTAGGCCTTCATTCTCTTGTACTATCTAAAGCTTCTCAGAAAACGTTCGCTATTAAGGCCAAAAACTGGTCGGATTCCGCTCACCGATTTTTGAAACTCTGTACCGATGCCGGAAATGTTGAAGCTTGTTACACCCTTGGCATGGTAATTCTTTTTTTAAACTTTTTATGTATAAGATATTTTTATATTGAAGTTATGCTAATAGAAGAGGAAGACTAAAAACCAAGTATTGATTTTTTTAATTTTTTGGGTTGTTTGCAGATTCGGTTTTACTGTTTACAAAACCGAGGGAGCGGAGCTTCTTTAATGGCCAAGGCGGCGATTAGTTCCCACGCTCCGGCACTATATTCTCTAGCGGTTATACAGTTCAATGGCAGCGGCGGCTCCAAAAACGATAAGGACCTGCGCGCAGGAGTGGCGCTGTGCGCGAGAGCGGCTTTTCTTGGCCATATCGATGCCCTTCGTGAACTTGGTCACTGCCTCCAGGACGGTTACGGCGTCCGGCAAAACGTCCCCGAGGGACGCCGATTCCTCGTCCAAGCTAACGCTCGGGAGTTAGCCGCTGTGCTAATTAACCCCAAATCTGGTCTAAATACGCGCGCATTTCTTAATTGGAATCCACCGGCTCATCCGAACCATCGGCATGCGAATGGTCCCGGATGTCCCTTGTTGAGCGATTTCGGGTGTAATGTTCCGGCTCCAGAAGCACACCCAGCTAGCCAGTTCATGGTCGAGTGGTTCGCGTCTCGGGGCGGTACACCGGGTTCGGGGCTCCGTTTATGTTCTCACGTCGGCTGCGGAAGACCAGAGACTAGAAAACACGAGTTTCGTAGATGTTCCGTTTGTGGGGGTGTGAATTACTGCTCACGCGCGTGCCAAGCGCTTGATTGGAAGATGAGGCATAAGGAGGAGTGCAGTCCCGTGGAGCGGTGGGTCGACGAGGACGGTGAGGGAAACCAAAACGCCGTCGCCGACAGCTAGTTGAATAATGTAAACGACGGAGACTGACGGTAACGGCGGACGATATTTTTTTGAGAATTATCGGCTGGAAAATGGGAAATGTTGAAGACGGAAGTTACCTTTTTCACTGTGGCTCGAACAGCGGAAGTTTTGTTCCTCTTAGTACCATATCGGAGAAATCGAGGGCACTTTTTTGTTTTTCCCCTTTTAACTTAAATTGTAGAAAATGGAGTAGGGAGGGGCTTAGGCCGTAGGGCATGTGTCCTTAACCGGCTGCATGAACGTGCAGGTGACTCGGGGTAGTGGCCGAGTGGCAAGGGTGCGTTTTTTATAATTTTATTTTATGCGTTTCTGTAAAATAGTCAACTTAAAATGGGTAAGTTTAGAAAAACAAAAAGAGGCAAATTCCTTTAATTTTCTTCGTTCCCCATGTTGAATCTTTACGGGCAAATTTTGTGTGATTGTAGAAAATAATTTAAAAAATATTTTTTAAAAATATCTTTCATGAAAATTATTTTTTAAAAGTCATTTTATTTTTGTTTCTTAATTTAATGTAAAAAAATAAGATATATATATAAATAGAATATGAGGCGTTCATAAGATTTGAAAGGAAGTTTCTTTTTAAATGAATTTTTTTAATTAATCAAATTTTTTAGTATTTCAAACGCTGAAATATGTGAAAAACGTTTTAAAAAAAAATATTTTATGCGTGGCAAATATAAGATTTTAGAGGGACAAATAAGACGAAATTAGGTATGGGAATGAGATAAATGGGCAAACCACCCCATGTGAAATGGCTAAAATAACATTTTGTTTTGGTTATTTGCATGAGAGTTTGGCTTAGCTTTGAGGTGAAGTTAATATATTTGCACATATATCTTAAATGTTCAAAAAGTCAAATTTCAACCCTCAAAATTTAGTCCCCAGTTTCAAATAGGGTAGATCTCTGGTGGAATTGAATGATTTAAATATAATTATTGTAAAATTAGAGAAATTTGCAAGTAATCTCAGTTTCAAATGCCCGTACTCGCCTATTTAAAAAAATATATACAGATTCGGAGAAATTTATGGATTGATATTAACTTTAAACCGAAACTTATCATTTTGCCAAAACATGTTTAGGGCAGGCTAACTTAGAAAGCCACTTTCATGGGTGATTAATCATTGCAATTTCAACTTTTTTTAAAAAAAATTATTGTAAAAAAGTAAAAAAGAAATTGACCATTAATTTTTTTTTAATTGAATAAACAGGGAAAGCAAATGGGAGTAGTGGGATAGAGATCTTTTTTTTGAAAGTGGAAGACATATTTAAAAATAAAAAATTAAAATTAAAAGCATTAAAGGTAAAAATATTCAAAAATATTCCCATAAAAATATATGTTATGGTGGGTATGTTATTATTATTATTATTAACTGTGCAGTAAAAAAGGGTGTGGTCCAAGCCCAGCCCAGCCCATTTAATGACGTGAGTTAAGGATTCTATCTAGCTCAAAGCAGGTCCAAAATGCTTTAGTGTTTGGAAACATGTACTACCAAATCCATAGCTGAGATAGGAAAATTTAATTTGATTTCTTGTGTAGCAGACTTCATGTTATTCTTCTAGTACATTTTTGGTTTCTGCTTTACTAGTACTTCATTCATCTAACCTGACCAACCATTTCAACCCACTCAGCCAATTCAATCCTATTATATATCCCTCTCATCATAATCAAATATTTTTATATATTAATTCTGTTCGGTAATAATATTTAATATTTTTATTTTATTAAAATATTAATATTTTACAAATTAAAGTAGATTATAAAAAATATTTCTTATAAAATTCAGTTAATTACTACTAAAATAATTAATTGTTAGTTAAATAATTAATATTATCAAACATAATTTTAGTATAAATGTGATTCGATTTATTTGTATATGAAATTGAGTTTTTTTTCTATAAAACAATTTAGAAAAGATTAAAAATATGAGAATCTTGTAAACCTAACCATATAAATAAAAGTGGAAAAGGAACGAAAAAAGAAAAAAAGAATTGGAATCTTATCACCAATTTGCAAGAAGAATAAAAATTCAAGAGTTCTATAAACCTAACCTTTTATCTATAACATAAAGTAAGTGTCCTTCTTGTGTTGTCATTAGTTAATGCACAAGTGTGTTTTAAAACCCTAAATTGATAGAGATGGTTTGGAGATTTAGGAATTAAATGATTTAATGTCAACAACTCAATTAAAGTAAAGTCCTTAATCTAGAATTTCTCGAGTAGATTTAAAAAGCTTATCATTATATGCTAAATATTCATTTATTTGCTTATTGGGTTTACAATTAGGATTTTGTTCAATAAGAGAAAAGGTAGAATTAAAGTGGAATTCTTATTCTAAACAAGAAGAGAACAAAGCATCCAAGGCTAGAAAAAGAGAACCTAAAATATAGAATTGTTTCTGAATTTATCTACATAACCATGCTTCTTGGATACTTGTATTTTTATAACCAATATGATTAAAATATGTAAATTATTTTCATATAGTTATTCATATCATTTAAAATAAAACTTTTTTATTTTTCACATTTTCTTTTTATATTTTAAAATTTAATTAAAATATTTTAATTTTAGATATATCTGATTTTTTATATTATTAAAAATAATATATTATTGCTAACTAATTGGTTCGATTCAGTTTTGTCGAATTTTTTTTAGTAAAACCAAAAATATTGGCTGGTTTAAAGGGCAAGGCTGCATGCCAGATTTTCTTAGTGGGTCTGAGCCCATAAAATAAGGCCCTGAAATGAGCCCATCAAGGGAGGGGCTACGCCCATTTGTTACAATCGAATAGGCGTAGCCCATTTCTCCGCCCTAGTCAACAACTGCTATTGTTCGCAGTCACAGCTATATGCGCACTTCTCTGCTTCGCGAGTTCTATGCTCTGAACAGTGAACAGGTACGCTCAACTGTGTCCATATTCACTGATTGCCACATATTATATTATATGAAATCACCTAATCGATTTGGGGGCTGATTGGAAAACTTTTCGGGATTTTCACTCTTAGTTTCTTCGTTTTGACATTCTAGGGTTCTTTCAAAAGATGGGATTTATCATGGAATTCGCTGAGAATTTGATTTTGAGGTTAATGGAGGATCCGAAGGAGAGGGATCGCAAGTTCAGGGAGCACGTTTATGCTGTAAAGGACCGATGCAACAAGACGAAGGAGATGTGGAGTTACCCTCTTCGCCCTTATGGATTCTGGACATTCGAGCGCCACAATTCTCAGCTCGCTTGGGATGCTCAGATTAGCCAGGTGCCGGGCCGGAGGGACCCCTATGATGACCTCCTCCAAGACAGCTATGGCTCCCCTAAATGAGCATCGAGGTTAGTTTTTTCTTTGATTTGATTTGAATTGAAATGATTTATACGATGATTTGTATGATTTGATGTTTTTTCCCTATCAATTCTTGTGTTAAGTGCTAGGATACTGGATGAAGATGGTACCGTGTTTTTGGCTTGTGGGTCGTTTCTGTGCCCCTCTATTATCTCTTTCAAAGTCGTACAGTGTATGAATTTGCCAGAGTTTTGGTTAATAGGAGAATCAACAATACCGAGTCTTTATTAATATTTGTTTGTCAGATCATTAAATTTCATTATATTTGTATTCCAATAGTTGAGCTTTGTTTCTGAAGGTTTTGAGGCCTGAAAATATGCTGCATTATATTTTGTTACCAAGAAACATTTCTACTTGCATCGATGTTGTCTATCTTTATTTCATAACAAGGTACTTTATGCCTAAAATGGTACATCATCTCATATGCAATTGTTCCCAATAACAGAGATCCACTTGAAACAATTCCAGTTTTTGTCTAGCCTCTTAATTATTAATATTTGATCATCTCAGACATGGTTAGCTTTGATGGGCTAATCATGCCAGTATGGTTAGGTTATTTGTTAGGATTGATGTTCTGTGTATGATGTTTGTTGTAACGACTTGCTTGCAGAAACTGAAGCAAATTGCCCATTTGTCTCGTTTTTAGTAATTGTCATAGCAACTTAATGATCGGTGCAACATTGAGATGGATATATGGATGCACTACCTGTTTATTGTTTATCTATGTTTCCATGCTCTGTGATCAATTTTTCATATTGCCATTCCTGAATCCTGAGAAAAGTTTTTGGCTTTGAACTGGATCCTTAATTTTGCATGTTGTATAGCTTCATCAGATATTCAAGAGCTTCAAAATTTATTGTTGGTGAATGTGAATAAAACTCTCAATCACCAGATAAATAAACTGATATTTTATCCAAAGTTAGAAGAAAAAGTTAGCAAATATGGTAATTCATATTGTTCATCGGGATTACTTATTAGTGACTGTTACTTATGTTTCTCTGATGCAGAGGGCTTAGTAACCGCTACCCAGTTTGATATGGAGATTTCTTTTGAAGTAGAATTGAAAGCTGCATTGTTTGTAATTTGTTTCCTGCATAATTTGTCAGCTGGTATGTAATAATCTTGAATATTCCAGACTAGTTCACTTTTTTGAATAATCTGTCCATTGTGACTTGTCTTGTGGAGTAAACCTGTGGTTTGGAGTAAAATCTGTTAAGCGTGTAGACCATCCTTCTAGCCCTCTGCCTCGACCTGAGTTAAGCGAACAGGTCTCCATTCGACATTATTAACCAGCCTCTATTAGACATGATGTGTTTGATAGTTCTTGAGAAATAATTTTATTATACGTTCAGAAAAGAAAATTGTCATGGCCTAATATATTTCTAACTGTAATTAAATGTTAGTATAGTTATAATTAATATTAATTTAATATAGTTTTAGTGTAGCTTAAATCATTATAATTATCAAAATGAAATATATTGAATTGGTATACGTATTTAAATGAGTTCAACTTCCAATAAGAGGAGCATTCAAGAGTTTCCAAAATGTTAAAAAGGAGCTTGCATCAATTAGGCCAGTCCGATTACGAAGTAGAAACACAATTTTTGTCCGAGAAAAAGCGCAAGAAAGTATTTTACTAATCATTCACATCCACAACCCCATTAAGAAGTCCCAAACATTCTGCGACTGCTAGATTAACCAAACCTATTAAAGACTACGAAGCAACCTTCTAATCCGAATCCGAGGAATCAGACTTATGTGCAGTTTCATTCGCTTTCTTCTCTGCTTTACCTTGCTTATATGCCTTGGCTATATCATCAATTGGAACCAGTGGCACATAACCAAAAACTGTATAACCCTTCTCGGCCATGCCCTTGACGAGATGATTGTACTTCTCCGACCAGTGTGCAGCTGTGGGAACGGCCATGTCTGCAACTGTGTGAACCACAGGGAACTCATTGAGTTTGATCCATGCCTTTACGGATTGGGTGAGGGCCAAGCGCTTGAACTCTGAAGTTGCATAACGCACAGCAGCACGCGGCCCTCCAACGCGAGCCTCATTCACAAGTTCTTGAGCTTTCTCTGATGCTATCTGTAACCAGCTATGGGCCTGACTCACAGCTTGCTTAGCCACAGGTGGAGCATTCTTATCAAACTTTCTTGTACCTTCGTCTACCTGCAGCAATAAACAGTTGATTAGCTGTGATTCAATGGCAGAAAGCCAAGGACGAAACTAATATCACAACGACTCTTTTATCTCGTTTCAAACAAAATCCAAAACAACCATTCTTATGCTATATATTGACCTATAATTTATTGAATAGCTTATAAGGTTAAAGCTAGGAATTAAATACAAGAGAGAACATATCATCCTCGAGAAATTCCAGATGGATTTGCTAGAGAACTTAGAATTAGTTGTAGATATATTATAGATTCAATTCCAACCCAAATGCAGCTCAAATGTTCAACTAGTAGCACATTTCGTTTCAATGCAGAGCAGCTCAAGACTCGAAAACTGATCAAATAAGAACAATAGATCCAAACCAACTCCTTGTAATTTGAGAATGCGCTAGAAGCCAAAGGAACCAAACACAAGAATTATTCTCTTAATTACCTTATTATCAAGATATAAAAGAAGCTCATCGGGCAAGTCCTTGAATTTCCGGTAGACTGGGCTCACAACGGTGGTTACAGCACTCTCGACGGTCCCAACCGTAGATCTCAATGGCCCCAAGTTCTGCTTCGCGTAATCATATAGATTCGAAACGCACACCAGAGCCTGAATAGCAGCAATCCTCACGAAACCTAAGCGCTTCAAATCTGGATTCTTCTTCTCGATCTCCATCTTCAACCAAAGATCGATTTTTAGCTCAGCCACAAATCAAAACTTCAAAAAATAAGAGAAAAAAAGATCAAGTATCAAAGACCCTAAAGCGTAGAAACGGGGAGGGAATTAATCTGCTTTCTCTGCGTTTCTTTTCAGCTTCTTCTTCTTCTTCTTCTTCCAATGGCTTGTAACTGAAATCTCGGGGCATCCGGCTGAGCTGCTTTATGTAGAAATGGACGAATTGAGAGTTGGGAGCTGATAGTGAATCTGAGCCGTAGGAATGATCGAACGGTCATAAGGAGATCTCTCGGGGGAGTTTGGTGGGTCCTTATTATAAATCTCTGAGGTGGGAAATCAGTAGAGTGGGGCCTGGAGACTGTTTCTCGAGAAGAAAGTAGAGGTTTCCAGAAAAACACGTGGCAAGAATGAAGTTGGAAGTTATCTCAACTGGGAGGTAATTTTAAAGTTATATTTTGGATTTTATATTCAAATAATTTGAGTTTGCACAAAGTCAATGTTTATTTTTAATAAATCTTAAAAATATTATTTTTTACTAATTTTTATTATTTTTTACCTTCACAGATTTTTTACAATTTAAAGAAAAAATATGGAAAATTTTCCCCATTCTCTCACATAATCTAAAATGAAAACAAAAAATTATAAATTTGTATATTAACCTTTTGCATCTAAATTATTTCTCTAAATCATACATTTTATATTATCGAATTTTCTGTCTTCCACATAAGGTGTTTTTATTATATAAACTTATAATTAGTGAATTAAAAAATTAAAATTAATAAGCTCATGATTCTATATTGTATTTGAATTTATAGATTTAGGTTCATAGATTTTGATGTAGATTTAATATTTTCGCAAGAAAATTTTTGAAAAATTAAATTTTTGAATCAAATTAAATTTAAAATAAATATAAACACTTAAAACGGATTTGAAATAGTAGTGGTAGCTATATTATTTAAAACATAGGTTTTATAAATAATTTGTATATGAAAAATATAGAACACATTTTTTAAAATTATTTTCCATTATTAGTTGCAATGTTAAACAATAAAAAAAAATTATTATATATAAATTTAGTGGTGTCAATAAAATTGTCAATCCTTAAGAATTGTTTAATTTTTTAATTAACAAAATATTTTTGAGTGTTTCAAACTTTAAAAAATGAGTAAAATATTTAAAAAAAAACATTTATATGAAACAAATTTAATATTATCTTCAATCTAATAAATATAAATGACTGAATATTCACATGTATTTTATTTAAAAATGATTTTATTAATTAAAAGGGATATTTTAATTTTAGATACAATTTTAAAATATAAAAATTTAAAATCTAGGGCATGAATCCAAAGACACTATCTACAATAAGTAAAATAAATATATAATGAATTATAAAATATAATGCTTATTAGTATTTAGTTAACAACTATTCAATCAGTCAATAATTACTAAAACAATTATGATTGGGAAGAGGGCAAACTTATCATCTTCATCCTGAATTTGTGTAATCCTTGTTTACGTAGTTTTGGTGAGACAAAGGTCATTGGCTCATCTCCTAGAGATATCTGGCTTTCCAGAAAGACATTTGCCAACCACCATCAAATTTCCAACCTAGCTGTTTAGTGGGTAGGTTTTAATTCAATGATTACTGTATTAAAATGAAACTTTCAAAAGAAAAGGGATTAAAATGGATCAATGGCAACCAAATCCTCCCCAGTCCCGCTATGTTCAAGCCGGGTTCATTTGGACCCTTTAGAATTAAAAGTTGAAAGCCCAATTTTCTTTTCATGCTAAGTGTGGGCTTTCTAATTGACCCAAAAGTTCTGCAGTATAAAACTATCATCTGATGGACATAGCTTACTCTCGTACTGAATTTCGATTTTGGTTAAAATTTCTTCAAATGTGAATAATAGTACGTAATTGAAAATTGTAGATAACATTCTAAGAATCCAAAATACAAGAAACTATCTAAAACAAATTTAACCAATCCAACATATTGCATATGTAATGCAACACTCCCCCTGTTTGAATTTTAAAATTCATTTTTTCCATTTTTTTTAAAAAAAATTATTAAGGTACTGTTTAGTATTTATTTTACAAAAGATTAACCCAAGATTCATAACTATCCCTCTTAATAATGTATTTTTAATATTCGAATTTCAAAAATCCCTTTAAGAGCAAAGCAAGATTTAGAGTTTGTTTGAAATGGTAGTTTAAATGATAAAAAGTGTTTTTTTTTAAAGAATATTATTTTAGATGCTGTTAATAAAAATAATTTAAATGCAGTTTTTTTTTTTTTTTTAAAATGAAAAAAATATTATTAACTCAAAGCGATCAAGGAAACTATATGAGGAGGAGGGACATGAACCCAAACTCCTTGACCTGACTCAGAATGAACTGATGTTGCTAGAACATGAGCGACATCATTCGCAGACCTATGAATAAAAGCACATCTTGCTTCCTCATAACTGAATAAAAGCAATTTACAATCTTGAACCAAAAGACCAAAAGGTGATAAATCATCTAATGAAGCATTGTTAATGGACACAATAAGAACCTGAGCATCCGATTCGAAAATGACTCGATCCCATCTGCACTCTTTAATCCAGCTCAATGCCTCTCGAAAAGCCACTGCCTCAGCACACTTAACCTCCATCTGACTGCAAAAACAGCCTGTTTTAGCCGCTATAAATTTACCATTAGCATCTCGGACTACACAGTCAAAGCCTAGCGAACTTCGTTGTGAGTTTAAAGAGGCGTCAATATTAACCTTAATACAACCCTGCGGTGGAGGAGACCAAACAGTCAAAGCCGATACAACATTGGTGCAGCTGGTAGAATCAGAACAGGCCCCCCTCTATTGCTGCAAAAAATTCAGTGCCATGAAGAACACACCACTCGCAGTTCGACCCTGAGCTTTCCAAACAACATTATTTCTGTTATGCCACAAAGCCCAACATATCATTAGAATAAGGGAAGCATTCTCCGCAGAAGCAGTAAGGAAGGCTAAAGAGAACCACTCCCTAAGAGAGGCAGCGGAGAAAGCAGGCCAACCCAAAGGCGAACTCAACCAGCAACTGCGGGCAAAAGGACACTGAACAAGAATATGTAGGATAGTCTCAGGAGCCTCATGACACAACAGACACATCGAATCAACCGGAACTCTCCTGGACTGAAGCAAAGAGAGGCAAGGAACTACATTAACTAAAGCACGCCAGCAGAAATTAAGCACTTTAGTTTTGTTATTTTAATTTTTCTACAAGAAAAAATTTTCTTTTAATATAACAATAGATATTTTTAATTTATTAAATTAAAATTAAATTTCATTTGTATCAAATCAATCTCTTCAAAAAATAAAGTAATTTTAATAAATATTTATTTTATTGAATCAAAAAAATTTTTATTTATCTTGTAAAATAATAATCTAAAAGACAATCAGAAATATCAATCCAAATCTTGAATCTACCATGATGAATAGACTCTCTAGTTAATAAATGGGCGGCTCTATTTTATGAACACCGTACCCAACAAACATGAATGTTACCATGAGATCGTATAGTATTCTTGCAATCAGAAACAACTAATCCAAACTCATCCAGAGACGGATATGTAGTACGTGAGATGGATCGAACCATGGCACTTGTCTTTTTAAAAATCTTCATTATTGTGCAAAAGCTGCAGGTGAGGGCGCAATCATGCAATTATTAATATCCATAACTTATCAACCCATGATGCCCTAATTAAATTACTCTTTAAACACTTTGAAAATCTAAATTGAGTGGATGAGAAACCTCTAACCTCTAATTAAAAAAAAACATTTCTTTAAAAAAATAAATTAAAATATAATTAAACTCTCCAAATATCTCAAATTCCACAATTAATTAATCACCTGCAAATCAAACATTGACAAACCTGGGACAGCTTGCAAAGCATGTTAGCCAATCTCCCTAATCTCCTTTATGTACAAGCAGCCACCAGTGGGCCAATGAGAGATGGAAACGTCACGACGTTTCACTTCCAGAGATGCTATGAGGTGGGACCCGTTGCCGTTTGTGGAGCATTTGCATGCGTTTTAAAATTTAATTGAAGGAGTGTGCGTGTGAAAGGTTTAAAAAGGCTAAAGGTCAGGACCTTTCTAGCTGTAAGGATATAGAGAAAAAGCAAAAGGAAAACAATTAGAGATTTGTATCTTTAAAAGCCTAAACTTTAGCTGTAATGCCTTAAAATATCTTCACCATTATGTACAAAGTTTAAGGAGCATGATTTGTCCAAACCCACAATATTATAGTATTAGAGAATAGAGAAGACTAAACTATGAGATTAGGTTCTGTCGGATTTTAATAATCATAGCCAACCCAATATGTACGTCTGCTAAAAATTATTTACCTACAACGTTGTCAAATTATTATTTTTATAAATAATTGTGTTGTTATTTTATTAAGACGATATTTTGGACGATACATTTTAAAATGTTGATAACTTAATTTTTAATTTTTTTACATGAATAAATATAATTTATCGTGTTGTTATAGATTATTATTATTTTAGCGATATACTTGTAAATATTAAGGAGAATTTTTTCTTTTGATAAATTATGTTTGAGATTTAATAAAAAGGGAGATTTGGCGTGTATTTTAGTAAGTCTCTCTTTTTATTTTTTTTTATTATTTTATTTTTTTAATTTTTAATTCTGTGTAATTATTATCCTGCACTTATACCTTTTATCATTATCACGATGATCGCATGTATGAACGTATTGCTTTCTTTTATACCGTTAAACGGTTATTTAATTTCATCCAACGTTACTTGAACACGATTCCAAATATTACATAATTTGTTTTTCCACGAAACTAATAAATATCTAAGGCTAGGTTCTCCACATGCAAGTTCGCTCTCAAGCCAATACGTCAAGCTCTCAATCCAGCATGTCGAGCCAAATTATGAGCTTATATAAAGAGTAGGCCCAAATATTAGGTCCTAATAGAATTAGGAGCCAAATTTTTTAAGATTTAGCCAATGTCTGAACACTTAAAATCTGATCGTCATCAATAAACATATATTTTATATACCCATATCTAAGAAATCGACTTAAATACACACGTTTTAAAATATGATACGCTAATCGAAAAAAATTTAGAGAAAGACAAAAACAAATCATTAAAACCAAAAGAAGAATAAAATCAATAGCAGATTTGTTTATATTTGGTATAAAGATTCTTTTATAATGATCTCCTTTTTAAAATTTGTTTTGTTTTTGATAAACATAAGTCGATTCAATAATAGCACTAACAGTAAGTACCAAAAATAATCTAATGCTGGATTTCTTTCAGAAGGAAAAGGAATCTAATGACTTTGAAATAAAGCCATCATGGAGCTTTTATCATGATATGCATGTATACAGCAATTATGGCTTTCACCATCTTCCCATCCATGCAAAAAAATAATAAACTCAGAAGCCCAAGCTAATTTTGACAGCAATAGCATTAGCCACTCTCACGAGGGAGGCTTTACTATTTATTAAAATTATATAGCTGCCAGTGCCAGCCGAGCAAAGGCAACAAACCTAACTACGACTTTTTTAACTTACTTTTTTGTAAAAAAAGAAAATTAATAAATAAAAAAGCCATATGGTATGTTTTTTATGATTGATAATAATTACAAGAATCTTCAAGTAATTGACCTATGATTACAAGTTTACGTTAATTAGCTCTTAAGACAAGTTCCTGCCCCCACACATCTATCTCTTAGGACAAATGTTCAGGATTTTTTTTTTTAACAATGAAATTTTAACCTGAAAATTTTTAATGGATCAGTCTTAAAAATAACTTCAGTATAATTTTATTTTTTAATATAACCATAAATATTTTTAAATTTATTGAGATGAAATTAAATTTTATTCTCATCGATCGATTCATTAAAAAGTGAAATGTTGCTATGAGTATTTGCTATTTTTTTTAATATATATCCATTTTCATGAATATTATGTCTTGTCTGGTGAATTTTGTTAGTGCATTCGTTCCACTTATGCAATACTGAAAAGTTGTCTAGCTTTCATTAATTAATTGGTAATTAGCGTGGTAATCTCCTGTCTTCATCCATAAGTTACTATTACCATAGCAATCAAAATCTAACCTTTTAAAATTATTTCAACCTGCTTTTATTTGTATCATTAAAAAAATAACAAAATTACTTGTCATATTAACGGTCATGTCACCACACTATATCAACAAAATTTAAAATTAATCGGTAAAAAAATATTTACTTTACTTTTATTATAATTTCAATTTATATTTTTATTTTTTGTCAATTAAACTCTATTTTTTTAATATCTGATTAAATATATCCTAAAAACTTATAAAATTATCAAATTTATACTATTAAATATATTTAAAAATTACTATTATTATTATTATTATTTAATTTTATTTTTATTTTTATCAATTTTTATAATAATAATAATTTATCTTGATCTTATTTTAATTAAAATTATTATAAACTTTCTAATATACTCACTATTTAACATGACTTTTAAAACTATCGAGAAAATAATCTTATTAAATATATTAATTATAAAACACTAAAAAATAATTTAAAATAATATTTAACATGATTCAATTTGAAAATATTAAAAATAATAAAATAATAAAATAATTTTTTAGAATATTGTTTTTTAAATTATTCTTTTAACTTTCAAGTATAATATTAATCCACTACTTTTTTGTAATTATACTAATATTTAGAGTAAATTTAAAAAATTAATAAAATAAATAATTAATAAAAAATTTTATACTTTTAATTTTATTATAATTTTACTTTAAAATTTTAAATTATTATCAATTTTATCATGACAATGTTAACTTGGCATTCAGAGGGCTAGTGACATTAATTTTTAACTGCAGAAGTAACGATAAAGTAAAATTAGAGCAACTTGGCATTCACATAGCTAATGACATTGGTTTTTAACGGCAAAAATAATTGGAGCAACTTTAAAATATTAAATTTTAATTAAAAAAATATAGGAAGTAATTGTAATAAAATTAAAATTACATTGTTTTTTCTCTATTAACTCTAATTCATAACAATAAAAAATATTTATCTAAATTGAGTTTACATAATTTATTTTAGTACGAATGATTTTATTAAAGAAAATTTTAAATAATATTTATGATTTCATTTCTATACATAAATAAAATCTTTTTAAGTTAAATTTTTTTATTTTAAACAAAAATTTTAAGAGAAAAGAATTATATTAAATTAAATTCTGATAAAATAATAAATTTATATAAAATTTCATATATCAGATTCATAAGTCCACTGTAAATAAAAATTATCTAACATAACAAGAGTGATTAATATTATAAAGAAGACATTGAAACATAATTAGAGATAAGCTGGCCATCATTAATACAAGCTTTGCTTTGATTTGACCCGCTTCAATATGTTTATTACACAAACTTTAAGACCAAGTGCACACGTACGACCTTTACTATTACTCCATGTTACCACACTTAGTTACTTGTTTCATCATAACACTCTCACGGCATCGTTTTGCTCCATCGATCAACCACGTAACAAGCTAATGGTTTTTTCATTTCAAGGGAGAGCTTCAAGCACTCGGACAAATCTATTGGCTGTGCCGGTAGCCATTTGTATCGCTGTAAAAGCCGCCCCAGCCAGAGGTGCACCGTGGCTAATCCTAATGCCTTCCCTGGACACACTCTACGACCTGACCCAAATGGTGCAAGCCTTAGGTCTGAACCCATTATTGGCACGTCCTCCTCCAAGAACCGACTCGGGTTGAACTCCAATGGGTCCTTCCAGATGGATGGATCGTGGGTTATCGCCCACATGTTGACCATTGCCGTGGTGCCAGCTGGGATGAAGATTTTGTCTACGTGGACATCTTCGACGGCGAGGCGAGCCCAGGAGAGTAGGGGGCCAGGAGGGTGCATTCTTAGTACTTCTTTAACTATTGCTTGGAGATAGGGAAGATTAGGGACGTCAGAATCTTGAAGTTGCCTGTTGAAGCCAATGCAGGTGTCTAGCTCTTGCTGAGCTCGCTCTTGGATTTCTTGGTGCATAACTATTCTAGCCATAATCCACTCCAGAAGAATGGCTACTGTGTCTGTTCCCCGGAATATCGTCTCCTGTTGAAGGGCTCAATAAATGTAAACTTGCCTTATCCATTGTTTTCAAAGAGAAAAAAAAAAAAAAATTCAAATATCCTACAACCTAATATATAGAGCCAGCTAACAATCAAATGGGAAGTGGGTTGGGCATTGCATAAACTTTTAAGGGATAAAGAGACATATTAGAAATAAACAAGGAAAGCTTAGAGAAAATGATTTAAAGAATCCGTCTACCATGTGAGGAAGAATTTGAACAAAGTGGGAATAATTGGAGAAAAGAGTTATAAGTGGAGGGATAGTGAAGAAAAGAAAACTCTGCTCTGATAGAATATATGATATATTAAGACTGCCTATTTTTTAATCAGTACAGCTAGCTATTCAGTGATCTCAATGGCTACACAAGCAGAGAAAGACATTTATTAAGGCTGAATTGTGAAAAAAAAGTTGTGTGCTGAAGGGGAAAGTCCTTACCCACAGAACAGGAACCATATCAGATTCACTTAGCTGCTCCTCTTCAGGTAAAGAAAGCAAAGCACTAAGAAAGTCACTTCCAATATTCAAGTCCTCAGCTGCTTTTCTTTCTCTCACAATTCCACCCACAACGCTTCTAACTTTACCAGCTAATTCATGGCATCTTCTCTTCACCCCATAAAAGTCCAAAAACTTTAGAGGAAAATAGTCTTCCAAATTAAACTTTGTAATCAACTCATATCCTTCTTTAACCATGGCGCTTAATAGCTCCTCCTTCTCAGAACAGGAGTAACTGATCCCAAACACGCTCTCCAGTACATTGCTTAAAGAACCCTTTTGTAATATCCCTCTTAAGACCACAATCCCTTTCTCCTCCATCTCCTTTCTTATTTCCACCGCCATTTCATCAGCCAAACGTTGCCTTAGCGGCTCTAGTGTAGAGATTCTCCTAGGAGAAAACATGTAATTTGCAGCAATTCTACGTAGGTTTCTCCAGTAATTCCCAGCGGGAGCAAAACCAATGGCACGTTCAAACATCAATAAACGAGCTGATTCCTTTATAGGACGGTCACTGAAAGAAGACCCAGAAAGGATTTCCTTGGCTGTTTCTGGATGGCTACTAATGACAACACGAGTTGTGCCTAAACTGAACGCCATAAGCCTGGTTGCATTTAACGAGCTAGCCATGGCAGCCAATTTGCGATGAGCAAGTGAACCCATTTGAGGTAAGATACCTAGTATGGGCCAACCAGATGGACCACTAAGTTTTTGACGAAAATGGTGGTTTCTCCATGCAAAGCCTCCAGGAACTAACCAGTAGTTCAAAGAGAAAGCAAAGAAAGAGAAAATAAGAAGAGTGATAGGCCATGGTGTTTGTTGTGCGGTTGCTAAACAAAAGATAAGAAAAGAGAGGTAGATTATGGAAGCAGTCTTCATTGAAAGAAGCTAAGGAAAATTGCTTAAGGATTTTTCTAGTAGTGAACTAAAGTGATATATGGACGTTTGTCATGGGGGAATTGCATGGGGGGTTTGATTTGTAAGCGTATATATAGTAGTAATTGGGTGGGTTAAGCGTGGTTACTTGCCAACTTTGCTTAGTGGTTAATTAACCATACTCATCACTCCTGGTCATGAGCTAAGCAATTACATAAATATATAAAGAGTGACTTATATATAATTTTTTTAAAAATAAAACTACTGAATGTATTAATAAAATTTTGTCAAACAAAAAGGGATATTATCCCAAACAGAGAGACGATTATATCTGATAGAGTAGATTCTTTAGCCTAAGTATGAGCAGTTAAACTAGCATTACGACGAATCCATCTAACAGAAATATGAATTCTAAAGTCTAACAAAAATTTGTAATCATTTAAAATTAAATTTCTACATAAAATAATTTGACAAAAATACTTTCTTTTTTCTCATCTCTTTAACATAAATCATTAAAGTCTCTTGAACAAAATCACGGAAGAGAGATTCTACGAGATAAAACTCGAATAAGATTCCAAGATTCACGTTGTCGTTGCGATTACGGAAACTCATAATAACTAATAAACCTCCATTGAACATTACCTTCCAAAATAACCAAATTAATAAAATTTGGAGAAAAGCCAACCACGACCCATGACTCTTCCACATTAATGAAAAACCTCTTCCCAATCTTTGTCTATTGACTCAAAAACAACCGTCAAAATGTAAAAAATTATGAAAAAATTTCATACGAGAACTAAAAGATTTTGTTTTCATAAAAAATAATATTTCTGGAATGTAACTAGAACCAAATCCTTCAATGCAATAACTGTCTGAGGATTACCGCCATAAATTTACCAAAGAGACCTGCATATTTTGAAAATTGATTGAATTATATGTGAGAAACATCTCCACCATACAGAAATTATAAGTGATGATCAGAATATCTATGAATCTCTTAACAGGGACAACATTTTCTTTTTCATCGATAGTCAATTGACGTAGATCGTCTTCCATGGGAATGAAAAAAAAGAAATTAGGTTTAAGAAAGATGAAAAAGCGAGACCATTGAGTTACAAATGGACCACAGAGAGAAACTTGCGTCGAAATTTTTTTTTAAAACAAAAAAACCACAGATATTACATAGTATTAAAATTTTTTTATTTAAACTATAATAGGATCCATGTATTAATATGAAATTCTAACTTTTAATTGATTGGATGTATAAATTAATTTGTACTGCGTGCAAAAATTTCTATATTATATAATTCTTGTTTAATTTAGTATTAAAAAACTTTATTCATGCTTTACCATTGACTTAATGCATAATGAACTAAAGGTAGACAAATCAAGCCGCATTCCTTGGTTTGCAGTTATTAAGATTCCCACGACATTGGATCAAGTTAAAAGGATTAAGAATAATTCAAGTCGGTGAATTTTTTATAATAAAGTATAGAAGTGAGAGTTTTAATTTTTAGAAAATTAAGAAAAACTAAATAAATAGAATTTTAGTATTCCTTAAAAAAATTAGGGTTTATTTACTTGCAGAAAATTAGAGTAATTTTTTCTGAAAAAAAAAAATTTAAGGACATGAAACCAATAATGGGATGGGCAGTCCTTGAGGAGGTTAAGTGTCAGAAATGGGAAGGCTATGGGTTGCATGCATAATTCAGATGGGCACCACCGCCACCTCTCCATAGATGGAACTCAAAAGGAAAGGTAAAAAAAAAAAAAATCAACAGAAAGAGCTGTGAGTCACTTAGTGAGGCTCACGTAAACACGTAGAAGAGATAAATTCTAAAGCCAAAATCATGAAGCATGCCTCAAACTGTGACCTCAATGGCCAAGTGTTGTTTTTCGCCATTATTGTCCGTACACTCTCTATCGTCATCCTCCCCATTTTTAATCAATCATCGTGCTTGTGGACCGTACCCTACGGCCCTACCTTTGATTTACCCACCATTAATCAAATTGAATCTTTTATTGCGATAAAAAAAATACATTAAAATTTACGATAAGCAATCCCAAGAATTTGGTCGTGTGAAAAATTAATACACAATTTTCAATTTGTTATTTTGTCCAAAGAGTAGGCATAGATTTTTTTTTTATTATTCTCAAAAAATAAGATAAGATGTTATAATTTTTTTTTATTTTAATTAGGGAGTACATTTAAATTTAGAATAGAGTATTTTATTTTACTTTGTTAATAAACTTTTCCTGCACAAATCTAAATTAATGAACCAATAACTTTAAAAAAATTTTAGAAATTTTTTTTTTTTGAACTATAGAGTTGATGGGTAACATGTTAACATAATTAGAAGAGTGAAAAGAAAGGATAGGACACATCAGACCCACTTAAAAGGAATTAAATTAAGAAGAAATTTAAAAAAGAAAAATCATTTGAATGTTGTACAAGGTACGAGCTCATGGGATATTGTTTAAATCTTTTTTCACTAAGAACCTTTCCTTTAATTCTAACTTCCCAATAATGGCCATACCCACTATATTTCATATAATTGTACCTTAAAGCCACCAACCTCGCACAGCACACGCCTTCTCTCCACTCTTTCTCTTTGCTCCACGGATATACTTGCAGTTACACCTCACCATACTCCGATTTCAACCGGACTGAAATTTAACACTATTTTAAAACAACAATAGCAATGATTGAATTTTAAATTAATAGAGAAAAAAAGTAAAGAAACAAAGAAATAAAACATCACTGCCACGATTAATGCATCTGTAAAATCTCATATTCAAATCCTCCGATTCCCTATAATTTTGGCAAAAATAAATAAATAACCACACATCCATATGCATCGAAGGGGGAAAATAGCTCAGCAAACCTAGGCCATAGGCATTCACACATGGTTTCTCAAAAACCCAGAAATGAAAAAGGTAAAAATCCCTCGCCAGAAAAAAAAAGGGTATAAATCCCTTGAAATGAAACTGCTGCAAGGACAAAACCAACCATCACATAAAATGCAAATCCATATCTCTAGTAGGGTCCTCCACATACTAGCCAATATGCGAATACTTTCCACTTTCTCCTCCATTCTCTATGAAACTAGCTTGATTTTTCTCCTCATACATTACTAAAACAACCGCAACATAACATCCACCAGACTCATGTAATGATATCATTTTTTTCTGAGTATCAACATCAAATAATATGAATGCTTGCTTTTCCAACCAAAAAAGCATCCAACATTATTGGGGCCTCTTAACTAATTCTGCATTATCCATTGGAGGATACAATCCACTCATCATAAAAAAGTTAATGAAGATACGTGGATGTCTCTTTACCCTAAAAAATCTGCTAACTCTTCATTATTGAAAGAATACCTCCAGGTAATATAGAAACATCAAGATCCACTTAAATCATGTATTGCGTCTGCAGCAACCACTGGTTGGGAGAAGCACAAAAGAGATTATTGGATGTTCAGAGAGACAATCTAGGAAGAAGGCCATCAATAGAAATCCCACCAATGAAAGAGGATGGACGTCAACTACTGCAAAAGTAAAGTCATCTTTGCGGCAAAAGAAACATTCTTCACTACAATTTCTGGGAGCATCTCCTGCAATAAATCCTAATAAAAAAATAATCAAAGTGGAATGCCTTGTAAACTTCTATTAGTTTAACATTATCGTGCTACTTTGTAACAACACATTAACCTGGTGTATTATATAGATTTCTCACTTCTCTTTTGAGATTTGTTTCCACTAATGGAAATGCGGCCACTGTGAATTTGACAGCTTTATCCAGCACTTCATTCCATTAAGAGAAAGTGGTGGACCTGTAGCAGCAAAGATAATCCTTGAATTTGACCTCCACTGCCTTCTAGAAATATATAATCCCATTATCATCTGTCACAAAATTCAACACAAACTAGGAGAAATTCAAGATTATACAAAAAGAATCCTGCTGCTATCCTAGGAACACGAAGAGCAGTTCAATTTCTATGATCCACCTTCTATACAAATGTACACATACAAGAAAGATAGTGGCAAAAAAACAATATATTAAGCTAAACCATAACTAATCAGGACCTGCAAATATAAAATCATCTATTCTAAATTCTAAAATGCCCATCTCATAGGTAAAAAGCATTTAATCCAAGTAATCCAGCTACCATTGACTGTAAGTAAACAAAGAAGTGAGGAGGAGAAATGGGAAAGAATAGAAGCATCAGGCAGTGAATGGGCCCAAAACAATCTTCTCACTTATATTTAAATGCTACAATCAGAAACGTGTCGTAACAGAAGTCACTGTCGCCCACAAAACTTGGATTCCAGTGGGGACTAGGGTGGAAGCCATGATGGCAAAAAATGGATCAAAGTAAGCTTCAATTCAACAGACAGCTTTTATAGTCCAAAGTGTCGTATATTTGTAGTTTTGGTGGATAACATTTCATTGGATAGTCTAGCAACTAATATCATTGCTCTAGCTTAAATCTTATGGATGATCAGTAAAATTCCTCGCAATGAATAGAAAGATTAAACAAAAACAAAATTAAGCATGGTGATAGGCTACATATAAATTGTTGACAGACATTCCCTTCAGCCTATTTATGTTTCCAGCTAAGGTAACAGACTCATTTGATTAACTTGGAAATATATTTTAAAAGAATAGTTTGGTGGTTAATGGGATAGAATTTTCCTGCACAGTTCCCCTATATCCAAAATTTAAGGTACAAGAAGCATCTATGGACGATATAAAATCTAAAACAAAATAACAAAATTAACACCAAATACAGTTAGTAACTTTCCTTAGATACTAGATCTGCAAAAGGCACATCAACAACAAAATTAGAGATGTAAAAGCTTATGCTCAACAAGCAGATGTGAACCTTTAATAGCTAAACAAAATGTACTAGTTTTAGAAAAAAGCTGAACAGCATCAAACACCTTAAGAACAGTAGAGTTGGCATAGCCATAGTAGCCAATAAACAATAGCTGAGAAAAAGAATTAGATTAACTCTATGATAAGCGCATAAATGCCTGATGAGTAAATGTCTCAAATGAAGTGCAAAGATTCTATTTGCTGAATGAAACAGAAAAGATTAAAGCAAATTTCTTAATCTGTACATTACAACATATATTGTTGCAACTTCAAGCTTTTCTATTTCGCCCTTCATTTTGGATGCTGAACCACTTATCAGTCACAAAAGTGGTCCTTCCATTCTCAGAAGATCAAAGAATAAAAAAGATTAAAGTAAAAGAGTTACACCCTCACTGCAGCCTTAGCAGCTATAGCTCTAAACAAGCTGGAACAGGAACCATATATTTGAACCTAACTAGTTTTGATCAAGCTTAGTTGAGTTAAGTTTCATATTGCATGTTTACTATGTACCTTCAGGTTCTTTCCCTATACAGAACAATTTGCTTCTTGTTTCAATACTACATAGAATTTGAACCAACAAACTAAAATGAGAAGTTAAACGTAAAAAAATCAACACCTAGGTTTGGAGCATTGGGCCTGCCAGGTGGACGAACAAGGAAAGAGGAACAATCAATAATGGTTGTAACTGAACCACATAAAGCAGTAATTCCTAAATTATTAAGTTCCATGTGAAACTCAACAAGATCATAATCCAAATTGCATGGCATATATTTGTCATTATAGCCAGGTTATCTCCTGTCTCTATTGAGTGCAATCAAATCAAATGGCACCTCCTGTGCCAACCACAGTCCCATGTTAATGGGAAGCACAGCTTCACAACTTCAATAACCCAACCAAGTGAGAGGGAAAAACGGAAAGCATAAATATATTGATTACACATGCTAATGGCTAAAATTTGAACAAGAATAACCTTGACAACCAAATTAACAATGAAGTTACAGAAGATTCAAAATAAACGTGTGGAATGAACTACCACATGCTTGACTCAATCAACTACATGACTTCCTGTTGGAATTGTTTGATCAACATCTAAAGGTTCCGGCAAGCATTGGCATATTTACTTTATAGCTTATCTTGGAGGTGGAGGAACATGGGATTTCGCCATCCCCACCCATGCAACAATTCCAACTGCAAGGATTATCCACCCAAAAATGTCATATTTGAAATCACTACTCTTCTTATTCTTCTTGGAAACCTGAAATACAAGTTATAGGGAAAAGAAAAGGTTGTTTAATGAAGCTATAACAACACAAATTGAAGACCTCAAACTGTATGCATTAAACATTTTAAATTATCAGACTCCCTCATGTGGTTGAAAACTACTTAACAGCAACTGCAATCTCCACCATTCCTACCCATCTCTAATTAATCATAACATTTAATAGGAGATTCAACCTTGTATTTCTTGCATAATATATGGAGTAGATTCTGTTTTTATATATTTTCGGACTTGCCACACCCAAAACCTCATGTTTATTTCCAGACTGGGTGAGGCTGAGTTGGTTCATAGGCATGGTCAATGGTGCTTTGACTAAACAAGGGAGGAGCCACTCAACCATCTCTAAGCCTAACAACCTCCTGCAAGGCTATTTAACTGTGCACTAACCAATAAATATGTTCGAGAAGAACATTTGAAGACAATAAGCATATGTCTCAAGGCTGAGATAAGGGGAATTCTTGTCGCATAACATAGCAATGAACTAATGTAGAAAAAGTTAACGAGCTGAATCTGTGCCTATCCTGTAGTGGGTGCTTACAATGCATAAGACTAATAACACTAGTCATGCTTCAGTTACTGGATATACACTTTTGAAAAGGTACTAGTATCACTCAAGCCACAAATACAAAGCACAGAAACTAAAAAGCTGCTAAATTCTAAATATAATTACATTCAATTCCCCTGGATATTTCCCACAAGCAAAAAAATCCTTTTAATTGCAGCAACTCCTCGGGTTAACTGGGCAAATTGGCAAACTTTCAGATTTGCAGGTTGGGGCGTGGTTAAGTTCCTATTTGAGATGGCCGGTGGCCAAGAATCTCAATCAGAAATATCATGAATATAGTTAAAACATGTCAACATTCAACACAGAGCAAAATTCTACTCATTTTCCTACTTTGACCTCCCCCCTTACCAAATCTCTCTTGTTCTGAAGGAAAAAAAAAAACTTTACACAATAAAAATACTAGAACAAGACCATACATGGAAGTTATTACATTGAAATCAGAATACGTTACATTTAAATATTTATATATCCTCCAGTGAGAAGGGTAACAAAACTTCTTCAAAGAGGCCAGTGCTATCAATGGAAAGCTGAAAATAATTCTTGATGATTCATGTTTTCACCATAAAATAATAATAATAATAATAATAACATCCCTCACCTTTGCATTTGAAGAAGCAGAAGACCCTCCGCCCATAGTTTGTTGAGTAATTCCATGCTTATGGATCTCCATGTGTAGCTCTGGTGCCTGACAATAAATGACCAATATATAATATTTTCAAATATATAATTATGAATATTAATCCCTCTCGGTTGATGTATTATGTTCAGGTGCAGAATTACAATATAAAAAATTACAGGTTCAGGCGTTTAGATAAGCTTTTGAAGGAAAATTACCCCTCTGTACTCTTTAATAATTTGAATTCTGTGAAAAGGCATGTACCAATCATTATTTTTTGAGTATCAATCTTGAAATTTGGACAAACATTCAAATAGACATCAACACATCAACCAATTGGAGAAGTAATGTCTCAATTGATATCCTTGTACTTTAGTGATTTTTTCCCATGAATATTGCAAATTATATCAGCCTTCTGTTGCGAAGGTAACTTAAAAAATTAACACCTCCGATAGTAAAAAAATGTGCACAAAACTGCATTCCCCTAGGTCTTAAAGATCTTATGGCTTCACAGCCACAACATGCAAAAGCAATTTGGAAGGACAGGAGAAAGCAAGCAAAAGCAATTTGGAAGAGAGAGGATAAAACTGCAATAATACCTTTGCAGTGACTTCTAGAGACTTGCGATAGAGATCGTTACTGGGTTCCTACATTGATTAAATTGCACTCTTAAGCTTCTTTTGGAAACCTAGAAATCAAATTAAAATATTACCCTGAAAACATAAATAGATTACCTCATCTACTGCTTGTTGAAAGTAATTAGAAGCTTTATCAAAATACCCTTTGGCCTCAGAAAGGTCAGGAGTCAGAAATGCATATGAAGTGTTTGCATTTCCTATATACCATAGGGTGTCAGCCTTAGCAGGATTTATCACCAAAGCCTCCTCAAACTTGGAAATGGCATCTATAGAGTTAATATCCACTCCATCAGCGTCATTCAACAAGTAACAGAGTTCTAAAAATTGCTATTTCTGATCATAACTATAAATACCATTCAACATCTTTTTTGCGTCTGGAAGACTCTGAAATTGAGACAGTTCAATCAAAGCTCCGCCCCACTTAGTCAGATTCTGCACAGATAACCATTTTAAGCAACAATTAACTAAACCTCCCATGATAATATGGTTGTATAAAATTATATAAATATATATATATATATATATATATAAAAGAGAAAAATCAGATTGGTTGAACAAAACTATTCTGTAATGAACTCAGCAAGTGTGTGAGAGAGAGAGTAAAATGGTTGCTATAGAATACATAGGTAGTAAAGGATGGAGATACGAACATCAGCATCAAGAGGATAATTAGCGTAGGTAGCTTCAGCGGATTTTCGAGTATGCTCAAACATCAGGAGCCGATCGAAGTCGTCTTGCGAGAACTCCATTCTCTGTCGTGAGCTCTAGGGTTTTTAGTTAATAACACGGGGAAACAGAGAGAGCTACAGGGAGCCGAAAGGATGCGACGACTGGAAGCGGTGACGGCTGAAGAAACAGCGTCGCTATGCTTATGTACAAGTCATGTGAAGCTAACGAGTGTGAACGCCAAGAGGTTTCCAAACTTCCATTCTCTCGCACGGGATTTTACAATTTTATCAGATTTCAAGGATTATGTTAAATTGAAGTATAATTAAATTTAATTTTTATTCTAAAAAAATAATTTAATATATTTGTAATTTTAAACTATCATTATTGAAGACAATTTTTTTAACATATGCAGTATTAAATGTATTTTCTTTATTAGATAGTCTCTTTATTTCATAATTTTTATTATTTTTCGATTTATATTAAAAAAAATACATTTATATATATATAATGAGACTAAAATGACATAATATTTACACGTAACGATATAATATTTATGTTTAATAAAAATAAAATATATATTTAACAAATTTAAATTAACAATATAAAGTCTTAAATTATTTATAATTTAACTAAAATTAAAATTAATAAAAATATAATTTTAATTTATTAAATTTGTATTTAGATAGAACAATAAAAATTTAAAATTTAAAAATTTTTTTAATCAAGAGACTAAACATAATAGTATACTAAAAATAAATTCATATTATTCTACTCATAAAAATTAAAATTTGAGAAAAGCAACGGTTGACGTGTAATTTTTAAATCAAGTGTGAAGGCGAGATAAAATTCAAAACGAGATATGGTAGACTGTCAAGGACCAAATCATTGCATATCAACCGAGGAAGCAAACGAGAACATCACGTTTTCGCTCCTTTTACTGATTTTGTGTAGGATAAGAAGAGGCTTGCAAATTAAGGATCGCCTGCTCTTCATCTAACATCGTCCTGCTACTAAATTACAGTTTACAAGGTTTCATATCACTAGGATTTGGGCCTCACCAGTCACCACATGCTCTAAAATAGAGATGGGTTGTAGCCCACGAAGAGTTTAAAATTTGCTTGCTTGGTGCCCCCAGTTAATTAGCTGACGTGTTTGAAAAGAATGCTGACGCTTATGGTTAGAAGAGAACCAAAACCCACATCGTTTAGTTATGTCTAATATTTACACTTTATATATCAGCATAGAAGCGTCCCTTCGGGGACATCCGATAAAATTGGAACGATACAGAGAAGATTAGCATGGCCCCTGCGCAAGGATGACACGCACAAATCGAGAAATGGTCCAAATTTTTTTTTCCCAAAAATCTTTATGAATCTCTGGTTCAATGTCTTCCTTCTTGTTTTATCTTCTGTGAATTTAATTTTCCAAGGCTCAATCGAGCTCTGGTTCAATAAGCTACTTGAATCGCATATAGACAGGTTTTGATATTGTGATATTTCTTTTTCCTCTTTTCTTATATGATTTTAGTTTCCCACCCCTCAATCGAGTCTGCTTAGATTAACTGATGGAATGGCATTACAGGTCGTGCTATTTGGTCTTTTGCAGAAAACGTTTAGACTGTCTTTTTCCCTATATTATTAGCACTATCATTATTATTAGGGTAATTCCCAGTCGTCATGAGAGGAGATATCTTGGATTTTTGTGGTCTATGAACTCCTAAAACAATGGCCTGCAGCATGAAGAGCCTCTGTTTCTTTTTTTTTTTTTTTTGTCGAATGTTTTTTCTTATTTTATTATCATTTCCAAGGGAAGTTCTTATCCTGCAGTAGCAACTAGCAATAGTAACTAGTAAGTGCCATAAAACTATAGTGGAGAACTCAGTACTCTAGCTCCTCCAAAAGCAATGCATATTAGCACTCTGTATGTGTGTGTGTGTGATTCTAACTGGGATTTGAAAACTCTATAGAGAATTGAGATCACCTGGCCATCTTTTCCTGATTTTCCTGTAGAAGAATATCATTGACGTTAAATAGTACTGGATGAATGTTCCAACTAGTTTTATGGTTGGTCAGTATCTTTGATACTTGTAGTTTTTCAAGCCAACTGCATGGTTGTATTCATAAGCTGTCCCTGAGTGCAATTGCCTGTAAGCATTTTTAGAGAAAACTGGGAAATCTGGATTCTGGAGGTCCTGGAGTAGTCTGTTTACAGGTCCTGGAGTAGCATTTCTATGCTTTCACAGCATTCCCAGTATAGGGCCTTGAAATTCCATGGATCTCTGTAATCTCATGGGTTCTTAGATTCTTGGGCCATGTTTCTTATTTTATCCAAGACTTGCCAATGGTCAATAGGAAAGTAAATTTTACTGCCATTTTAGATAGTATTAGACTTGATTCTACACCCATATTTTAATCCCTAGACAAAGATGATTTTTATTGCTTAACATATATCTGGGAAACTATAGGGAATTCTAAAATATGGACAATACCAGCTATATGACGTTAATGTAGCTACTTTAGACAAGTAAAGTCCCCTTGGGCACCATGAGACTCCATTGCTTCTTTGGCTTTGACCGAGGGAAGCAAAACTTTTTTCACTTAAATTTGAACCTGCCTTAACCGTTACAGAAATATGCTGAGTTGAAACAGTGCCTTTGCTTCGTAGGATAAAATTCTGAATGATTTTTCGTACTTGAGCCAGTAGTTAAAGGTCTCTAGTAGCTTTTAGCATTCTTCTTTATGAATTCTAGATTATACAGAGTCCTTTGAGAGTGCAAGTATGATTATCCTTTGAGAGTGCAAGTATGATTAAAATGCCAAGATGGATAATTTGACATTGTCACTTTCTACTCAGTAGTGTGTTTAGTCTATGTATTTTTGTCCCTTTGATGGACCATCATCAGAGTGAAAATTTAAGTTGTTCTGTTTCTTCATCCGCTAAAATCCCTTGGTTTTATTTCTTGACAAATACGTTTATCTTCAAATCTGCCATTCACTAGCAAGTAGTGTGCACTTTTGCATGTTAAATCAATTGTTAATTTATATTTCGAGGTACTGCATCCCATAACCATCTCTTGGCAATGGTCTTTTCTGTAATGGGATATAGAAATAGACTACGTTTGGCAATGGTTTTCAACTAGTGCAGCCTGAAAAAGCCTAGACTATGTTTGGTTAACTTGCTAAAGTTGCTTTCTGTTTTTTACAATAGCAAAAAGCAACTTTAGTAAACAAACCAAATTGTATAGTAGATAGTTTCTATTAAAATAGAAGTGCATTAGAAGAAGAAGAAGAAGAAGAAACTTTAGTAAACAAGCCAAATTGTATAGTAGATAGTTTCTATTAAAATAGAAGTGCATTAGAAGAAGAAGAAGATTTTCTCTTGTCAGGACTAAGCATGGATAATAGTAGCTAGTTTCTATTAAAATAGCAGTGCATTAGAAGAAGAAGAAGAAGAAGAAGAATAAACATGGATAATAGTAGCTAGTTTCTATCAAAATAGAAGTGCATTAGAAGAAGAAGAAGAAGATTTTCTCTGTCAGGACTAAACATGGATGATAGTAGCTACTTGACCTTCTGTGTAGCTAAATTATGTGTTGTGCAATGAGAAACACAACTAAACAAGTCCCTTTTGGCAACATAAGACTTCATCACTTCGTCGGCTTTGATTGAGGCAAACAAAACTCTTGTGACTTAATTTTGAACCTGTCTTAACTGTTACTGAGAGATATTTAGTTGAACAGTGCCTTTGCTTTGTAGAGTAAAATTCTGAATGATTTTTCATACTTGAGCCAGCAGTTCAAAGTATCCAGTAGACTTGTAAGCATTCCTCTTTATGAATCCTAGAGTATAAAAAGAGTCCTTTGAGAGTGCAAGGATGATTAGAATGCCAAGAGGCTATATCACTAGCCCAACCGCTGTTTTACCTTGTGGGACTGACTACTGAATAGCATGTTGAGTCTATTTATTTGACCGTCCCTATTATGATGAACCATTGCGGGGGTGGGAATTTAAGTTGATCAGTTTCTTCATAAACTAAAATCAACGAAATTTAACGCACCGATATTGGAGTCTTCTTCAAACTATCTTCAGTAGAAGTTAATTGAATCAAGGAAAAAAATCCACTAGTTTTAGTTTTTGACAAATACTGGCATCTCCAAATCCGTCGTTCAGCTGCAAGTTGTGTACATTTTGGCATGTTAAAATCAATAGTATAGTTTATTTGTCGAAGGCGATACAGTTGCCTCCATTTCTGTCTCCCGTTAATTGTCTTCTCCTGTAGATCTGTAATCCTCTTTTTCTTTAACACGAAAAGGTTTCGGAGAAGAATTGATAGGTCATGAGGGAAATCAAACTTTTTACAATGCAGAAAAGTTTTGTCAATTATGCATTTGCACTTTTCTTTAGATTATAATTTACTCGTTAACTGTCTAATAAAATAAAACTTGTCAATTGTAAAAATAAATTATATTATACTCATTGCGTTTTCTTGAACAACAAAACAAAATGGAGGTAGCTAACCCAATACGGAAAACTATTAGTATGACGAAAAGAGAAATATCTCAGAACAATTAACTAGAAATTAAAACAGACGAACAAGCTGTCCAATTCAACCAAGTAACCTGCTCATTTATGAAGAGCCACCAAAATCTCTCAAATTTAAAAAAAAAAAAAAGAAAAAGATGAACATCGGAAAATTGTTCAAGAGCCCGGTTCATATGGCTTGGGACTTCTTAGACTTGCTGGTAGCCAGCTGTGTCTCAGGCTGCAAAACCAAACACATTAATGAATGAGATAATGAAATGATAAACAGCAGCAACAACAACAATCTACGCTTTCTATTCATCATTCTTAGTTTGCCACAAGGAACGAGCGACTTACCTCCTTCTTGACCGGTTCTTCCTTCTCGGACAAAATCAACTCAATGTGGCAAGGGCTAGACATGTAAGCTGCAAAAGACAACAACTTCACATCAATATAAGTAAAACAAGGAAATATAAATTATATCAGAGTTTGAATCAAAACTTACGATTAATTCTTCCATGAGCCCTGTAGGTTCGGCGCCTCTGCTTCTGTGCCTGATTCACTTGGATGTGAGAAACGAAGAGGGCATCGACATCCAAGCCTTTGACCTTTATAAAAGAGAATCAAGTTATTCACAGCTGCAAGCAAGAAGAGCACAATACTACTGAGGCAGAATGTGAAGTTCAAGTAGATACCTCAGCATTACTCTCAGCATTCTTGAGCAAGTCTAGTATGAACTTGGCGGATTTAACAGGCCACCTTCCTTGCCCATTTGAGTGTCTGTTCTTCGCCTGAGCAGTACGTCCCACACCACGACAGAAACGTCGGAAAGGTATAGCTTGTTTGTGAGCCATAACATCTTCCAAATACCTCTTGGCCTTTGCCAAAGGTAACTTCCTCAAGGCATGGGCTGTCTCTCTTGTATTCTATGAAAAAAATGAACTGGTCAATGTCAAGATTGCCAAATAAGGAGAAAAGAAAATCAGCTTAAACATTACTCATAGACAAAGCCAACAAAGAGGACAGCGTAACAGGTTTTCGCAGTTAGCCAAGAGGCAATAGAATCCCACCTTTTTGTTCATGTTAAAACTAAAATGGGAAAAAACAGTTTCCACTTTTACATTAGCTTTGTCAACCATGAACAGTTGCTGTTGATTTACTATAGACCAAAAGACATTTTGACTTCATTGAAACGTAATAAGCTCACAATACATCAAACTTAGGCACAATACATCAAACTTAGGCAAAATATGCATTCAAAGACCAACAGAGGGAAAAAAATGTGAAACAGAGATTTAATCTTAAAACACCAAGTTAACAAAAAGCAAACAATCTCAATCGCCACAATACAAAATCAGATTGAATCAAGTTATTTAGAAACCTGACATAGGATGTAAACACGTGTGTCAAAATGTATCATCATTTACTGAACCTTCAGCCACAAACAGAAAAACAGAGGTTCACCCAATAACAATGGAAGTGATTTTCCTGAAGTTTACGAGAGCCCAGTTCACAAGAGGCAACAAGACCCTGCTTTTTTCATCAGGTTAAAATTAAACTAGAAGCCTTCTCAAACATATGCTGTTGCTTCACTATTAGCAGCAACATATAATCATTCACTGAGCAACAGAGAAAAAAGTTGTGGAACACCGAAACAACTTAACTAGAGATTTCATCTTAAATAACAAGTTAAGAAGTATAAATCAATCTCAATCATGACAATAAGAAATCAAATAGTAACTCTAAATATGCGAATCAATTAAATAGCAACAGGACGGCAGATATAAACAGTTCATTTGTCAAAATGTATCATCATTTACTGAACCTTCAGCCACAAACAGAAAAACAGAGGTTCACCCAATAACAATGGAAGTGATTTTCCTGAAGTTTACGAGAGCCCAGTTCACAAGAGACAACAAGACCCTGCTTTTTTCATCAGGTTAAAATTAAACTAGAAGCCTTCTCAAACATATGCTGTTGCTTTACTATTAGCAGCAACGTATAGTCATTCACCGAGCAACAGAGAAAAAAGTTGTGGACACCAAAACAACTTAACTAGAGATTTCATCTTAAATAACAAGTTAAGTATAAATCAATCTCAATCATGACAATAAGAAATCAAATAGTAACTCTAAATATGCGAATCAATTAAATAGCAAAAGAACGTCAGATATAAACAGTTCATTTGTCAAAATGTATCATCATTTACTGAACCTTCAGCCACAAACAGAAAAACAGAGGTTCACCCAATAACAATGAAGGTGATTTCCCTGAAGTTTACGAGAGACCTGTTCACATGGGCAACAGGCCCCTGCTTTTTTCATCAGGTTTAAGAACCAAATCTTTAAAAAAAATCACAAAACAATTATTACTTTTAAGAATCCTACAAAAGCAAAACAAAACTAAAATTACGCATTCATTCACCTAGTATAACTTCAGTTTAAAATAAAACCAACTAAAAAAGAAGAGATCTGATAATCCTACCTTGAAGTGCACTCTGAGGTCAGAGCCTCTGGCCTTGCAGGCTGTAAAATTGGCACAAACACCATACTAGATCAACAATAAGAAAAATTAGATTTAAAAATAGAAGCAGCAGGCATCTCAGGTCCTATACTTACACTTGGTGGAATTTTCAGGCTCTCTGGAGTACTTCACCTGAAAAGAAACAGCGCAGAGAATTTGATTTAAGAGATACAGAGACCCAGATCAATAAAGTATCAAATGGAAATAAGAAGTAGAAGAGTACCATGTTTCTGCCCTAGGGATGTTCAAGATGTGCTTCCTCCAACGAAAGAGAAGAGGCGTTAGCGATCCCCTTTATAAGAAACAAACGATCAAAACCCTAATGCCTGGATATGTGGATTGGGCTTTTTATAGAAAAATCTTTTACTTTTTGTGGGCCTGGCTTTACGTGGCCTGTTCAAAGAATGTGAAGCCTGCAGAGAAATAGTTTGCGGCTTTTCAGATTGTCTATTTCAGTATCAATTAAACTCTATTCGTCGATTTTTTTTTATATATATATATATAAAGAGAAATTAAAATTTTATGTCGAGCTAAAATTTAAAAAATATATATCTAAGTAAAACAGTATTTTTTATATTTATTCATGTCATCAGAGATAAAATAATTTTTATCATAATTAATTTACAAATAGATTAACATAAAATAAAATAACAACGGTGAATTTTTTTATTACATTTAAATGCTTCTCCAATTTAAAATATCATGATAAACAAGTCAATAAAAAAATTTATCCAATAATTGAAGCTTATAATAGATTGAATTTTGATGATTATGGAATTAAGTGTTATTACAAATAAAAAAGGTTAGGTTGATTTCTATGTTAAAAACTTATTAGTTGGTCTTATAGTTTTAAAAAATATATTAAAACGTATCTAATATTTTAAAAAATCTACTAATTAATCACTCTATTAGTTTTATCCGTTAAATATTGTAAAAAAGTATAGAATGTTCTTGATATGCAAGGATTAATTAGTAAACTTTTAAAAAATTTGAGATATTAATTAATAAATTTTTTAAAATCATAGAAACTAAATAATAAAATATTTAATATCAAAATTAATAAAAAAACTAATCAATAAACTTTTTAAAATATTAGAGATATTTTAATATATTTTTTAAAATTAATAAACTAATTAATAAGTTTATCATATCATAAAAACTAAATAATTATTTATATATATATATATATATATATATATATACGCTTCTTGCTTTTATTTTATTGTTTAATGTAATTTTCCTTACTCTTCGTCTAATATCGTGTTTATGACTTTTTTTTGCAGCCTGGAAGGCCAGGGGCTCTGAGCTCAAAGTGCATTTCAAGTATGTTATGTGATCTTCTATTTAAATTCAAATTGTCTAGTTTTATAGTTATTGTTGTGTTCTTAATACTACGGGAATGGTTAGTATTCAATTTAAACTGGAGTTTAATCTACTTAATTTATAAATTTAATTTGATTTTAATTTTTAAAAAATTTAATTATTTTAATTTAACTTCATTTTGAGTAGAAAATAAATAAAAAAATTGAATCAAAATGATTATTTATTAATATTATATATTTTTTTAATAATATAAAAAGATTAGATTTTTAAATAATATTAAAATACTTAAATTGAATAAAAAAAATTTATTACAAAATTCTATTAATTGATTTTAATTTATTCAATTTAAATCAATTTTAAATTGAATCAACTGTGCATGTTGTCTTTTGCCGCTTATGTGTCCAGCAGCCCTTATCCCTTTGAGTTGATTTTGTCCGAGAAGAATGTACCAATCAATTAAGAAGGAACATAAAGCATAGTTCATTAGTTCGTTGCCGTTTATTATTTTATTGTCTCATCTCGTATGTTTGGTTTTGCAGCTGACTGGCACCAAATCTAACAAGTCTTAAGCTATACGAAGTGGGGCTTCTTCTTGAGCACTCTCTAATATTCATCTTGTCTTGAATTTGAGAGTGTTTTATGACACTTCATTTAAAACGAGGAGTTATTTAGATAAAGACTTATTTTCTATTAATTATTTATTATATGATATAATAATATTAAGAATACTAACACTTACCCTTATAGGATATATTTATTCTTATTCACATTTGCATGTGGAAAGATTATTTTGACCGACTGCATACCACTTTGCGATGATTCTACATGATAGCATGTATCAGGTAAATCTAAATAAGTTGAAGAACAATCTCCAGAGGGATTTTAATAAATATTTTCTAATTCATGTCCTAAAATTCAGTAAGGGATAGACTTAAGGTATATTTTGATAAATTTAATCTAATGTCTCTCCCTTATTTCCTTTATTCTTGTTTCCTTTTATCGTCTAATAACACGTAACCATCGTCTTGCGTTTGTACCCTTCTGCCACAGTCATACTGGCTGTATATACAAATATACTATATCATTTTCCATTGTCAAACGACCATTTAATTCCATCCGGCACTGTTTGTACATGATTTCGGACGTCACGAGGTTTATTATCTCACGGGCCAAAGGGATAAACGGAGTCAGGCCTTCCGTGTGTAGGCTGAGCCCAGTCCAACTCATCAATGCGAGTTCTGAGCTTATACATGAGGCAAGCCTGATTGTTGAATCTTAATAGAGTTAAGACTTGATCTTTCCAGTACAGGTTTAGCCTAAGCCGGAGTGTCCAGGGCCCAACTATCATCACTGACGATAGAGAAAAAACAATATCAAAAAAATATTAAAAAAAAAACATGCAGCTTATGCATACATCAATAAAAAAAAATGTAAATTCTGTATATATCAAAATAAAAAAAAAAGCATGAAGCTTCTACATGCATCAGACAACAAATTAATTAACTAGCAATTTCTTCTAAAACTGCCTTCATCTCAATTTTATTGACAGAAACAACATCTTTATTTCTATAAAATTGAGTCATGAAAATACTAATGCTTGCATCTTCTTGGTCGGTTAAAACTCCTAATAGGTTCAATGTAAAGACACTGATCCTCTTCCTTGTAAATGGATATATTCGTAGCAAATAACAAAACAACTGTAAAAACAGTACAAAAAGAAGTTGAGCAGCAATATCAAATAAAACCGCAGGAGCGGCACAAAGAGAAAAGCATGGTAAGGCAACAACAATGCACAATAAGGGATAGCAAGAATTTCAGAAGTTCAGCCAATTCAATACCGAGTAAAACCACAACAACGACACAAAGGGAAAAGCAGGGCAGGACAATAGCACTGCACAATAAGGGATAAGAAGTCAGCATGAATCTCAGAAGGAACAGTCAGAAGACAATATGGAAAGACAGGAAAAGAAAACAGAAAGACTATAAAAGGCCAACTTGAAAGACAACCATGCAAACAAACTATTTATAGGCAAAACGAAGCCTGCAAACTTCAAATCGTTTAGAAAATCCTGCAAAGAGAGTGATATCTCACCAAATCTAGCAAAACAATTAATGAAGTGTAGAGCATAATATTTGGAGTATGATATTTGGAGTATGAACATAAGCTAAGCATGTAACTAAAAAAGGAGATGAATTCGTATTAAATGGTAAAAGTTAACAATCAAGTCTATTAAAGGAACTAATGATGTTCTGAAGAAATATTGAATGAGCAGTTAGATATCACGTCTAATAAACCACCAGCAACCAATAAAAGGCAAATAAAACAGAAAACGGTGGCTAAGGTAAAGCTAAACCTTGAATGCAAGCCATGTGTGAGACTGCTCACGCAACAAAATACCTGTGTATGAAGACATTCACGGAACAAATAAAGTATTCAGTCAATACTAACATAATATAGACCCATGTATAAGAATATATAGCCATTAAAACTAAAAAGAGAGTCCAACTGCACCACTCAATACACAATAATGCAATTATTTTATTTAAAAAAAAACAGCAGTTTCAGGGAGGACAACAATAAGAGGACACGAAGCAGAGTAAACAGTAGACACAAAGTTTCATAGACAGACGCGCTCTCACAAATGGCATCATCCCATGGGAGCAACACTGAGTTGGCCAAAGCAACAACAAATGACAGCATAATGACGGAGACAAGAGAAAACAGAAAAAGAGTTGAAATATGTAGTCGCATCACGAAATAGAATAACCGGTGCATGATGACATTCACAGAATAGATGAAGTGTTCAATCAACATAAACAGAATACAGACACATGCAAAAAAATATATGGCCATTAAAACTAAAAGGAAGTCCAACTGCACTACTCAGCACACACGATACAATAATTTTTTTTCTGAAAAAAGGAGGTTTCAGAGGGGACAACGGCAAGAGAATACGAAGGAGTGAACAGTAAAAATGGAGTTCCGTGGACAGACGTGCTCTCACAAACAGCATTGTCCCATAGGAGCAACACTGAGGTAGCTAGAGCAGTAGCGAATGGCAACACATTTGTAATGACCCGGAAATCAGACCGCTACCAGCACTAGGGTTCAGATCGACTTAAGGTCACCAGAGCCCGTAGCAAGCCTACTATACATCCTATGTACCTATTAAAAAAAACCATACATGACCATACATTATCACAAAAACTTAAACATTTCATGAACTATGACTCGACTTGTGCATGTGTCAAAACTGAAAACATAAAACCCATACTAGAGCTCTCATCAAATGCTCTAGTATGGTTAACATCACATGCCTCAAGCTTGGTTCAAACATAATTCATAATTAAAACTTTTACATAAAGATCATATTAACAGGGATTGCAAGGACAAAAACTAGGGCAGAGCATAATTTTAATCCATTAAACAATACATATTCACAACTATACTATTACATTAGACTATACCAGCTACTATGCCGACTCCCCGAGCTATCTTTGACCCTGCAAACCTGGGGTTAGGGGAAAGGAATAAGCTACAAGAGCCTAGTGAGCAGAACATAAAAACAGTTTAATAAACATATGCTCGTATGAAATGCGTCATAATACAAACAATTCACATCAAGAGGGACTTGTCACCAATAACCCTCTACATATTCCAATGTGCCCGGCCCTCGACGGAACTCTTCAGGACTGATGACCACTGGGTTTCTTCGCCCCAGTCTAAGGCCGGGCCCATTAGGACAGCTCATAGTCTGAAGGCTTCTAAGCCCCCTCCAAGAACCAGGTCCAGCCCCCTCAACTCAGAGACTGGGTTCCAATCAATTTCTTCAAACAGGCCGGCCCAACTCTTCCAGCCCAATGAACAGATTCCCTCTGGGTCTAGTCTTAACCTTATCTTCCGACCCAGCTCGGAACCAGGAAAGAATTCAGCCCATTCGCCTTGTGGAACCATCCGTATGCGCGCCCGGGGAGAATCAGGGGCCGTTACGCATGGGACAGAGATCTGATTCCCTTGTACGTCCATATCAACGTAGCAGGGACAGGTGGCCCAATGACACACGTTCTGTTACCCATCACTAGCGGATAAAAGGAAACGTATAAAAGGGGAAATACTCTCCTTTAGGTCTAAGCTTTTCCCAGTTTTACAGAACCCATTGTAAACCCTATTTTCTAGATCTCAGATCATCAATTGGCGCCGTTTGTGGGAACGAAGGAGATCTTTCCATCACCGGAGTTCCACTCTCACAATACCCACTGAGATCCATTGTAACGACCCGAAAATCGGACCGCTACCGGCGCTAGAATCCAGATCGGCTTAAGGCCGCCGAGACCCGTAGCAAGCCTGACATGCAACCTGTAAACCTGTTTAATCCCATACATGATCAACAACATACATAAAAATTAAAACTTTTCTTTCATACATTCTATCATACGCCAAACTCAACCTGTGCATGCACTGAACATAATCATCATCATAAACTTGACCCCTCTATGGGATCTCATCAATGCCCCCAATGGGTGGCATAACATGTGTTGAGTTGGCTAACATAGTCATCAATAAACATTAAGATCATGTAACAAAAAGGGATTACAATATCTATAGGGTCAAGCACAACTTCTAATCCTCAATATCATTATACATAACATAACTATTCAGTTATACATCATCTTACAATTTATCATGTCCACTTTCTAACTATTACAATTACAAGACTTTACTCTTCTTGACTTCTCTGTCTAGCCCGTACCTGCAATCCTGGGGAATTAGGGAAAAGGGGTGAGCTACTAGAGCCCAGTGAGCAGAATAATAGAAAACAACATTTAAATCTCATGCCATCATGTAATGCAACACATCACAACAAATCACATCTCGGATGGTATTGTCACCAATAGTCCTCTACATTCCAAAGTGCCGGGACGTAGAATGGGTACAACCGGTCTTTCTCTTAACATAACATATCATACATACCAATGTGTCAGGGACGTAGAATGGGTACAACCTGGACTTTCTCTTACATAGTGCCAGGGACGTAGAATGGGTACAACCTGGACTTCCATACCGTATCATGCCATAACATCATCATATCATATGAGGACTAAAGGGTCATCCAATAACCAATCCACATCAACATCATAAATGCAATGCAACATATTCGTGAGTTCTAATGCAAACAACCTAATTCATCACATGGCATTCATGATGCATGAACATGCTCAACTGTATAATTCATTTGCTTTAAAACATAAAGGTTTATTCTACTCACCTCTGGCAGAAGCTCTACTGAATCAGAAGCAGCTGAACTCACTGCTGGGGTCCTCAGTTCCTCGGGTCCGAACCTACACAGGTGGACTCAAATGAGGGACCAAACAACTAGAACATAACTCTAAAAACATCCCCCAAAAACCCCCTAAAACACCTCAAAACAATCATGCAAAAACATGCAAAGGAAGGCTGGACAGGGCACTTTCGGCGGCAGGTTCGGCGGCCGAAAGTCCCTCCAGAGCCGAAAGTCAGGCAGGTTCGGCGGCACCTTCGGCGGCCGAAACTCCCAGACAGAGGCGAAACTCATGCATGTTCGGCAGCACTTTCGGCGGCCGAAACTCCCAGACAGAGGCGAAAGTCCTCTTTCGGGGGGCAAGCTTCGACAGCCGAATGTTGCCTCCACAAGAGGGTTCGGCGGCCAAAAGTTCCTTCGGCTGCCAAACCTGGTTTCTCCCAGAATGGCAGAAACTCAGCTCTTCTATGCATATTTGCCTCCAAAACTTCCAACATGCATATAACTCATTCAAATCATGCAAATATACATACATTGGCTCCTAGGGGCTTCAAACTAACTTAAACCCCAACTACAACACACAACAACAACACATTGCTCAAAAACACAACAAAAACTCAAAAACCTAACTATGAGCTAAACATGCATTCTACTCCATAGATCTTGCATAAAACTTACTTTAAACATGAAATGAGCTTAAGACCGGCTCTTACCTCTTGAAGATAGAGAGAGAGACGTCCTAAACTCAGAGGTGGGAGATTTTTGAGTTCTTGAACCTCAAAGCTCCAAAACTTGCTTTAAACTCGAAAATCTTCAAAACAAAGCAAAAACTTGTGAAAATCTTGAAAGATTTGAAGGAAAAACTCAAGGATTGGTGAGGAACGGCGGAGAGCTCACCTTGGCCGACAATAGGGAGAAAAACTCGCCCGTTTTCGGCTAAGGGACCCTTTTATAGTGGCTGGCCAGGCCACGTTCGGGGGCCGAACGTGCCTCCGCATGCATGCCATGTTCGGCGGCCGAACTTGAGGTTCGGCGGCCGAACCTGGACTTTCCTCAACCAATACCTTCGGGGGCCTAAGGCACACCCGAAATGCCTGCATGTTCGGCGGCCGAACTTGAGGTTCGGCGGCCGAACCTGGGTTTTCCTCCAAGGTTGTTTTCATTTAAAAACTCATTTCCTCTTTACTTAAAACCATGAAAAACATTAAAACATTTTTTGAAAACATGTTTCTACCCTACTAGAGGCTTCCGACATCCTAGATTCCACCGGACGGTAGGAATTCCGATACCGGAGTCTAGCCGGGTATTACATTCTCCCCCCCTTAAGAACATTCGTCCCCGAATGTTCCTCAACTAGCACATAGCATGGCATACACATCTGAACAACCAATGACTAAGTTACCTGCCACCACGGTGTTAGATGCATCTGCCTCTTGCTGAGTCATTGTGAAGATCCGTGCTGGAGCTGATGGACCTTCACCTCTGAAACCCGCTGAAGAAGAGGCTGCCCCTCTCCCTCTGCCTCTGCCATTGGCCTGAGTCGTGGCTGGAGCTGCTGGCTGTGCTACACTACCTGAAGCCGTCTGCTGAGACTGTGTTCCAAAAGCTACCCTAGGACACTCCCGAGCCATGTGTCCCTCTTGCCCGCATCTGAAACAGGCTGCTGTCCCAGCCCGACAAACTCCCCTGTGTGGCCTACCACACTTTGCACAAACTGCATTATCCGCACCAGAGCTCGAGCCACTCCCTAGTCCCATACTGGACTTGACCTTGTTCCAAAACTTGTTCTTCTTGGGCTTCCTAGTGGTGTTACTCCACTTTTTGCTACCTGAAGCTGCTGCACTCAGAGAAGAAGAGCCTGGGGTCTTGGAACCAGAAGGCTGTGCCACAGACTGTCTAACTGTTCCCTGAACGATGGCACTGGCCTCCATTTTCCGGGCCATATCCACTATGGCGTGGAAGCTCTCCCTATCTGCTGACTGGATCAAGGAGGAATATCTGGAGTGGAGTTTCATGATATACCTCCTTGACCTTTTCTGGTCCGAATCAAGATTTTGCCCTGCAAATGGCAACAGCTCCAAGAATCTATCTGTGAACTCCTCTACACCCATCTCATCAGTCTGCCTCAATTGCTCAAACTCTATCATCTTCAGCTCCCTTGAACTATCTGGGAAAGCCCATCCTGCAAACTCGTTTGCAAACTCCTCCCATGACATGCTGTCTACTTTCGGGTTCACATAATTCTTGAACCACTCTCGTGCCTTCTTGCACTTAAGAGTGAACCCAGCCATCTGAATGGCTCTACTGTCATCAGCCCCAATCTCATCTGTGATCACCTTAACCCTTTCAAGATACATAAATGGGTCATCCCCTTTTTCATACTGAGGAGCACCCAGTTTCATGTAGTCGGTCATCTTGACCTTGCTCCTACTGGCTGAGCTAGGTCTAGGAGGTTGAGTAACTGGGGCTGCTGGTTCTGTAGGTGGTGGAGGTGGTGCAACATTTTCTGAGGTAGGGTTTGCTGGATTTGGATAGTAAGGTGGGGGTGGATACATTGGGTATTGTGAATATGGTGGGTAGTAGGGTGGGTATGGCATCTGTGTGGGATAAGGGGTGAAGCTAGGGTAATCCGATGTACCTCCCATCGAATACCCGAGATTTTGTGAGAAGTGTGGGTAGTGGGGTAGCTGAACAAATCCCGAGGCCTGAGCGCCTCCTTGGGACTCTCCCATTCCCTCTTTTGACATGCTAACTCCCAGACTGCCATCCCTCCTCTGCTCTACATCCATATCATCCCCCATGTCTTCTGACATTCCTCCCTGAACTGTTCCCCTCACTGATCTGCTCCTACCCAGATCCAGAGACCTTCTAGGGTCTCTTACTGCTCTTTCTCTGTTAGACCTACTAGACATTGCCCTAGGCAATGTAGGAGGACGGGCGCTCGTGCCCTCATCCTCAGGTGGTACTCCAGTCAATCGTGCAGATCGACGAGTTCCTCTCATCCTGTTTTCTGAAAAGCAGCACATAACAAGCAAACATCAGCATCATATGGTTCATGTGGGCACACATGAACCCTCATCACATATCATTAATGCACATGCATATAATCATGGCATTTCACATCATCCTGCAAGACAGGACTCCACATCCTATCCTAGTGGACATGATCTTCCTATTGTGCTTGACCTTCTACAACATCTATGAGCCCGACACTCTAGGTCTGACCATATGAACCTAGGGCTTTGATACTATTCTGTAACGACCCGAAAATCGGACCGCTACCGGCGCTAGGATCCAGATCGGCTTAAGGCGGCCGAGACCCGTAGCAAGCCTGACATGCAACCTGTAAACCTGTTTAATCCCATACATGATCAACAACATACATAAAAATTAAAACTTTTCTTTCATACATTCTATCATACGCCAAACTCAACCTGTGCATGCACTGAACATAATCATCATCATAAACTTGACCCCTCTATGGGATCTCATCAATGCCCCCAATGGGTGGCATAACATGTGTTGAGTTGGCTAACATAGTCATCAATAAACATTAAGATCATGTAACAAAAAGGGATTACAATATCTATAGGGTCAAGCATAACTTCTAATCCTCAATATCATTATACATAACATAACTATTCAGTTATACATCATCTTACAATTTATCATGTCCACTTTCTAACTATTACAATTACAAGACTTTACTCTTCTTGACTTCTCTATCTAGCCCGTACCTGCAATCCTGGGGAATTAGGGAAAAGGGGTGAGCTACTAGAGCCCAGTGAGCAGAATAATAGAAAACAACATTTAAATCTCATGCCATCATGTAATGCAACACATCACAACAAATCACATCTCGGATGGTATTGTCACCAATAGTCCTCTACATTCCAAAGTGCCGGGATGTAGAATGGGTACAACCGGTCTTTCTCTTAACATAACATATCATACATACCAATGTGCCAGGGACGTAGAATGGGTACAACCTGGACTTTCTCTTACATAGTGCCAGGGACGTAGAATGGGTACAACCTGGACTTCCATACCGTATCATGCCATAACATCATCATATCATATGAGGACTAAAGGGTCATCCAATAACCAATCCACATCAACATCATAAATGCAATGCAACATATTCGTGAGTTCTAATGCAAACAACCTAATTCATCACATGGCATTCATGATGCATGAACATGCTCAACTGTATAATTCATTTGCTTTAAAACATAAAGGTTTATTCTACTCACCTCTGGCAGAAGCTCTACTGACTCAGAAGCAGCTGAACTCACTGCTGGGGTCCTCGGTTCCTCGGGTCCGAACCTACACAGGTGGACTCAAATGAGGGACCAAACAACTAGAACATAACTCTAAAAACATCCCCCAAAAACCCCCTAAACACCTCAAAACAATCATGCAAAAACATGCAAAGGAAGGCTGGACAGGACACTTTCGGCGGCAGGTTTGGCGGCCGAAAGTCCCTCCAGAGCCGAAAGTCAGGCAGGTTCGGTGGCACCTTCGGCGGCCGAAACTCCCAGACAGAGGCGAAACTCATGCATGTTCGGCGGCACTTTCGGCGGCCGAAACTCCCAGACAGAGGCGAAAGTCCTCTTTCGGGGGCAAGCTTCGGCAGCCGAATGTTGCCTCCACAAGAGGGTTCGGCGGCCGAAAGTTCCTTCGGCGGCCGAAAGTTCCTTCGGCGGCTGAAAGTTCCTTCGGCTGCCGAACCTGGTTTCTCCCAGAATGGCAGAAACTCAGCTCTTCTATGCATATTTGCCTCCAAAACTTCCAACATGCATATAACTCATTCAAATCATGCAAATATACATACATTGGCTCCTAGGGGCTTCAAACTAACTTAAACCCCAACTACAACACACAACAACAACACATTGCTCAAAAACACAACAAAAACTCAAAAACCTAACTATGAGCTAAACATGCATTCTACCCTATAGATCTTGCATAAAACTTACTTTAAACATGAAATGAGCTTAAGACCGGCTCTTACCTCTTGAAGATAGAGAGAGAGACGTCCTAAACTCGGAGGTGGGAGATTTTTGAGTTCTTGAACCTCAAAGCTCCAAAACTTGCTTTAAACTCGAAAATCTTCAAAACAAAGCAAAAACTTGTGAAAATCTTGAAAGATTTGAAGGAAAAACTCAAGGATTGGTGAGGAACGGCAGAGAGCTCACCTTGGCCGACAATGGGGAGAAAAACTCGCCCGTTTTCGGCTAAGGGACCCTTTTATAGTGGCTGGCCAGGCCACGTTCGGGGGCCGAACGTGCCTCCGCATGCATGCCATGTTCGGCGGCCGAACTTGAGGTTCGGCGGCCGAACCTGGACTTTCCTCAACCTATACCTTCGGGGGCCTAAGGCACACCCGAAATGCCTGGAGGTTCGGCGGCCGAACTGGAGGTTCGGCGGCCGAACCTGGGTTTTCCTCCAAGGTTGTTTTCATTCAAAAACTCATTTCCTCTTTACTTAAAACCATGAAAAACATTAAAACATTTTTTGAAAACATGTTTTTACCCTACTAGAGGCTTCCGACATCCGAGATTCCACCGGACGGTAGGAATTCCGATACCGGAGTCTAGCCGGGTATTACATCCATAATGACTAACTACAACGAAAACAACGTCACTCCAAATGACCTGAGCTCTGCCGAAGAGGGGCACCAGTTCTCTTTTTCCAGTCCCACAACACCAAACAACCAAACACCCATCCCTTTCAACTCCTCGCTGAGCTTGGCGGGGAATGCTTCCGCCGCCACCTTGTCCAACCAGGACCTCCAAACCATGGCTCTCCAACTACAAAACACCGCCCACTGGTTGGGGCAGATGATGCAGCAACGGGGCCTTAGCACCCCAACAAACGTACTGCCAGTGGTAGAAGAGCCCCAAACCAATGAACCTCAACCTACTCTCAACCATCCCCAAACAGTTAGCCGCAAAACCGGAGAAAGGGGGAGAAGAACAGGAGAAGGGGAAAAACCAGAGGCCAGAGTTCATGGAAGGAGGGTGAGAGAGATGATTGAGAACGATGAAGTTGACAGTTATTCCGCCGGAACCACCGGAAAGATGGGGAGCGAGACATGGGAGGAGGAGTGCCGCTAGAAGAGGAGGCCCAGGTAGGAAGTGGAGAGTGTAGACCAGAAGTTGCAAAAGATGAGAGAGCAACTCTTGGCCGAGCTGGGAACGAGGGATCAGAACCAGGCTCTCCTGCCCACCTCTTCACCCTTCTCGAAGTGGGTACAACAGGAGACCGTTCCCAAGAAATTTATGATGCCTCCTATGGCCGCGTACGACGGAGCTGGGAACCCCCGGGAGCACGTCCTGAACTATAAGACTTTCATGGAGTTGCAAACTCTTTCAGATGCCTTGATGTGCAAGGTATTCCCTACGACGCTCTCGGGGCCAACACGGGCGTGGTTCAACAGCCTCGAGGCCGGAAGTATCAGCAGCTTTGGAGATCTGGCCACTCGCTTCATCAGCCGGTTTATCGCCGGAGTGCCCGCGGATAGGAAGACGAGCTACCTGGAGACGATAAGGTAGAGGAGAGACGAATCACTCAGGGAATACGTCGCTCGTTTCAATACGGAGGCCCTGCAAATTCCCGAGCTCAATGAGGGAAGAGCTGTAGAAGCCATGCAAAAGGGGACGACCTCGGCTGAATTCTTTGGCTCATTGAGCAGGAAGCCTCCGACCTCACTAGTCGAGCTGATGAAACGGGCTGAAAAATACATAAGGCAGGATGATGCTTTGTTGACAAGCAGGTTCACCAGGGGAGCAACAGATAAGGGGAAAGCACCGGAGGAAGGGAGGCCGGAGAGGCACGAGAAAAAGCACGGCAAAAGGCCTGAATCTTACAGAAAACCCTGGGAGCGAAGAGACCAAAGGCCACTCCCTCCGTGGGTCCCTGAGAAGCCGACCTCACTTAATGCCTCTAGAGCCGAAGTGCTCATGGCTATCCAAGACAAGGAGTTCCTCCAATGGCCTAGGCCTATGAAAACGGAGGCAAGCTAGCGAGATCCCGACAAATATTGTCAGTACCACCGCACGCACAGCCATGACACCAATAACTGCTTCCAGTTGATCACGGAGATTGAGAGGCTGATAAAAATAGGGCACCTTAAGAACTTCGTAAAGAAACCGGAGGGACAGAGGCCTCAGCCCAATCCGGCAGCCCAAGTGCCGAGGAGAACGGGAGCTGGTCCGGAGAATGATGGGTCCAGTGGGACCATCAACATGATTGTTGGGGGAACAGGGAGTCGGATGAGCCGTAGGGGGAAGAAAAGGAGCCGAGAGGGGGAAAGCAGCAGCGCCGAGGTCATGCAGGTCCTTGAGCATTCTCCAGTGGTCATCACTTTCTCTCCGGAGGATGCTCAGGGTGTCCAGATGCCTCATGACGACGCTCTTGTCATCGAAGTCGTCATTCACAACTATCGGGTGAAGAAGATCCTAGTGGATGATGGGAGTAAGGTTAACCTGCTGCCATACCGGGTCTTCCAGCAAATGGGAATCCCTAAAGAGCAGTTAGTCCGGGATCAGGCACCGGTGAAGGGGATCGGAGGAGTACCAGTACCCGTAGAGGGGAAGGTGAAGCTGGCTCTCACCTTAGGCGAAGCGCCAAGAACTCGCACCCATTATGCGGTGTTCTTAGTGGTCAAACTCCCGTTGAGCTACAACGTAATCCTGGGGAGACCTGCGCTGTTTGACTTCGAGGCCGTCACCAGTATCAGATATCTGGCATTGAAGTTCCCAACAGAGACAGGGGTGGGAGTAGTCCGGGGTAGCCAGGAAGAGGCGAGAGCAGTGTATTTAGCTACAGTGGCAGAGCCGAGCTCGGCAGAGCCGAGCTCGGCAGCCGAGAGGCTCGACTTAGAGGTGCTAGAGGTCAGGGATGAGAAGAAAGAGACCAGAACAGAGCCGGTCGGAGAGCTGGAGACTTTTCCTTTATCGGAAGCAGAGACGAATAAAGTCTTTAGTCTCAATGTCGGCCTCACTAAAGAACAAAAAACATAATTCATGGCCCTAATCCGAGATCACGCGTCGAGCTTCGCCTGGAAGCCTTCTGACATGCCCGGGATTGACCCTGGGGTGATGACCCATAAGTTGAACGTCCTTGTAACGCCCCGAAAATCCGGACCGCTACCGGCGCTAGGATCCGGGTCGACTTAAGGCCGCCGGGACCCGTAGCAAGCCTGACATATAACCTGTAAACCTGTATAATCCCATACATGATCAACAACATGCATAAAAATTAAAACTTTTCCTCATACATACTGTCATCAATTAACTCAACCTGTGCATACTCTGAACATATTCATAACATAGTCCCTCTGTGGGATCTCATCAAGCCTTAAAGGCAAAACAACCTGTATTGAGTTAGTTTACATAAACATCATAACATAAGATCATGTATATACAAAAGGGATTAACAATACATTATGGTCAAGCACAACTCTATCCTCAATAACCTCATTACATAACATTCTGAATATTTTTACATTTCGTCATAATACAATTGTCATGTCCACAAACTAACTATTACATACATATGACTTTTTCTCGTCTTGCCTTCTCTATCTATCCCGTACCTGCAAACCTGGGGGTTAGGGGAGAGGGGTGAGCTAGATGCCCAGTGAGTAGAACTATAAAAAGAATATTTAAAACATGCTATCATGAAATGCGTCACTGCACAAACAAATCACACCACGGATGGACTGATTCAAAAATCCCTCAACTCCATGCCCGGCCCTATTATGGGCACCACAGGACTTCGTATTGCCCGGCCCTATTATGGGCACCACAGGACTTCGTACTCGGAGTTATTGCCCGGCCCTATTATGGGCACCACAGGACTTCGTATTGCCCGGCCCTATTATGGGCACCACAGGACTTCGTATTCAGAAGGCTAATGAATCATCCTAATGTCCATCCACTATCATCTATCACAACAATACAATGCGGCATAGTCGTGAATTCTAATGCAAAAAACCTATAATATGATCATGATGCATGAAGCATGATAAAAGCATTTCATTTCTTAATTTAAAAAGGTTAAGTTTAGTTCCACTCACCTCTGGCTGACTCTGACAAACTCTGTAGCAGCTGGCTCACTGCTGGGGTCCTTGGTTCCTCGGGTCCGAACCTACACAGGTGGACTCCAATGAGGGACCAAACATACAAAAACATAACTCTAATATATTCCCCAAAAACCCCCTAAAACATCCTGAAAATATCACATAGAGATATGCATGAAGTGGCTGAACAGGGCACTTTCGGCGGCACCTTCGGCAGCCGAAAGTCCTGGACAGAGACGAAACTCAGGTAGGTTCGGCGGCACCTTCGGCGGCCGAAAGTCCCAGACAGAGACGAAAGTCTCTTTTCGGGGGCAACTTCGGCAGCCGAATGCTGCCTCCACAAAGGGGGTTCGGCGGCCGAAACTCCCTTCGGCGGCCGAACCTGGTTTCTGCCAGAAGGGCAGAAACTTGGTTCAACCGAACCTCTTGCCTCCCAAAACCTCCAATCATGCATAATCTCGTTCTACAACATGCATACCGCACATACATTACACCTAGGGGTCTCAAACTATCATATACCCCAACTACAACACTTCAAACACACAAAAATCAACATACATTGCTCAAATCATCAAAATAACCCATAAACTCAACATATAACCTAACATGCATTTCTACCCTTAGATCTAGCATAAAACTTACTTAAAACACATGAGGAGTTTAAGATCGGCCCTTACCTCTTGAAGATTGAGAGGGAGACGACCTAAACTTGGAGATCCACGAAAATGAGCTCCTGAGTTCCCAAAGCTCCAAAACTTGGTTTAAACGTTCAAAACTTGAAATGTGAGTTTAAAACTCAAGAAAAATGGAAGAGATTTGGAGGAAGAACACTAGAGTTGCAAAGGGAAGGTCGGAAGCTTGCTGTGGCCGAAAATGGGAGAAAGCTCGCCCATTTCGGCTAAGTGCCCTTTTTATAGGTGGCTGGCCAGGCCACGTTCGGGGGCCGAATGTGCCTCCGCATCCATGCAATGTTCGGCGGCCGAACTTGACTTTCGGCGGCCGAACCTGAACTTCCCTAACTCATGCTTTCGGGGGCCTAACGTGCCTCCAAAACGCATGCATGTTCGGCGGCCGAACTTGACTTTCGGCGGCCGAACCTGGGTTTCCCTCCAATGCTATTTTCATGCAAAAAACTCATTTAGTTTCATACTTTAAAACCATTAAAAACATGAAAACATTTTATGAAAGCATAGTTCTACCCTTCTAGAGGTCTCCGACATCCGAGATTCCACCGGACGGTAGGAATTCCGATACCGGAGTCTAGCCGGGTATTACATTCTCCCCCCCTTAAGAACATTCGTCCCCGAATGTACCTCAACTAGCACACATAGCATGGCAAGGAACATAACACACATACAAGGCACATAAACACATAGGGATCTAACCTTAAAAGAGAAGAGGGTACTGCTGGAGCATAGACTCCCGTGTCTCCCAAGTGCATTCTTCCAAGTTGTGGTGGTTCCACAGGACTTTCACCATCGGGATTTCCTTGTTTCTTAACTTTCTGATCTGGGTGTCTATGATCCGTACTGGCTGTTCAACATAGGTGAGATCCTCTTGGACCTCCACATCAGGCTCACTAAGAACCTTGCTCGGATCTGACACAAACTTCCTCAACATTGAAACATGGAAAACCGGATGGACTCTTTCCATCGAAGCAGGTAAATCCAGCTTGTACGACACATTCCCAATCTTTTGCAAGATTTCAAAGGGTCCGATGTATCGTGGGGCTAGTTTACATTTCTTCCCGAAGCGAACCACTCCCTTCATTGGAGACACCTTGAGCAATACCAGATCCCCCTCCTGAAACTCTAACTGTCTTCTGCGGACGTCTGCATAGCTCTTCTGTCTGCTTACAGCAGTCTTGATTCTTTCTCTGATTATGGGTACCACCCTGCTGGTGATCTCTACTAACTCAGGCCCTGCCAAGGCCTTTTCTCCAACTTCCTCCCAGCAAACAGGTGATCTGCACTTCCTTCCATACAAAGCTTCATATGGAGCCATCCCGATGCTAGCATGATGGCTGTTGTTGTAGGCAAACTCCACCAAAGGTAGATGCTGCCTCCAAGAACCGCCAAAGTCTAGCACACGCATTCTGAGCATATCCTCGATAGTCTGGATGGTCCTTTCTGACTGTCCATCAGTCTGGGGGTGGAAGGCAGTACTGAAATCCAACCTAGTACCCATGGCATTCTGCAGACTCTGCCAAAATCTGGAGGTGAACTGGGGCCCTCTATCTGACACTATCGAAACAGGAACCCCATGCAGCCTGACGATCTCATCGACATACACCTGCGCCAACTTGTCCACAGAGTAGCCACTCCTGACAGGAATGAAGTGAGCAGATTTGGTGAGTCTGTCCACAATCACCCATATGGAGTCCACTCTGTTGGACGCCGCCGGTAACCCCACTATGAAGTCCATAGCTATATTCTCCCATTTCCATTCTGGGATAGGTAGCGGGTTAAGCATTCCAGCCGGCTTCTGATGTTCCAGCTTCACCCTCTGACATATTTCGCAGGCGGACACAAACTGTGCCACTTCTTTCTTCATCGCTGGCCACCAATAAACTTTCTTCAAATCTTGATACATCTTGGTGGCTCCGGGGTGAATGCTGTATCTTGCATTATGAGCCTCCCTCATAATGTCTCCTTTTAGCCCAATGTCATCTGGTACACATAGTCTGCTCCCATAGCGGAGGATCCCCTTACTGTTGAATCTGAACTCGCTATCCTTGCCTGACTGAACAGTCCTGGCAACCTTCACTAACTCCGGGTCCTCATGCTGTTTCTGAGCCACCTGCTCCAGAAACACGGGTGCTACTCTCATCTGGGCCACCAAGGCACCTGTACCAGACAACTCCATCTGTAGACCTTCCTCAAAAAGCTTGTAGAACTCCTTCACCACTGGTCTCCTCTCTGCCGCGATGTGGGATAGACTGCCTAGTGACTTCCGGCTTAGGGCGTCTGCCACGACATTCGCCTTACCCGGATGATACTGAATCTTGCAATCATAGTCACTCAGCAGCTCCACCCATCTCCTCTGCCTCAGATTCAGATCCCTCTGACTCAAGATGTACTGCAGGCTCTTATGATCTGTAAAGATCTCACATTTCACCCCATAGAGGTAATGCCTCCACATCTTGAGTGCAAAGATTACTGCTGCCATCTCAAGGTCATGTGTGGGGTAATTCAACTCATGCTTCTTCAGCTGCCTAGAAGCATAAGCGATCACCCTCTCATTCTGCATCAGTACACAACCCAGTCCCACACGGGACGCATCACAAAAGACTGTAAAGTCCTCATCACTAGATGGCAGAGCTAACACTGGTGCTGAAGTCAACCTCTTCTTAAGCTCTTCGAAACTCTCCTCGCACTGGTCGGTCCACAGGAACTTCTGATTCTTCCTGGTTAGTCTGGTCAGAGGAGCTGCTATCTTTGAGAAGTTCTGAACGAACCTCCTGTAGTAACCTGCCAAACCCAAGAAACTTCTAATCTCTGTCACTGAAGTGGGTCTAGGCCAGTTAGCCACAGTTTCTGTCTTCTTGGGATCTACCTCAATACCATTCTCTGACACTACATGTCCCAAGAACGAAATGCTCCTCAGCCAGAACTCACATTTAGAGAACTTGGCATACAAGCCATGTTCCCTCAAAGTCTGCAAGACCAACCGCAGATGATGGGCATGCTCCTCTGCATTCCTGGAATACACCAAGATGTCATCTATGAAGACAATAACGAAGTGATCCAGGTACTGGCTAAACACTCTGTTCATGAGATCCATGAATGCTGCAGGGGCGTTAGTTAACCCAAACGGCATCACAAGGAACTCAAAATGCCCATATCTGGTCCTGAAAGCCGTCTTTGGCACATCCTCATCCCTTATCCTTAGCTGATGGTACCCCGATCTTAGATCTATTTTGGAAAAACAACCCGCTCCGGCTAGCTGGTCGAATAGATCATCGATCCTTGGCAAAGGGTACCTATTCTTGGTAGTGACTTTGTTCAACTGCCTGTAGTCGATACAAAGTCTAAGGGATCCATCCTTCTTCCTCACAAACAAGACCGGAGCACCCCAAGGTGAGGTACTCTGTCGGATGAAACCCTTTTCTACCAGCTCTTGCAATTGCTCTTTCAACTCCTTTAACTCGGCTGGAGCCATCCTGTAGGGAGGGATAGAGATCGGTCTAGTTCCAGGCATCAACTCTATCTCGAACTCTATCTCCCTAGCAGGTGGTAAACCTGGAAGCTCATCAGGAAAGACATCCTGAAACTCTCTGACAACTGGCACCGAGGCCGGCTCCCTGACCTGACTGTCTAGCTCTCTCACATGAGCTAAGTACCCCTGACATCCCTTCCTAAGCAACCTACGAGCCTGAAGAGCTGATATCAGACCTCTAGGTGTGCCCCTCTTGTCTCCTCTGAAGACGACCTCTGACCCGTTCTGATCTCTGAACCTGACTACCTTGTCCCTGCAGTCCAAGGTAGCACCATGGGTAGATAGCCAATCCATCCCTAGAATGACGTCAAAGTCTGTCAAATCTAGAACCACAAGGTCGGCGGAGAGGCATCTTCCCTCAATAAAAACTGGACTGTACTGGCAGACTGACACTGCCACTGACGGGTCACACTTGGGTCCACTGACCCATAGGGGACACTCTAACCCAGAGACTATCAGACCTAACCTCTCAACGGCTCTCGGAGCAATAAATGAATGAGATGCACCCGGGTCCATTAATGCATACACATCAGAACACCCAATGACGAGATTACCTGACACCACGGTGTTGGATGTGTTAGCGTCCTGCTGTGTCATGGTGAAGATCCTGGCTGGAGCTGATGGACCTTCACCTCGGGAACCAGAAGAAGAGGCTACCCCTCTCCCTCTACCTCTGCCACTGCCCTGAGTTGTGGCTGGAACTGCTGGCTGTGCCACACTACCAGAAGCTGTCTGCTGGGGCTGGCCCATAAAAGGCGCTCTAGGACAATCCCGAGCTATGTGTCCCTCCTGTCCACATCTGAAACATGCATTAGTCCCAGCTCGACACACTCCCCTGTGTGGTCTTCCACATCTCTGGCATTCTGTACCATCTGAGCCTGAGCTCGAGCCACCGCCAAATCCCAGACCGGATTTCAACTTGTTCCAAAACTTATTCTTCTTCGGCTTCTTGGTGGTGCTATCCCACCTCTTCTTACCTGAACTCTGAGAAGAGAAACCTGGTCCTCCTCTGTTTGGGGTCTTAACCCCTGAAGACTGGGTCACTGACTGCTTCACTGACCCCTCAACTATAGCACTTGCCTCCATTCTTCGAGCCATATCCACCACAGTGTGGAAACTTTCTCTCTCAGCTGACTGAACCAACGAGGAGTACCTGGAATGCAGCTTCATAACATATTTCTTGGCTTTCTTCGTATCTGAATCTAGAGCTTGCCCTGAAAAAGGCAATAGCTCCAAGAATTTATCCGTGAACTCCTCTACACTCATGTGCTCTGACTGCCTCAGTTGTTCAAACTCAATCATTTTCAGTTCTCTAGAACTGTCTGGAAAAGCCCATCCAGCGAACTCATTCGCAAATTCTTCCCATGTCATACCGTCTAGTCTCGGGTCCACATAACACTTGAACCATTCCCGTGCCTTCTTGCACTTTAAAGTGAACCCTGCCATCTGAATGGCCCTGCTGTCACTTGCCCCTAGCTCATCAGTTATTGTCTTCACTACTCTCAGATACTCAAAGGGGTCATCCCCTGACTTGTATTTGGGAGCATCTAGCTTGAGGTAATCTGTCATCTTTACCTTGCTCCCATCGACTGAGCTAGGTCTAGGAGGTTGAGTAACTGGGGCTGCTGGTTCTGTAGGTGGTGGAGGTGGAGGTGCAGCATTCCCCGAGGTGGGGTTTGCCGGGTTTGGATAGAAGGGTGAGGGTGGATAAGCTGGGTACTGTGTATAGGGTGGATAGAAAGGTGGATAAGGCATGTAGGTAGGGTAGGGGTTAAAGCTGGAGTAATCCGATGTGCCTCCCATCGGATACCCTGAACCCTGTGGGAAGGGTGGATAATGGGGTGGAAAACCATACCCCGAGGCCTGAACGCCTCCCTGAGACTCCCCTGTCCCTTCTTCCTGCATGCTCACATCCAGGTTCTCATCCCTCCTCTGATCCTCTTCCATAACCTCCCTCACATCTGAAGAACTTCCTCCTCTATTTGTCCCCCTTCTGCTAGCATCAAAAGACCTTCTAGGGTCCCTTGACACTCTCTCTCTGTTGGCTCTACAAGACATTGCCCTAGGCAATGTAGGAGGACGGGCGCTCGTGCCCTCATCCTCAGGTGGCACTCCAGTCAATCGCGCAGATCGACGAGTTCCTCTCATCCTATTCTCTGAAAAACAGCTCATAACAAGCAAACATTAGCATCATATGGTTCATGTGGGCACACATGAACCCTCATCACATACATCACATAGCATAGCATGTCATCCATGCACATGTACAAAATCATGGCATTTCACATCATTATACAAGACAGGACTCAACATCCTATCCTAGTGGACATGACCTTCCTATTGTGCTTGACCTTCTAGAACATCTATGAGCCCGACACTCTAGGTCCGATCCTATGAACCTAGGGCTCTGATACCATTCTGTAACGCCCCGGAAATCCGGACCGCTACCGGCGCTAGGATCCGGGTCGACTTAAGGCCGCCGGGACCCGTAGCAAGCCTGACATATAACCTGTAAACCTGTATAATCCCATACATGATCAACAACATGCATAAAAATTAAAACTTTTCCTCATACATACTGTCATCAACTAACTCAACCTGTGCATACTCTGAACATATTCATAACATAGTCCCTCTGTGGGATCTCATCAAGCCTTAAAGGCAAAACAACCTGTGTTGAGTTAGTTTACATAAACATCATAACATAAGATCATGTATATACAAAAGGGATTAACAATACATTATGGTCAAGCACAACTCTATCCTCAATAACCTCATTACATAACATTCTGAATATTTTTACATTTCGTCATAATACAATTGTCATGTCCACAAACTAACTATTACATACATATGACTTTTTCTCGTCTTGCCTTCTCTATCTATCCCGTACCTGCAAACCTGGGGGTTAGGGGAGAGGGGTGAGCTAGATGCCCAGTGAGTAGAACTATAAAAAGAATATTTAAAACATGCTATCATGAAATGCGTCACTGCACAAACAAATCACACCACGGATGGACTGATTCAAAAATCCCTCAACTCCATGCCCGGCCCTATTATGGGCACCACAGGACTTCGTATTGCCCGGCCCTATTATGGGCACCACAGGACTTCGTACTCGGAGTTATTGCCCGGCCCTATTATGGGCACCACAGGACTTCGTATTGCCCGGCCCTATTATGGGCACCACAGGACTTCGTATTCAGAAGGCTAATGAATCATCCTAATGTCCATCCACTATCATCTATCACAACAATACAATGCGGCATAGTCGTGAATTCTAATGCAAACAACCTATAATATGATCATGATGCATGAAGCATGATAAAAGCATTTCATTTCTTAATTTAAAAAGGTTAAGTTTAGTTCCACTCACCTCTGGCTGACTCTGACAAACTCTGTAGCAGCTGGCTCACTGCTGGGGTCCTTGGTTCCTCGGGTCCGAACCTACACAGGTGGACTCCAATGAGGGACCAAACATACAAAAACATAACTCTAATATATTCCCCAAAAACCCCCCTAAAACATCCTGAAAATATCACATAGAGATATGCATGAAGTGGCTGAACAGGGCACTTTCGGCGGCACCTTCGGCAGCCGAAAGTCCTGGACAGAGACGAAACTCAGGTAGGTTCGGCGGCACCTTCGGCGGCCGAAAGTCCCAGACAGAGACGAAAGTCTCTTTTCGGGGGCAACTTCGGCAGCCGAATGCTGCCTCCACAAAGGGGGTTCGGCGGCCGAAACTCCCTTCGGCGGCCGAACCTGGTTTCTGCCAGAAGGGCAGAAACTTGGTTCAACCGAACCTCTTGCCTCCCAAAACCTCCAATCATGCATAATCTCGTTCTACAACATGCATACCGCACATACATTACACCTAGGGGTCTCAAACTATCATATACCCCAACTACAACACTTCAAACACACAAAAATCAACATACATTGCTCAAATCATCAAAATAACCCATAAACTCAACATATAACCTAACATGCATTTCTACCCTTAGATCTAGCATAAAACTTACTTAAAACACATGAGGAGCTTAAGATCGGCCCTTACCTCTTGAAGATCGAGAGGGAGACGACCTAAACTTGGAGATCCACGAAAATGAGCTCCTGAGTTCCCAAAACTCCAAAACTTGGTTTAAACGTTCAAAACTTGAAATGTGAGTTTAAAACTCAAGAAAAATGGAAGAGATTTGGAGGAAGAACACTAGAGTTGCAAAGGGAAGGTCGGAAGCTTGCTGTGGCCGAAAATGGGAGAAAGCTCGCCCATTTCGGCTAAGTGCCCTTTTTATAGGTGGCTGGCCAGGCCACGTTCGGGGGCCGAATGTGCCTCCGCATCCATGCAATGTTCGGCGGCCGAACTTGACTTTCGGCGGCCGAACCTGAACTTCCCTAACTCATGCTTTCGGGGGCCTAACGTGCCTCCAAAACGCATGCATGTTCGGCGGCCGAACTTGACTTTCGGCGGCCGAACCTGGGTTTCCCTCCAATGCTATTTTCATGCAAAAAACTCATTTAGTTTCATACTTTAAAACCATTAAAAACATGAAAACATTTTATGAAAGCATGGTTCTACCCTTCTAGAGGTCTCCGACATCCGAGATTCCACCGGACGGTAGGAATTCTGATACCGGAGTCTAGCCGGGTATTACAGTCCTCCCCGACGCCAGACCGGTGAAGCAGAAGAAGAGGGTGGTAGGAAGGGAGAAGCAACAGGCCACCAGGGAGGAAGTACAGAAGTTAGAAGAGGCAGGCTTTATCAGGGAAGTTATGTATCCGCAGTGGTTAGCAAATCCTGTATTAGTCAAAAAAACCAATGGCAAATATAGGATGTGCATAGATTTTACTGATCTGAATCAGGCCTGTTCTAAAGATTGTTATCTCCTCCCTGATATTAATAAAATGGTCGACTCTATGGCCAGTTTCGATTACATGTCTTCTTTGGATGCTATGTCTGGTTATCATCAAATCCCAATGGACAGGTCAGACGAAGAAAAGACCTCATTCATAATAGAAGATGGGACCTACTGCTATAAAGCTATGCCCTTCGAGCTAAAAAACGCCGGGGCAACATACCAAAGACTGATGAACAAAATTTTCAAAAATCAGATCGGCAGAAACGTGGAAGTTTATGTAGATGATATGGTGGTCAAAAGCCCAACTTTCCAGCAGCACATGGAAGATGTGAGGGAAGTGTTTGAGGTGTTAGAACAGTATAGAATAAGGCTGAACCCAGCAAAGTGTGCCTTTTCCATCAGAGGAGGAAAGTTCCTGGGATACATGGTGAGTGGGAAAGGCATCGAGCCCAACCCAAAGAAAGTGGAAGCTATACTGAATATGCCAGAACCGACCTGTGTAAGGGATGTCCAGAGATTGACGGGGAGAGTGGTAGTGTTAAACTGCTTCATGTCTAGGTCGGCAGAGAAATGTTTGCCATTCTTCAAGAAGTTGAGGAAAGTACCAAACTTCGAATGGACGGAAGATTGTCGAGAAGCTTTCGAGGAACTCAAAGGCTACCTCAGCTCGCCCCATGTGCTTAGTAGTCCCTTGGAAGGAGAAGAACTTCTGATATACTTGGCAGCCTCTGAACAAGCGATCAGTGCAATATTGGTGAGAGAAGATGAAAGGGAACAAAAGCCAGTGTTTTACGTCAGCAAGGTGCTTAAGGATGCCGAGGTCAGATATCTGAATATTGAAAAGGTGGCATATGCTCTATTGCTAGCAGTCCGGAAGTTTAGGGTCTATCTGGAAAGCCATCAGGGTGTAGTGATGACAGACCAACCTCTGAAGAAGATTCTGCGCAGGCCGGAAACATCAGGCCGGATGCTCGCTTGGTCCATGGAGATCAACCCTTACTGCCTAGAGTATCGACCTCGAACCGCTATAAAATCGCAGGCCCTTGCTGATTTCATAGCAGAATGCTCGTTCAACGAAGAGCAGGGAAAGTCATTTTTTGAAGCATCGGGGAATGGGAGAGAAGAAGAGCCTCTACAAGAATTCGACCGGAAGTTATATGTAGACGGGGCATCAAGCGCCGGGGGCAGTGGCGCCGGGATAATGCTTAAAGGACCTGGAGAATTTAAGGTCTGTTACACCCTACGCCTAGAATTCAAGGCCTCCAATAACGTGGTAGAGTATAAAGCTCTAATAAATGGGATGCTGGTGGCAATGGAGGTAGGGGCAACCGACTTCGAAGTGAATAGTGACTCCCAGCTGGTGATCAATCAGGTAACTGGGGCATATCAAGCCAGAGATCCAACCATGTAGAATTACCTAGCAAAGGTAAAAGCCATAGAAGCCGAGCTCAAGGGTCGGGGAACCATTGTCAAATACCAAAGAATACCTTGAGAAGAAAACGAAGAAGCAGACCTGCTTAGTCGGTTATCCAAGGAAGAACTAGAACAGCTCCCTGATGAAGTATACATACAGCACGTCAGTACACCTGCTTTTAATAAATCAGCCACTGTGTTGCAGGTAGAACAAAGCAAGACTTGGATGACCCCATACCTGGAATATCTGGAAAAGGGAAAGCTCCCTGAAGACAAGGATGAAGCAAGAAAGATAGCAGCTCGTGCTGCTAACTACCAAGCAGTGAGGGGACCTTGTACAGAAGGGGGAAGTCCAGCCCATGGCTCCGATGTGTAAGCCCAGAGGAGGCAATAAAGGTGATGGAAGAGGTACACAGGGGCATGTGCGGAGCTCACGAAGGAGCAGGAACACTGGCTAATAAAATATTCAGGCAAGGGTACTACTGGCCCACTGTTAAAAGAGAGGCGGAAGAGTTCGTCCGGAAATGCGATGTATGCCAGAGGTTTGCCAACGCCATCAATATCCCGACCACTCCTCAATCTAGCATATCCAGCCCGTGGCCGTTCTCACAATGGGGAATAGACATCCTGGGGCCCTTTCCCAAGACCACGGGGCAGAGGAAATTCGTGGTAGTGGCTGTGGAATACTTCTCAAAATGGCCAGAGGCGGAGGCAATTCCTACAATCACAGCCCGCCAGATGATAGATTTCGTATGGGGGCACATCATCTGCAGATTTGGCGTACCGAGGGTGCTCGTTTCAGACAACGGCAAGCAATTTGACTGCAGCGCCTTCAGAGCATTTACGGCCAACATGGGCATATGGCACAAGTTCTCCTCAGTGGCCCATCCTCAGACCAACGGCCAAACAGAGGTCACCAACAGAGCTATCCTCCAGGGATTGAAGAAATGGCTAGATGGGGCAAAGGCGAACTGGGCGGAAGAGCTCAATAGCATCCTGTGGGCACTCCGAACTACCCCCAGAACATCCACTAAAGAAACGCCCTTTGCACTCACTTTTGGTACAGAGGCCGTAGTCCCAGTCTAGCTGCAAATCCCCACTCATCGAGTCCAATTTACTAACGAGAGCACTAACGATAACAAGTTAAGGAGCAACCTGGATGCTCTCGAAGAGGTTAGGGAGGAAGCCCAAGTTCGAACTGCTGCTTACCAACAACGAGCAGCCCGCTACTACAACCAAATGGTCAGGGAAAGAAGCCTAAAGGTGGGAGACCTAGCCCTAAGAAACCTGGAGGCTACGGGAAAAAGAGCGGCCGTGTAATACCCGGCTCGAGTCCGGCATCGGAATTCCTATAGTCCGGTGGAATCTCGGGTGTCGGAACCCTCGAGAAGGGTAATACATATGTTTTTTAAGGTATTTTCACTGGTTTTCATGTTTTGAAGGGTTAAAAGACTTGAGTTTTGAAAGAAAAGCAACAAGGGAGAAATGCAAAGGTTCGGCCGCCGAAGGTCACTTTCGGCCGCCGAACATTGCATGGTTGCGGCTTCACGTTCGGCTGCCGAAGGTGGTCTGGCCAGCCACCTATAAAAGGGCCAAGGGTCGGTGGAAGGAGGTTATTTCTCCTCCACTTGCAGCCAGAGGTGAGTTTCAGCCTCTCCCCACGTTGACTTTCATATTTTCCATGATTTTCATCAAATCTTTCAAGAGTTTTAAGAGTTTTGGTGACTTATGAAGGTTTTGAGCAAAAGAAGCAAGTTTTGAAGCTTGGAGCTTTGGAAGAGCTTTTCTTCATATCTCCACGTTAGGATCCTTCATCCTCAAGTTGTGTAAGAGGTAAGTGAAGATCCTGAGCTTCTTTGATGATTTTGAAAGGTTTTATGAAGTTTGTATGGGTAGTTTGCATGTTTAGGTTTAGGTGAGGTTTTTGGTGATTTGTGGTGTTCCAGCATGATTAAGTGTTATGTGCTATGGTTGTTTGGGGTTTAGGATAGTTTTAGACCCCTTTGTGCATATATATGTGTATATGCTAGTTGGGAGTAGTTGATATGCATGTTTGTAGGTTTTTGGGCAAAGTTTGCATGAAACAGAGCAGGGTTCTGCCCTTCGGGCAAAACCAGGTTCGGCCGCCGAAGGAAGGTTCGGCCGCCGAACCCCTTGTGGAGGCAGTTTGGCTGCCAAAGGTTGCCCCCGAAAGCTAGGCTTTCGGTTTAGAAAGGGACTTTCGGCCGCCGAAAGAGGGAGTTCGGCCGCCGAAAGTGTGTGAGGTTCGTCTCTGGACGAGACCTTCGGCCGCCGAAGGTGCCGCCGAACATGCATGAGTTTCGTCTCTGGAGTGGGGTTTCGGCTGCCGAACCTGCCGCCGAAAGTGCCCTGTCCAGCTTTCCTTTGCATGTTTTATGTGATGGTTTGAGGATTGTTAGAGGGGTTTTGGGGAGTTTCGTAGAGATGTTCTTGAGTGAGTTTAGTCCCTCATTTGCGTCCACCTGTGTAGGTACGGACCAGAGGAATCAGGGAGGTCAGCAGTGAGTCCAGTGTCAGAACTTGCAGAGTCAGTGCAGAGATAACCAGGTGAGTGGAATTTAACTTAATGTTTTAATCTGACAACAGAATATTTTATCATGCTTCATGCATCATGACTATGCTCTAGGGTGAGTGCATTAGTGTACACAAAGATGATGCATTGCATTTATCCTTGTACTTGGCATGGCTCCTTGTACATTGCTTATGTGAGACGGCACGGACTTCGTGAGGATTCATTAGCCCTCAGAGGAAAGACCTGGAACAGCCCTACGGGGACCAGGCACATATACAAAGACCATGAACAGCCCTACGGGGACCAGGCACATGGTACTTAGGTACCCCAGATGAGATAGAGGGAGTTTTGATCCGTCCGGCCGAGGTTATGTGATTATGTGTTGCATTCCATGAGAGCATGTTTTATCACCTATATTTGCCTATTCTACTCACTGGGCTATCGTAGCTCATCCCTCTCCCCTAACTCCAGTTGTGCAGGTTCAGAGATCAGAGAGAACTCAGCAGGGTACAGGAAGAGTACAAAGTCTTGTAATAGCTAGTGTGGACATGTAAATGTAAAGAGATAAGGTTTATGTATAGTGTATAGAATGGTGCTTGACTATAAGAGGTGTAATCCCTTGTTCTTTTCACATGATCAGTTTATGTTTACATATATTGTTGTATGTTTATGAGCAAAACCAGGCTTAACATTATGAGTGTGATCCGCCTAGAGCCATGAGGAGCTCTAGTAGGGATTAGTATAGAACAGAGAATGTGCATGCACAGGTTAAGCCTGAGAATGAAGAAAAGTTTTATGTTTTTACAGCAAATGTATGATCATGTATGGGATGTCAAAGGTATACAGACAGGATAGCAGGCTTACTACGGGTCCCGGCGACCTTAAGTCGATCTGGATCCTAGTGCCGGTGGCAGTTCGGTTTCCGGGCTGTTATAGGCCGTAGGCAAGTTGGCACCAACCTGGGAGAGCCCCTTCAGAATAGCAAAAGTGGTCAGGCCAGGAGTATACCGAATTGAAGATATGCAGGGAAACCCTGAGCCCCATGCCTGGAATATCCAACACTTGAAAAGGTACTTCCCCTGAGGTATCGACAAATGTAAAAGACCTATTGTATCTTAAAGCATGATAATAAAGTAGGCGGTGCTTATTGTCCTAATTCATTATTTGTCTCTACTCACATTGCTTTCATGAAAGAAACAAAAAAGAAAAATGAAACAGGCATAAATACCCGAGACCTCAGTTAGGTAGATGGTCGGGCTCCTAAAAGGCCCCCGACACCACAAAACCAGCTGAGATGACGAAGCGACAGTAAGGCCAATGAGCCTGAATCTTGCCCAAGACCTCAGTTAGGTAGATGGTCGGTGTAACGCCCCGGAAATCCGGACCGCTACCGGCGCTAGGATTCAGGTCGGCTTAAGGCCGCCGGAACCCGTAGCAAGCCTACATACATCCTGTTTACCTGTTTAATCCCATACATGATCAACAAACATACATAAGAATTAAAACTTTTCTTTTTCTTCATTCACCAAACTCAACCTGTGCATGCACTATACTCATCATATACATAAACATTAATCCCTCTGTGGGATTTCATCAAAGCCTCTATGGCAATATACATTCAGTGTTGAGTTGGTTCACATATTCATCATAAAATAAGATCATGTACATACCAAGGGATTAACAAATACTATGGTCAAGCACAACTCTATCCTCAATAACATAGTTACATAAACATAACTGTTTCAAACTTTACATTACATTCTTATCATTTGTCATGTCCACATACTCTAGCTATTACATACATATGACTTTTCTCTTCTTTTCTCCTCTATCACCCCCGTACTTGCAAACCTGGGGTTAGGGGAGAGGGGTGAGCTAAAAGCCCAGTGAGCAGAAACTAAAAACATTATATTAAAGTTCATGCTTTCATGAAATGCATCATATCACAGACAATCCACATCAAGGGTGAACCTGTCACCAATTAGTCCCAACATAGTCTCGTGCCAGGCCGTAGCATGGGGTCCTGGTCTTCCTGTCATAACATACATAAAGTCTCGTGCCAGGCCGTAGCATGGGGTCCTGGTCTTCCTGTCATATCATATATAAAGCCTCGTGCCAGGCCGTAGCATGGGGTCCTGGTCTTCCTGTCATATCATATATAAAGCCTCGTGCCAGGCCGTAGCATGGGGTCCTGGTCTTCCTGTCATATCATACATAAAGTCTCGTGGACTAATTGGATCATACAGCATTCACCCACAACCACAAAGTAAAATGCAATGCGACATATTCGTGAACTAATGCAATCAGCCTATTACATGTCATCATGATGCATGAAACATGCTCAAAACATTTAATTGCTTGATTTAAAACATTAAGCTTGTTTCCACTCACCTCTGGTTAGCTCTGACCAGACACTGAAGCAGCTCACTCACTGCTGGGGTCCTCGGTTCCTCGGGTCCGAACCTACACAGGTGGACTCCAATGAGGGACCAAACATATATAAACACAACTCTAATATATCCCCCAAAAACCCCCTAAAACATCATGAAAACATCACAGAAAATATGCATGAAATGGCTGAACAGGGCACCTTCGGCGGCACCTTCGGCGGCCGAAAGCCCCAGACAGAGACGAAACTCAGCTAGGTTCGGCGGCACCTTCGGCGGCCGAAAGTGCCAGACAGAGACGAAAGTCTCTTTTCGGGGGCACCTTCGGCAGCCGAAAGCTGCCTTCACAAGAGGGGTTCGGCGGCCGAAACTCCCTTCGGCTGCCGAACCTGGTTTCTGCCAAACGGCAGAAACTTGGTTCAAATGAACCTCCTGCCTCCCAAAACCATAGATCATGCATATTTCTCAACCAAAACACACATACAAGTTCCTAGGGGTCTCAAACATGCATATACCCCATCTACAACACTTCATTCACACACAATCAAGCTACATTGCTCAAACGTCATCAAAACCCATAAACTCAACATATGTCCTAACATGCATTTCTACCCATAGATCTTACTTAAAACTTGTTTAAAACATAAAAAGGGTTCAAGATCGACCCTTACCTCTTGAAGAAACGAGAGGAAAGCGATCCTAGCTTGGAGATGGAGAGATTAAGCTCTTTGAACCTCCAAGCACTCAAAACTTGCTCAAAGCTCACAAATCTTCAAAACAAAGTTATAAACTTGTTAAAACCATGAAAGATCTAGAGGAAACACTCAAGATCGAGGGAGGAACGGTGGAGACTCACCTTGGCCGACAATGGGAGAGAAAAAGCTCGCCCGTGCGGACCAAGGGGACCCTTTTATAGTGGCTGGCCAGGCCACGTTCGGGGGCCGAATGTGCCTCCGCATCCATGCAATGTTCGGCGGCCGAACATAAGGTTCGGCGGCCGAACCTGCACTTCCCTCATTTAGACTTTCGGGGGCCTAACGTGCCTCCCAAAGTCCATGCATGTTCGGCGGCCGAAAGTGAGTTTCGGCGGCCGAACCTGAGTTTTTCCTTAAAGAATTTTCATGCAAAAACTTATTTAAAATCATATTTGAAACATTAAAATACATGAAAACATTTTATAAAAACATGCTTTTACCCTTCTAGAGGTTTCCGACACCCAAATTCCACCGGACGGTAGGAATTCCGATACCGGAGTCTAGCCGGGTATTACATTCTCCCCCCCTTAAGAACATTCGTCCCCGAATGTTCCTCAACTAGTACATGCATAGCGAAACAAACATAACATACACACATATAGCACATGGAACACATCTCAACTAACCTTAGAAGAGGTGGGGGTACTGCTGGAGCATGGACTCCCGGGTCTCCCAAGTGCATTCTTCCAAATTGTGGTGGTTCCAAAGGACTTTCACCATCGGGATTTCCTTGTTCCTCAACTTTCTGATCTGAGTGTCAAGAATCCGCACTGGCTGTTCAACATAAGTGAGATCCTCTTGGATCTCCACATCAGGCTCGCTAAGAACCTTGCCCGGATCTGACACGAACTTCCTCAACATGGAAACATGGAAAACCGGATGGATTCTCTCCATAGAAGCAGGCAAGTCCAGCTTGTACGATACATTCCCAATCCTTTGCAGGACTTCAAAGGGTCCAATGTACCGCGGAGCTAGCTTACCCTTCTTACCAAATCGAACCACCCCTTTCATTGGAGACACCTTGAGCAATACTAGATCCCCCTCCTGAAACTCTACCTGTTTCCTGCGGATGTCTGCATAACTTTTCTGCCTGCTGGTGGCAGTCTTTATCCTTTCTCTGATAATAGGCACCACCCTGCTGGTGATCTCAACAAGCTCAGGCCCTGCTAAGGACCTCTCTCCAACCTCTTCCCAGCAAACGGGTGACCTGCACTTCCTCCCATACAAAGCTTCATATGGAGCCATCCCTATGCTAGCATGATAGCTGTTATTGTAGGCAAACTCCACCAAAGGTAGATGTTGCTTCCAAGAACCGCCAAAATCTAGCACACACATTCTGAGCATATCTTCTATGGTCTGGATGGTCCTCTCTGACTGTCCGTCTGTCTGTGGATGGAAGGCAGTGCTAAAATCCAACCTAGTACCCATAGCACTCTGCAGACTCCGCCAAAACCTGGAGGTAAACTGGGGCCCTCTATCTGACACTATAGATACCGGGACCCCATGTAGTCTGACAATCTCCTCAACATACACCTGCGCTAATTTATCCACAGAGTAGTTGCTCCTAACTGGAATGAAGTGAGCAGATTTGGTGAGTCTGTCCACAATCACCCATATGGAGTCTAGTCTGTTGGACGTTGCCGGTAACCCCACTACAAAATCCATAGCTATGTTCTCCCATTTCCACTCTGGAATCGGCAGTGGGTTAAGCATTCCAGCCGGCTTCTGATGTTCCAGCTTCACCCTCTGACATATTTCGCAGGCTGACACGAACTGTGCCACTTCCCTCTTCATAGCTGGCCACCAATACACCCTCTTCAGATCTTGATACATCTTGGTGGCTCCAGGGTGAATGCTGTATCTTGCATTATGAGCCTCTCTCATAATGTCTCCTTTAAGCCCGATGTCATCTGGTACACATAGTCTATTCCCATAGCGGAGGATCCCTTTGTCATCGAATCTGAACTCACTATCTTTGCCTGACTGAACAGTCCTGGCAATCTTCACTAACTCTGGGTCCTCGTGCTGTTTCTGAGCCACCTGCTCCAGAAACACGGGAGTTACTTTCATCTGTGCAATCAAAGCACCTGTACCAGACAACTCCATCTGTAGACCCTCCTCAATGAGCTTATAAAATTCCTTCACCACCGGTCTCCTCTCTGCCGTGATGTGGGATAGACTGCCAAGTGATTTCCGGCTTAAGGCATCAGCTACTACATTAGCCTTACCCGGATGGTACTGTATCTTACAATCATAGTCACTGAGCAGTTCTACCCATCTCCTCTGCCTCAAGTTCAAATCTCTCTGACTCAAGATGTGCTGCAGGCTCTTATGATCTGTGAAGATCTCACATTTTACCCCATAGAGGTAATGCCTCCACATCTTGAGGGCAAAGATAACCGCTGCCATCTCCAGATCGTGTGTGGGGTAATTCATCTCATGCCTCTTTAGCTGTCTTGAAGCATAAGCGATCACCCTACCATTCTGCATCAACACACAACCCAAGCCTACTCTGGATGCATCACAGAATACTGTGAAGTCCTCATTGCTGGTTGGCAGAGCTAACACTGGTGCTGAAGTCAACCTCTTCTTGAGCTCCTCAAAGCTTCCTTCACATCGATCGGTCCACTCGAACCTCTGATTCTTTCTGGTCAATCTGGTTAAAGGAGCTGCAATTTTGGAGAAGTCCTGTACGAACCTCCTGTAATAACCAGCCAAACCCAAGAAACTTCTGATCTCTGTCACTGAGGTGGGTCTGGGCCAGTTAGTCACAGTCTCTACTTTCTTGGGGTCTACCTCTATTCCATTCTCTGACACTATATGCCCCAAGAATGATATGCTCCTTAACCAGAACTCACACTTGGAGAACTTGGCATACAAGCCATGTTCCCTCAAGGTCTGCAAAACTATCCTCAGATGATGGGCATGCTCCTCTGCATTCCTGGAATACACTAGGATATCATCTATGAAGACAATAACGAAGTGATCCAGGTATGGTCTGAATATTCTGTTCATGAGGTCCATGAATGCTGCAGGGGCGTTGGTTAACCCAAACGGCATTACAAGGAACTCATAGTGCCCATATCTGGTCCTGAAGGCCGTCTTTGGCACGTCCTCCTCTCTGATTCTCAACTGATGGTACCCGGATCTCAGATCTATTTTGGAGAAACAACCCGCTCCTGCTAGCTGGTCGAATAGATCGTCGATCCTTGGCAATGGGTACTTATTCTTGATGGTGACTTTGTTCAACTGCCTGTAGTCGATACAAAGCCTGAGGGATCCATCCTTTTTCTTCACAAAGAGTACTGGAGCACCCCAAGGTGAGGTACTCGGTCGGATGAAACCCTTATCTACCAGTTCCTGCAACTGTTCTTTTAACTCTTTCATCTCGGCTGGCGCCATCCTGTAGGGAGGGATAGAGATCGGTCTGGTACCAGGCATTAACTCAATTTCGAACTCTATCTCCCTAGCAGGTGGTAACCCTGGCAGCTCGTCTGAGAAAACATCTAAGAACTCACTCACCACAGGCACTGAGGCGGGCTCTCTAACATGACTATCCAACTCCCTCACATGAGCTAGAAACCCCTGACATCCCCTCCTAAGCAACCTACGAGCCTGAAGAGCTGAAATTAGACCTCTAGGTGTACCCCTCTTGTCTCCTCTGAAGACGACCTCTGACCCATCCTGACATCTGAACTTAACTACCTTGTCCCTGCAGTCCAAGGTAGCACCATGGGTAGATAGCCAATCCATCCCTAGAATGACGTCAAAGTCTGTCAAATCTAGAACCACAAGGTCGGCGGACAAGCATCTTCCCTCTATAAAAACTGGACTACACTGGCAGACTGCCTCTGCCACTGACGGGTCGCACTTGGGTCCACTGACCCATAGGGGACACTCTAACTCAGAGACCATCAATCCTAACCTCTGAACGGCTCTCGGTGCAATAAAAGAGTGAGATGCACCCGGGTCCATTAATGCATACACATCAGAACACCCAATGATGAGATTACCTGACACCACGGTGTTGGATGTGTTAGCCTCCTGCTGCGTCATGGTGAAGATCCTGGCTGGAGCTGACGGACCCTCACCTCTGAACCCTGCTGAAGAAGAGGCTGACCCTCTCCCTCTGCCTCTGCCACTGGCCTGTGTAGCAGCTGGAGCTACTGGCTGTGCCACACTTCCTGAAGCTGTCTGCTGTGTCTGTGCCGTAGGAACTGCTTTAGGACATTGCCATGACATATGCCCCTCTTGCCCACATCTGTAGCAGGTCGTTGTCCCAAACCGGCATAAACCCCTGTGTGGCCTACCACACTTCGCACAAGCTGCATTATCTGCCCCAGAACTAGAACCACTGCCAAACCCCAGACTAGACTTGACCTTGTTCCAGAACTTATTCTTCTTACCCTTGGGCTTACCCCATCTCTTACTGCCTGAAGCTGCTGCACTCAAGGTAGAGGGATCTAACCTTCCCCCACCCGGAGTTTTAGAACCAGAAGCTTGCCCTGAAAAAGGCAATAGCTCCAAGAATTTATCCGTGAACTCCTCTACACTCATGTGCTCTGACTGCCTCAGTTGTTCAAACTCAATCATTTTCAGTTCTCTAGAACTGTCTGGAAAAGCCCATCCAGCGAACTCATTCGCAAATTCTTCCCATGTCATACCGTCTAGTCTCGGGTCCACATAACACTTGAACCATTCCCGTGCCTTCTTGCACTTTAAAGTGAACCCTGCCATCTGAATGGCCCTGCTGTCACTTGCCCCTAGCTCATCAGTTATTGTCTTCACTACTCTCAGATACTCAAAGGGGTCATCCCCTGACTTGTATTTGGGAGCATCTAGCTTGAGGTAATCTGTCATCTTTACCTTGCTCCCATCGACTGAGCTAGGTCTAGGAGGTTGAGTAACTGGGGCTGCTGGTTCTGTAGGTGGTGGAGGTGGAGGTGCAGCATTCCCCGAGGTGGGGTTTGCCGGGTTTGGATAGAAGGGTGAGGGTGGATAAGCTGGGTACTGTGTATAGGGTGGATAGAAAGGTGGATAAGGCATGTAGGTAGGGTAGGGGTTAAAGCTGGAGTAATCCGATGTGCCTCCCATCGGATACCCTGAACCCTGTGGGAAGGGTGGATAATGGGGTGGAAAACCATACCCCGAGGCCTGAACGCCTCCTTGAGACTCCCCTGTCCCTTCTTCCTGCATGCTCACATCCAGGTTCTCATCCCTCCTCTGATCCTCTTCCATAACCTCCCTCACATCTGAAGAACTTCCTCCTCTATTTGTCCCCCTTCTGCTAGCATCAAAAGACCTTCTAGGGTCCCTTGACACTCTCTCTCTGTTGGCTCTACAAGACATTGCCCTAGGCAATGTAGGAGGACGGGCGCTCGTGCCCTCATCCTCAGGTGGCACTCCAGTCAATCGCGCAGATCGACGAGTTCCTCTCATCCTATTCTCTGAAAAACAGCTCATAACAAGCAAACATTAGCATCATATGGTTCATGTGGGCACACATGAACCCTCATCACATACATCACATAGCATAGCATGTCATCCATGCACATGTACAAAATCATGGCATTTCACATCATTATACAAGACAGGACTCAACATCCTATCCTAGTGGACATGACCTTCCTATTGTGCTTGACCTTCTAGAACATCTATGAGCCCGACACTCTAGGTCCGATCCTATGAACCTAGGGCTCTGATACCATTCTGTAACGCCCCGGAAATCCGGACCGCTACCGGCGCTAGGATCCGGGTCGACTTAAGGCCGCCGGGACCCGTAGCAAGCCTGACATATAACCTGTAAACCTGTATAATCCCATACATGATCAACAACATGCATAAAAATTAAAACTTTTCCTCATACATACTGTCATCAACTAACTCAACCTGTGCATACTCTGAACATATTCATAACATAGTCCCTCTGTGGGATCTCATCAAGCCTTAAAGGCAAAACAACCTGTGTTGAGTTAGTTTACATAAACATCATAACATAAGATCATGTATATACAAAAGGGATTAACAATACATTATGGTCAAGCACAACTCTATCCTCAATAACCTCATTACATAACATTCTGAATATTTTTACATTTCGTCATAATACAATTGTCATGTCCACAAACTAACTATTACATACATATGACTTTTTCTCGTCTTGCCTTCTCTATCTATCCCGTACCTGCAAACCTGGGGGTTAGGGGAGAGGGGTGAGCTAGATGCCCAGTGAGTAGAACTATAAAAAGAATATTTAAAACATGCTATCATGAAATGCGTCACTGCACAAACAAATCACACCACGGATGGACTGATTCAAAAATCCCTCAACTCCATGCCCGGCCCTATTATGGGCACCACAGGACTTCGTATTGCCCGGCCCTATTATGGGCACCACAGGACTTCGTACTCGGAGTTATTGCCCGGCCCTATTATGGGCACCACAGGACTTCGTATTGCCCGGCCCTATTATGGGCACCACAGGACTTCGTATTCAGAAGGCTAATGAATCATCCTAATGTCCATCCACTATCATCTATCACAACAATACAATGCGGCATAGTCGTGAATTCTAATGCAAACAACCTATAATATGATCATGATGCATGAAGCATGATAAAAGCATTTCATTTCTTAATTTAAAAAGGTTAAGTTTAGTTCCACTCACCTCTGGCTGACTCTGACAAACTCTGTAGCAGCTGGCTCACTGCTGGGGTCCTTGGTTCCTCGGGTCCGAACCTACACAGGTGGACTCCAATGAGGGACCAAACATACAAAAACATAACTCTAATATATTCCCCAAAAACCCCCCTAAAACATCCTGAAAATATCACATAGAGATATGCATGAAGTGGCTGAACAGGGCACTTTCGGCGGCACCTTCGGCAGCCGAAAGTCCTGGACAGAGACGAAACTCAGGTAGGTTCGGCGGCACCTTCGGCGGCCGAAAGTCCCAGACAGAGACGAAAGTCTCTTTTCGGGGGCAACTTCGGCAGCCGAATGCTGCCTCCACAAAGGGGGTTCGGCAGCCGAAACTCCCTTCGGCGGCCGAACCTGGTTTCTGCCAGAAGGGCAGAAACTTGGTTCAACCGAACCTCTTGCCTCCCAAAACCTCCAATCATGCATAATCTCGTTCTACAACATGCATACCGCACATACATTACACCTAGGGGTCTCAAACTATCATATACCCCAACTACAACACTTCAAACACACAAAAATCAACATACATTGCTCAAATCATCAAAATAACCCATAAACTCAACATATAACCTAACATGCATTTCTACCCTTAGATCTAGCATAAAACTTACTTAAAACACATGAGGAGCTTAAGATCGGCCCTTACCTCTTGAAGATCGAGAGGGAGACGACCTAAACTTGGAGATCCACGAAAATGAGCTCCTGAGTTCCCAAAACTCCAAAACTTGGTTTAAACGTTCAAAACTTGAAATGTGAGTTTAAAACTCAAGAAAAATGGAAGAGATTTGGAGGAAGAACACTAGAGTTGCAAAGGGAAGGTCGGAAGCTTGCTGTGGCCGAAAATGGGAGAAAGCTCGCCCATTTCGGCTAAGTGCCCTTTTTATAGGTGGCTGGCCAGGCCACGTTCGGGGGCCGAATGTGCCTCCGCATCCATGCAATGTTCGGCGGCCGAACTTGACTTTCGGCGGCCGAACCTGAACTTCCCTAACTCATGCTTTCGGGGGCCTAACGTGCCTCCAAAACGCATGCATGTTCGGCGGCCGAACTTGACTTTCGGCGGCCGAACCTGGGTTTCCCTCCAATGCTATTTTCATGCAAAAAACTCATTTAGTTTCATACTTTAAAACCATTAAAAACATGAAAACATTTTATGAAAGCATGGTTCTACCCTTCTAGAGGTCTCCGACATCCGAGATTCCACCGGACGGTAGGAATTCTGATACCGGAGTCTAGCCGGGTATTACAGTCCTCCCCGACGCCAGACCGGTGAAGCAGAAGAAGAGGGTGGTAGGAAGGGAGAAGCAACAGGCCACCAGGGAGGAAGTACAGAAGTTAGAAGAGGCAGGCTTTATCAGGGAAGTTATGTATCCGCAGTGGTTAGCAAATCCTGTATTAGTCAAAAAAACCAATGGCAAATATAGGATGTGCATAGATTTTACTGATCTGAATCAGGCCTGTTCTAAAGATTGTTATCTCCTCCCTGATATTAATAAAATGGTCGACTCTATGGCCAGTTTCGATTACATGTCTTCTTTGGATGCTATGTCTGGTTATCATCAAATCCCAATGGACAGGTCAGACGAAGAAAAGACCTCATTCATAATAGAAGATGGGACCTACTGCTATAAAGCTATGCCCTTCGAGCTAAAAAACGCCGGGGCAACATACCAAAGACTGATGAACAAAATTTTCAAAAATCAGATCGGCAGAAACGTGGAAGTTTATGTAGATGATATGGTGGTCAAAAGCCCAACTTTCCAGCAGCACATGGAAGATGTGAGGGAAGTGTTTGAGGTGTTAGAACAGTATAGAATAAGGCTGAACCCAGCAAAGTGTGCCTTTTCCATCAGAGGAGGAAAGTTCCTGGGATACATGGTGAGTGGGAAAGGCATCGAGCCCAACCCAAAGAAAGTGGAAGCTATACTGAATATGCCAGAACCGACCTGTGTAAGGGATGTCCAGAGATTGACGGGGAGAGTGGTAGTGTTAAACTGCTTCATGTCTAGGTCGGCAGAGAAATGTTTGCCATTCTTCAAGAAGTTGAGGAAAGTACCAAACTTCGAATGGACGGAAGATTGTCGAGAAGCTTTCGAGGAACTCAAAGGCTACCTCAGCTCGCCCCATGTGCTTAGTAGTCCCTTGGAAGGAGAAGAACTTCTGATATACTTGGCAGCCTCTGAACAAGCGATCAGTGCAATATTGGTGAGAGAAGATGAAAGGGAACAAAAGCCAGTGTTTTACGTCAGCAAGGTGCTTAAGGATGCCGAGGTCAGATATCTGAATATTGAAAAGGTGGCATATGCTCTATTGCTAGCAGTCCGGAAGTTTAGGGTCTATCTGGAAAGCCATCAGGGTGTAGTGATGACAGACCAACCTCTGAAGAAGATTCTGCGCAGGCCGGAAACATCAGGCCGGATGCTCGCTTGGTCCATGGAGATCAACCCTTACTGCCTAGAGTATCGACCTCGAACCGCTATAAAATCGCAGGCCCTTGCTGATTTCATAGCAGAATGCTCGTTCAACGAAGAGCAGGGAAAGTCATTTTTTGAAGCATCGGGGAATGGGAGAGAAGAAGAGCCTCTACAAGAATTCGACCGGAAGTTATATGTAGACGGGGCATCAAGCGCCGGGGGCAGTGGCGCCGGGATAATGCTTAAAGGACCTGGAGAATTTAAGGTCTGTTACACCCTACGCCTAGAATTCAAGGCCTCCAATAACGTGGTAGAGTATAAAGCTCTAATAAATGGGATGCTGGTGGCAATGGAGGTAGGGGCAACCGACTTCGAAGTGAATAGTGACTCCCAGCTGGTGATCAATCAGGTAACTGGGGCATATCAAGCCAGAGATCCAACCATGTAGAATTACCTAGCAAAGGTAAAAGCCATAGAAGCCGAGCTCAAGGGTCGGGGAACCATTGTCAAATACCAAAGAATACCTTGAGAAGAAAACGAAGAAGCAGACCTGCTTAGTCGGTTATCCAAGGAAGAACTAGAACAGCTCCCTGATGAAGTATACATACAGCACGTCAGTACACCTGCTTTTAATAAATCAGCCACTGTGTTGCAGGTAGAACAAAGCAAGACTTGGATGACCCCATACCTGGAATATCTGGAAAAGGGAAAGCTCCCTGAAGACAAGGATGAAGCAAGAAAGATAGCAGCTCGTGCTGCTAACTACCAAGCAGTGAGGGGACCTTGTACAGAAGGGGGAAGTCCAGCCCATGGCTCCGATGTGTAAGCCCAGAGGAGGCAATAAAGGTGATGGAAGAGGTACACAGGGGCATGTGCGGAGCTCACGAAGGAGCAGGAACACTGGCTAATAAAATATTCAGGCAAGGGTACTACTGGCCCACTGTTAAAAGAGAGGCGGAAGAGTTCGTCCGGAAATGCGATGTATGCCAGAGGTTTGCCAACGCCATCAATATCCCGACCACTCCTCAATCTAGCATATCCAGCCCGTGGCCGTTCTCACAATGGGGAATAGACATCCTGGGGCCCTTTCCCAAGACCACGGGGCAGAGGAAATTCGTGGTAGTGGCTGTGGAATACTTCTCAAAATGGCCAGAGGCGGAGGCAATTCCTACAATCACAGCCCGCCAGATGATAGATTTCGTATGGGGGCACATCATCTGCAGATTTGGCGTACCGAGGGTGCTCGTTTCAGACAACGGCAAGCAATTTGACTGCAGCGCCTTCAGAGCATTTACGGCCAACATGGGCATATGGCACAAGTTCTCCTCAGTGGCCCATCCTCAGACCAACGGCCAAACAGAGGTCACCAACAGAGCTATCCTCCAGGGATTGAAGAAATGGCTAGATGGGGCAAAGGCGAACTGGGCGGAAGAGCTCAATAGCATCCTGTGGGCACTCCGAACTACCCCCAGAACATCCACTAAAGAAACGCCCTTTGCACTCACTTTTGGTACAGAGGCCGTAGTCCCAGTCTAGCTGCAAATCCCCACTCATCGAGTCCAATTTACTAACGAGAGCACTAACGATAACAAGTTAAGGAGCAACCTGGATGCTCTCGAAGAGGTTAGGGAGGAAGCCCAAGTTCGAACTGCTGCTTACCAACAACGAGCAGCCCGCTACTACAACCAAATGGTCAGGGAAAGAAGCCTAAAGGTGGGAGACCTAGCCCTAAGAAACCTGGAGGCTACGGGAAAAAGAGCGGCCGTGTAATACCCGGCTCGAGTCCGGCATCGGAATTCCTATAGTCCGGTGGAATCTCGGGTGTCGGAACCCTCGAGAAGGGTAATACATATGTTTTTTAAGGTATTTTCACTGGTTTTCATGTTTTGAAGGGTTAAAAGACTTGAGTTTTGAAAGAAAAGCAACAAGGGAGAAATGCAAAGGTTCGGCCGCCGAAGGTCACTTTCGGCCGCCGAACATTGCATGGTTGCGGCTTCACGTTCGGCTGCCGAAGGTGGTCTGGCCAGCCACCTATAAAAGGGCCAAGGGTCGGTGGAAGGAGGTTATTTCTCCTCCACTTGCAGCCAGAGGTGAGTTTCAGCCTCTCCCCACGTTGACTTTCATATTTTCCATGATTTTCATCAAATCTTTCAAGAGTTTTAAGAGTTTTGGTGACTTATGAAGGTTTTGAGCAAAAGAAGCAAGTTTTGAAGCTTGGAGCTTTGGAAGAGCTTTTCTTCATATCTCCACGTTAGGATCCTTCATCCTCAAGTTGTGTAAGAGGTAAGTGAAGATCCTGAGCTTCTTTGATGATTTTGAAAGGTTTTATGAAGTTTGTATGGGTAGTTTGCATGTTTAGGTTTAGGTGAGGTTTTTGGTGATTTGTGGTGTTCCAGCATGATTAAGTGTTATGTGCTATGGTTGTTTGGGGTTTAGGATAGTTTTAGACCCCTTTGTGCATATATATGTGTATATGCTAGTTGGGAGTAGTTGATATGCATGTTTGTAGGTTTTTGGGCAAAGTTTGCATGAAACAGAGCAGGGTTCTGCCCTTCGGGCAAAACCAGGTTCGGCCGCCGAAGGAAGGTTCGGCCGCCGAACCCCTTGTGGAGGCAGTTTGGCTGCCAAAGGTTGCCCCCGAAAGCTAGGCTTTCGGTTTAGAAAGGGACTTTCGGCCGCCGAAAGAGGGAGTTCGGCCGCCGAAAGTGTGTGAGGTTCGTCTCTGGACGAGACCTTCGGCCGCCGAAGGTGCCGCCGAACATGCATGAGTTTCGTCTCTGGAGTGGGGTTTCGGCTGCCGAACCTGCCGCCGAAAGTGCCCTGTCCAGCTTTTCTTTGCATGTTTTATGTGATGGTTTGAGGATTGTTAGAGGGGTTTTGGGGAGTTTCGTAGAGATGTTCTTGAGTGAGTTTAGTCCCTCATTTGCGTCCACCTGTGTAGGTACGGACCAGAGGAATCAGGGAGGTTAGCAGTGAGTCCAGTGTCAGAACCTGCAGAGTCAGTGCAGAGATAACCAGGTGAGTGGAATTTAACTTAATGTTTTAATCTGACAACAGAATATTTTATCATGCTTCATGCATCATGACTATGCTCTAGGGTGAGTGCATTAGTGTACACAAAGATGATGCATTGCATTTATCCTTGTACTTGGCATGGCTCCTTGTACATTGCTTATGTGAGACGGCACGGACTTCGTGAGGATTCATTAGCCCTCAGAGGAAAGACCTGGAACAGCCCTACGGGGACCAGGCACATATACAAAGACCATGAACAGCCCTACGGGGACCAGGCACATGGTACTTAGGTACCCCAGATGAGATAGAGGGAGTTTTGATCCGTCCGGCCGAGGTTATGTGATTATGTGTTGCATTCCATGAGAGCATGTTTTATCACCTATATTTGCCTATTCTACTCACTGGGCTATCGTAGCTCATCCCTCTCCCCTAACTCCAGTTGTGCAGGTTCAGAGATCAGAGAGAACTCAGCAGGGTACAGGAAGAGTACAAAGTCTTGTAATAGCTAGTGTGGACATGTAAATGTAAAGAGATAAGGTTTATGTATAGTGTATAGAATGGTGCTTGACTATAAGAGGTGTAATCCCTTGTTCTTTTCACATGATCAGTTTATGTTTACATATATTGTTGTATGTTTATGAGCAAAACCAGGCTTAACATTATGAGTGTGATCCGCCTAGAGCCATGAGGAGCTCTAGTAGGGATTAGTATAGAACAGAGAATGTGCATGCACAGGTTAAGCCTGAGAATGAAGAAAAGTTTTATGTTTTTACAGCAAATGTATGATCATGTATGGGATGTCAAAGGTATACAGACAGGATAGCAGGCTTACTACGGGTCCCGGCGACCTTAAGTCGATCTGGATCCTAGTGCCGGTGGCAGTTCGGTTTCCGGGCTGTTATAGGCCGTAGGCAAGTTGGCACCAACCTGGGAGAGCCCCTTCAGAATAGCAAAAGTGGTCAGGCCAGGAGTATACCGAATTGAAGATATGCAGGGAAACCCTGAGCCCCATGCCTGGAATATCCAACACTTGAAAAGGTACTTCCCCTGAGGTATCGACAAATGTAAAAGACCTATTGTATCTTAAAGCATGATAATAAAGTAGGCGGTGCTTATTGTCCTAATTCATTATTTGTCTCTACTCACATTGCTTTCATGAAAGAAACAAAAAAGAAAAATGAAACAGGCATAAATACCCGAGACCTCAGTTAGGTAGATGGTCGGGCTCCTAAAAGGCCCCCGACACCACAAAACCAGCTGAGATGACGAAGCGACAGTAAGGCCAATGAGCCTGAATCTTGCCCAAGACCTCAGTTAGGTAGATGGTCGGGCTCCTAAAAGGCCCCCGACACCACAAAACCAGCTGAGATGACGAAGCGACAGTAAGGCCAATGAGCCTGAATCTTGCGCAAGACCTCAAAGAGGAGCAATAAAGGCCGGCGGGATCACCAAGATCTCCCCGGAGCAAAAACGGCCAGGATCCCGTAGGATCTCCTGGAGCAAAAACGGCCGGCGGGATCACCAAGATCTCCCCGGAGCAAAAACGGCGATCTCCTGGAGCAAAAACGGCCGGCGAGATCACCAAGATCTCCCCGGAGCAAAAACGGCGATCTCCTGGAGCAAAAACGGCCGGCGGGATCACCAAGATCTCTCCGGAGCAAAAACGGCCAGGATCCCGTAAGATCTCCTGGAGCAAAAACGGCCGGCGGGATCACCTAGATCTTCCCGGAGCAAAAACGGCCAGGATCCCGTAAGATCTCCCCGGGGCAAAAACGGCCGGCGGAATCACCAAGATCTTCCCGGAGCAAAAGCGGCCGGTGGAATCACCAAGATCTCCCCGGAGCACAAACGGCCAAGATTCCTGAAACACAGCCCGTATAAGGCTCGTCAAAGAAAGCAAGAAGTTAAGTATTGACTTCACAAGTGAGGAAGACGAAATTCCGAACTCCTGAGCTCGGCACACAGATAGCTCATCAGCTTATACAAAGAACAAAAAATCTGAGCTCTTTAATCCGCTGAATAGACGGACTCGCGACGAAAGAAAGAGACCCAGCCTACAGCTCGGATTAACTCACAGTAAAAAACACTTAGCAATAATGACCTTGGGAGAGAAAAATGACAAAAAGCTCAACTCCCCACCCCAGTGGAGCATACAGCCCAGACCGCATCGACTGACAAAAGGTCACTTCCAGAGTGACCAAATATCCGAGCTCATAACCAGAAAGAAAGGTAAACGCGTCTAAAGTGAAGCCGTGCAGTTACAAATAAAAATCTGAAGATTTACCCCCTCACCACTCATGTAATAAATGCCGAGGAGGTAAAGGGGCAACTCGAGGAGAAATCCAAGGGCATGAGCAGATGAGACCCCAGCTCCAGCTCTTATCAAAACAGAACTAAGGGCAAAAAGGCCAGCCCTGCTTATCACCTTTAAAGGTACATGATCTGACTTATTATTATTACTAAATAAAGGTTGTATGCCCGAGCTCGTAATAACAAAGTAATAAGAGAAAAATGAGGATGTCCCTACAAGAATCATAAAAATTCATAGGTCGAGAGTTTAGCCTACAGTTAAAAACAGATCTCAAGGGTACGGCTAATCCAGCTCGGAAAGAGCTCACAGATAAAAACGCCTTAGCAAAATAGATAAGTTTATAAGCCAAAAGTTCAGTCAATTAATAGAATTTTAGTTCTGATGAGCGTGAAGGCAAAAAGAGAAAAATAATCAAAGTAAATGAAAATGAAATTTCATTCAAAGAAAAAGAAGAGTTACAGTCCAATCATCCACGATACTGAAGGAAAAACTGTCCTCAAAGGACTTACATGCCTAGGTACATTACCATCAACATTTACATCACTATCACCCACACTATTCTCTTAGCTTTCAATTCAGGAGAATCCTTACAGTTCGGAAGAAGAGCTTCACGAGTCTACTGAATCCCCCACTTTTAGCTCGGCAGACTCCCTATACTCCCTTAGACGCCCCTTACACACCAGCTGAACCCTGTCTCATTATTATAGGAGAACTGAACAAGTTGATACCCATAAGCATCTCTCACTGTTCCATCATATGCTGTGTGTGTATCACGCATGAAAAACATAAGTCTTCAAGTTAAAGTCCCAGGAAGATCAGCCTTGCCGACTGGTTACTGAATGAACAAAACATTCCATGGGAAAATTGACGAGGCATTCTGAAGAGCAAGGGAATAAGTGAATGTTGCAAAGCTACACACATACTATGTTGGACTAATTTTAGCAGATTACCCTTGCTTCCTGATTTAAACATAATCATTGATGCATTGTCCTCATTTGCATACTTGTAAGCTAAACTTTGAATATCACGAAACACATGTTTGAAAGCATCAACAGAAGCTCGATTGAGTACAACAAATCTCTGTTCCTCATAGCACAATCGCCCTATATCAAAATCCTGACACGAGCTCTCCATGAGCCGCTTCATGTTACATGTGTGAACTGCATCTTGTATTCCACAATAAATCTCAGAAACCATGTTATTCCATGAGTTTGAGTCAGGAACAGATGTCAGGAACACCACGGGAACTTTCTCCTTCTTCTCGAGAGGAAGGAAGGCAAGAGCCGGTCTTCGAGGAACCCAAGACTTCTTTGGAGCGCGAACCAGGACAAGCACTTCGGTGGGGAGGGGATGCTTGCCCCCGACCTTCTCCGCTACGCCCCCATCATCTACAACCTTCTCCGCTACACCCCCATCATCTACAAAGCTGAGTTCCCTATCCTCGGCAGTTGGGCCGACCTCGGAAAGGACCCCATGGGCATCCCTCACAAAGGCGACCTCAGCCCTACTTGCAAGGGTCCCCATCTCAGTTATGGAGGCCTCAAGCCTCTCTTCAGAAGCATCTCCAAAAGGTGGGGCAGGCTTCGCTCCCGTCAACCCGGAGTCCTCGCTCGACCTTGAAGTCCGAGGGAACCCAAGAGCTTGAATAGCTAGGCGGCTGAGACCGACCTGCCGATACTTGGCAACCTTGAAGATTTGGCACCTCAAAAGCTCAGCTCCGGGGCTCGGGCAGGAGCAGGAGGAGGAGGCCGGCTAGACAACCTGAACGATATGACTTCAGCCACTTGTTGGGTATACCCCTTCGCCGATTGTCCTACTAGGAGGGCATCTGAGGCAACGTTCAAGCTCCCCCTGGGCTGCGTAAGAATTTTAGGGGGCCTAATTTGATCCATCTTCATCTTAGAAGCTGCAAAAAATCACAAAAGCAAGATCAAAACAGACCTCCATTGTAATACCCGGCTAGATTCCGGCATCGGAATCCCTACCTTCCGGCGGAATCTCCGTTGGAATATGGAATTTTGATGATGCCAGAGTCTTCTAGAGGGGTAAAATGTGATCTCTAAAATGATTTTTACTAATTTCATGGTTTTAAATGAAAAAGAAGTGAGTTTTGAAAAGAAAAGACCAAGGAGGTTTTTGCCAGGTTCGGCCACCGAAAGTGAAGTTCGGCCGCCGAACATGAGTTGGTTTTGGGAGCGCTTTTGGCCTCCGAAAGCTATATTTGAACAAACCAGGTTCGGCCGCCGAACCTCAAGTTCGGCCGCCGAACCTCAAGTTCGGCCGCTGAACATGGGTGTAACGACCCCAAAATGGACCGTCACCGGCGCTAGGATTCAGGTCGGCTTAAGGCCGCCAGAACCCGTAGCAAGCCTGCTATACTCTCTGTGTACCTGTAAACCTTATACATGATCATACATTTTTTGTGAAAATAAAACTCTTTTCTGAACCAAGGCTTAACCTGTGCATGCACTATCTCTGTACTCTGTACTCATGTACGCTGTACTCTGTATCCCTGACTAGAGCTTGCTCTAGATGGGTTAACTCATACCTGTTAAGCCTGGTTTTCACATACAGGAAAACATATATACATATATAGATCATGTACAAAACATACATCACTAGGTCAAGCAACAACTATTACATCTCTTTAATATTACATGTCCATTCTAAGCTATTACAGATCTCTTTACTTTCCTGTACTCTGCTGGACTGTCCCTGTACACTGTACACTGAACCTGCAAAACTGGGGTTAAGGGAGTGGGATGAGCTCTATAGCCCAGTGAGTATAACAGTAAAACATCTCAGTAAAATATGATCTCATGGAATGCACCATATCACAGACAAGCCACATCAAGAGTAAACCTGTCACCACATAGTCCCAGTAACTCTGTGCCAGGGCGTAGAATCGAGCACCTGGTCTTCCTGTCATATATGTATATGTGTATATAACACCTCTGTACTTACCATTGCCAGGGCGTAGTCAAAGGCTCCTGGACTTTGCTATACCTGCCAGGGAGTAGTCAAAGGCTCCTGGACTTCGCTATACCTGCCAGGGCGTAGTCAAAGGCTCCTGGACTTCCTGTCTGAGACTATTGGATCATTCAGCATTCACTCACATCACCAAATAACAATGCAATGCAACATATTCGTGAATACTAATGCAATCAACCTATGGCATAAACATGATGCATGAGATATGCTAAAAGCAGTTTGTGGTTCAATTAAAAGTCATAAGTTTAGTTCCACTCACCTCTGGCTATCTGGACTGACTGACTCTGCAGGCTCTGAACCTCTGGAGCAGTACTCACTGCTGCTCTCTCTGGTTCCTCTGGTTCCTCTGGTTCCTCTGGTCTGTACCTATACAGATGGACTCAAATGAGGGACCAAAACTAGCTTAAGAACAACTCTATTCAACTTCCCCAAGAATCCCCTTAAACACACTCAACTATCCATGCAAAGCATGCAAAAGAAAGCTGGACAGGACACTTTCGGCGGCAGGTTCGGCGGCCGAATGTCCTCTCCAGAGACGAAACTCAAGCACCTTCGGCGGCACCTTCGGCGGCCGAATCCCCCAAACAGAGCCGAACATGCAAAACAGGCTGTGGCAGTCAAGCCACCATGCAAGAGGTTCGGCGGCCGAATGAACCTTCGGCTGCCGAACCTGAGTTCATCCAGAACTCAGCTTCAACGGCAAACCATCTTCTCCTTCCCTTCAACCTCTCAAACCATATATACTCCAACTCCTCAACACACATATACGCACGTATATGATCACAGGGGTCCAAAACTATCTAATAACCCCAAACAACAAATCAAACATAACACAGAAACATGTATACATGCATAACTCATCAAAACCACTACTTCTCATTTAAACATGCATCTCTCTCCCTTAACTTCCATAAAACCTTCAGAAAACACATAAACAGGTTCAAGAGCATTACTTACCTCCTGTAACAAGAAGCTGAACACTCTGAACTAAGGAAAACGGACCAACTCTCCTCAAACTCTCAAACTCTCACAAACTTAACTTTTTTGCTTCAAAACATTCAAACCCTTGTGAACGATCAAAACACTCTGCATGAGCTGCTCAAATTCAGCAAATAAACCAGGGGAGACGTGGCCAAGCTTCTGGCAACAAATTGGACATAACACTTGTCCAAAATGCTGACTAAGGATGCCCAACAGCTGGCTGGCCAACTCAGTTTCGGCTGCCCAATCGCATGCAAAACCATGCAACATTCGGGGGCCGAACCTGAATTCGGAAGCCGAACATTGGGCACTTTCGGCGGCCGAACTTATCTTCGGCGGCCGAACTTGGCTGAAGTCGCCATGAACTATTTTCTCTTCAAAATTCAAAACTCAAAACTATATAACTTACAAACCTTAAAACACATCATAACATGTAGAAAAAAAAAATCCTACCCTTTTTATCGAATCCCAGCACCCCGGATTCCACCAGACAACAGGAATTCCGGTGCCGGACTCTAGCCGGGTATTACATTCTCCCCTCCTTAAGAACATTCGTCCTCGAAGGTTCCTAAAACACACAAAGAACACATGAAACGGAGAAAACTAACCTCAAAACAAATATGGATACTGTTGGAGCATAGACTCCCGCGTCTCCCAGGTGCACTCTTCTAGATTATGGTGGTTCCATAGAACTTTCACCATCGGAATCTCCTTGTTCCTTAGCTGTCTGATCTGCGTGTCCAGAATCCGCACTGGCTGCTCTATATAGGTGAGATCCGTATGAATCTCCACCTCAGGCTCACTCAGAACCTGATTCGGATCCGACACAAACTGTCGTAGCATAGAAACATGAAATACCGGGTGAATTCTCTCCATAGAAGCAGGTAAATCCAGCTTATACGACACATTTCCGATCCTCTGCAACACCTCAAAGGGTCCAATGTACCGTGGAGCCAATTTACCTTTCTTTCCAAAACGAACCACTCCTTTCATTGGAGACACTTTTAGCAATACCCAACTACCCTCTTGAAACTCTAACTGCTTTCTGCGAACGTCTGCATAACTTTTCTGTCTACTCTGAGCTGTTCTGATTCTCTCTCTGATCATGGGCACTATTCTACTGGTAATCTCTACTAACTCTGGCCCTGCAAGAGCTTTCTCTCCTACCTCCTCCCAGCAAACAGGTGATCTGCACTTCCTCCCATATAATGCTTCATAAGGAGCCATCCCAATGCTAGCATGATGACTGTTATTGTAGGCAAACTCCACCAAAGGTAGATGCTGCCTCCAAGAACCGCCAAAGTCTAACACACATAGTCGAAGCATATCCTCTATGGTCTGGATGGTCCTTTCTGACTGTCCATCAGTCTGTGGGTGGAAAGCAGTACTAAATTCTAATCTCGTGCCCATCGCACTTTGCAGACTCCGCCAAAAGCGGGAGGTAAACTGAGGTCCTCTGTCTGAAACTATAGACACTGGAACTCCATGTAATCTCACTATCTCATCCAGATAGACCTGTGCCAACTTATCCACAGAATAGTTACTCCGTACTGGAAGAAAATGAGCAAATTTCGTGAGTCTGTCCACAATCACCCATATCGAGTCTATCCTGTTGGATGCTACTGGTAAACCCACTACAAAATCCATGGCTATGTTCTCCCATTTCCACTCTGGAATCGGTAATGGGTTAAGCATTCCGGCTGGTTTCTGATGCTCTAATTTCACCCTCTGACAAACCTCACAGGCTGTCACAAACTGCGCCACTTCTTTCTTCATGGCTGGCCACCAATAGACCCTTTTCAGATCCTGATACATCTTGGTGGCTCCTGGGTGAACACTATACCTCGCATTATGAGCTTCCCTCATAATGTCTTCCTTCACACTGCCCCTATCTGGTACACAAAGTCGACTCCCATAGCGAAGGATCCCTTTGCTGTCAAATCTGAACTCTCCACTCTTGCCTGACTGAAAAGTCCTGGCAATTTTCATCAACTCAGGATCCTCATGCTGTCTCTGAGCTATCTACTCCAGAAACACAGGTGTCACTCTCATCTGTGCTATCAACGCACCTGTACCAGACAACTCTAGCTGTAATCTGTCGTCAAAGAGCTTACAAAGCTCCATTACAACTGGTCTCCGCTCTGCTGCTATATGGGATAAACTGCCTAGTGACTTCCGGCTTAGGGCGTCTGCGACAACATTCGCCTTACCCGGGTGATACTGGATTTTACAATCATAATCACTGAGCAATTCGACCCACCTTCTCTGCCGCAAATTCAGCTCTCTCTGACTCAAGATGTACTGTAAACTCTTGTGATCAGTGAAAATCTCGCATTTAACCCCGTAGAGGTAATGCCGCCACATCTTAAGTGCAAAGATAACTGCTGCCATCTCTAGGTCATGGGTAGGGTAATTCAACTCGTGCTTCTTCAACTGTCTAGAAGCATAAGCTATTACTCTATCACTCTGCATCAAGACACAACCCAATCCCACTCGAGATGCATCACAGAACACTGTGAACTCTTCATTACTGACCGGCAGAGCTAACACTGGTGCTGTTGTCAATCTCCTCTTGAGCTCCTCAAAGCTCTCTTCACACTGGTCTGACCAGATAAACTTCTGGTTCTTCTGAGTCAATTTGGTCATAGGAGCTGCTATCTTTGAGAAGTTCTGAACGAACCTCCTGTAGTAACCTGCCAGTCCCAAAAAGCTTTTAATCTCAGTCACTGTCGTGGGTCTGGACCAGTTAGCTACAGCCTCTATCTTCTTGGGGTCTACCTCAATACCCTCTGCTAATACCACATGTCCCAAGAAGGCAATGCTCCGTAACCAAAACTCACACTTCGAGAACTTGGCATATAAACCATGCTCTCTCAGTGTCTGCAGAACGATCCTCAGATGCTGGGCATGCTCCTCTGCATCTCTGGAATACACTAAGATATCATCGATAAACACAATGACAAAGTGATCCAGAAACTCACTGAATACCCTGTTCATGAGATCCATAAATGCTGCAGGGGCGTTAGTCAACCCGAACGGCATCACTAAGAACTCATAATGCCCATATCTGGTCCGGAAAGCTGTCTTAGGCACATCTGCCTCTCTGACTCTTAACTGATGATACCCAGATCTCAGATCTATTTTCGAGAAACAACCTGCTCCAGCTAGCTGGTCAAATAGATCATCAATCCGAGGTAAGGGATACCTATTCTTGATAGTGACCTTGTTCAACTGTCTGTAGTCGATACAAAGTCTGAGGGATCCATCCTTCTTTCTGACAAAGAGCACTGGAGCACCCCAAGGTGAGGTACTAGGGCGGATGAAACCCTTATCTACCAAGTCCTGCAACTGTTCTTTCAACTCTGTTAACTCAGCTGGCGCCATCCTGTAGGGAGGAATAGAGATAGGTCTGGTACCTGGCAGTAATTCAATTTCAAACCCTATCTCCCTATCAGGTGGTAGTCCTGGCAAATCGTCTGGGAACACATCGAGAAACTCTCGGACTACTGGTACTGTGGCTGGTTCCCTCACCTGACTATCTAGCTCTCTCACATGAGCTAGAAACCCCTGACAACCCCTCCTAAGCAAACGACGAGCCTGAAGGGCTGAAATCATACCCCTGGGTGTACCTCTCCTGTCTCCTCTGAAGACACACTCTGACCCATCCTGGTCTCTGAGACTCACTAGCTTCTCTCGACAGTCCAACGTAGCACTATATGTAGATAACCAATCCATCCCTAGAATGACATCAAAATCCGTCAACTCTAGAACCACAAGGTCAGCTGGAAGGTATCTACCCTCGATAAACACTGGACTGAAACGACAGACTGACACTGCCACTGATGGGTCACATCTAGGTCCACTGACCCAGAGAGGATACTCTAACTCAGAGCTGATCAAACCCAATCGCTCTATGGCTCTCGAAGCAATAAAGGAATGAGAAGCACCGGGGTCCATCAAAGCATACACATCTGAACACCCAATGATGAGATTACCTGACACCACTGTGTTCGACGTGTTAGCCTCCTCCTGTGTCACTGTGAAAATCCGTGCTGGGGCTACCGGATTTCCACCTCGGGAACCTGCTGCTGAAGTAGAGGCTACCCCTCTCCCTCTACCTCTGCCACTAGTCTGAGGCATGACTGGAGCTGCTGGCCGTACAACTGGCTGTACCACACTGCCTGAACTCATCTGCTGGGATGGTGCAAAAGTCATCTGCGGACAATCCCGAGCAATATGCCCTTCCTGTCCACATCGAAAACAAGCTGTAGATCCCAACCGACAAACTCCTCCATGTGGTTTTCCGCATCGTCTGCAGACTGGAGCTGTGCCAGAGCTTGAGCCACTACCTATTCCCAGACCTGACTTGACTTTACTCCAGAACTTACTCTTTGTTCCTCTATCCCATCTTTTACTGCTTGGTGTGGGGGCTTTAGAACCCGAAGCCTGTGCCTTTGACTGTTTCTGAATATTGGCACTAGCTTCCATTTTTCTGGCTGCGTCTACTATGGTATGGAAACTCTCCTTTTCTGCTGGAAGAATCAAGGAAGCATACCTGGGATGCAGTCTCATCGTATATCTCCTTGCTTTCTTCTGATCAGTATCATAGGCTTGACCCACGTACTGAAGCAGATCCAGGAACTTATCTGTGAATTCATCAACACTCATCTCATCTGTCTGTCTCAACTGTTCAAATTCAATTACTTTCATCTCCCTCGAACTGTCAGGAAAAGCCCACCCTGCAAACCCATTGGCGAACTCTCCCCATGACATGCTGTCCATTCTAGGCTCCACATAATTCTTAAACCATTCTCTGGCTTTCTTGCATTTTAATGTGAAACCTGCCATCTCAATGGCTCTTCTATCATTTGCTCCCAATTCACTAGTTATCATCCTAACTGCTCTGAGGTAATCAAATGGATCATCTCCCGTGTTGTATTTAGGAGCATCCAATTTCAAGTACTCCGTCATTTGGACTTTACCTCCAGACGAGCTAGGTTCATGTCTGTCAACAACAGGGGCTACTGGTTCTGGTGGTAGTACTGGTTCATTTGGCTCTAGGTGTGCTGCACTTGGATGAGTAGGGGAAGAGGGATACATAGGATATGGTGGATAGTAAGGATAAGGCATATAAGGCATATAAGGAGGATATGGCACAAAACTCGAGTACTCCGACATACCTCCCATCGGATACTCTGGATAGCCAAAACCTGAGGTTTGAGCACCTCCCTGCGACTCTCCCATACCTTCCTCAAAACTGCCTATACCCATGCTGTCATCTCTAGACTGATCAATCTCCATAGCTTCCCTCCTTTCCTCTGATCTTCCTCCCCTAGCTGTTCCTCTTCTGCTCTCGTCGACAGACCTTCTAGGGTCTATTGACGTACCTTCCCTGCTAGATCTTTGCGACCTTGCCCTTGGCAATGCAGGAGGACGAGCAGCTGGTCTCTCATTCTCTGGTGGGACTCCAGTCAATCGAGCTGATCGACGAGTTCCTCGCATCTTTATTCTGGAAACACAACATATAACATACCACTTTAGCACATAAACATCACATATCAAGCATACACATACAACACTCATGGCATATCATAGCAGATAGGACTCAAGACCCTATCCTAGTGGACATGATTTCCTATTGTGCTTGACCACTTCTAACCTGTCTGAGCCCAACACTATCTCTATAGGTCCGATCATGTGAACCTAGGGCTCTGATACCAATCTGTAACGACCCCAAAATGGACCGTCACCGGCGCTAGGATTCAGGTCGGCTTAAGGCCGCCAGAACCCGTAGCAAGCCTGCTATACTCTCTGTGTACCTGTAAACCTTATACATGATCATACATTTTCTGTGAAAATAAAACTCTTTTCTGAACCAAGGCTTAACCTGTGCATGCACTATCTCTGTACTCTGTACTCATGTACGCTGTACTCTGTATCCCTGACTAGAGCTTGCTCTAGATGGGTTAACTCATACCTGTTAAGCCTGGTTTTCACATACAGGAAAACATATATACATATATAGATCATGTACAAAACATACATCACTAGGTCAAGCAACAACTATTACATCTCTTTAATATTACATGTCCATTCTAAGCTATTACAGATCTCTTTACTTTCCTGTACTCTGCTGGACTGTCCCTGTACACTGTACACTGAACCTGCAAAACTGGGGTTAAGGGAGTGGGATGAGCTCTATAGCCCAGTGAGTAGAACAGTAAAACATCTCAGTAAAATATGATCTCATGGAATGCACCATATCACAGACAAGCCACATCAAGAGTAAACCTGTCACCACATAGTCCCAGTAACTCTGTGCCAGGGCGTAGAATCGAGCACCTGGTCTTCCTGTCATATATGCATATGTGTATATAACACCTCTGTACTTACCATTGCCAGGGCGTAGTCAAAGGCTCCTGGACTTTGCTATACCTGCCAGGGCATAGTCAAAGGCTCCTAGACTTCGCTATACCTGCCAGGGCGTAGTCAAAGGCTCCTGGACTTCCTGCTGAGACTATTGGATCATTCAGCATTCACTCACATCACCAAATAACAATGCAATGCAACATATTCGTGAATACTAATGCAATCAACCTATGGCATAAACATGATGCATGAGATATGCTAAAAGCAGTTTGTGGTTCAATTAAAAGTCATAAGTTTAGTTCCACTCACCTCTGGCTATCTGGACTGACTGACTCTGCAGGCTCTGAACCTCTGGAGCAGTACTCACTGCTGCTCTCTCTGGTTCCTCTGGTTCCTCTGGTCTGTACCTATACAGATGGACTCAAATGAGGGACCAAAACTAGCTTAAGAACAACTCTATTCAACTTCCCCAAGAATCCCCTTAAACACACTCAACTATCCATGCAAAGCATGCAAAAGAAAGCTGGACAGGACACTTTCGGCGGCAGGTTCGGCGGCCGAATGTCCTCTCCAGAGACGAAACTCAAGCACCTTCGGCGGCACCTTCGGCGGCCGAATCCCCCAAACAGAGCCGAACATGCAAAACAGGCTGTGGCAGTCAAGCCACCATGCAAGAGGTTCGGCGGCCGAATGAACCTTCGGCTGCCGAACCTGAGTTCATCCAGAACTCAGCTTCAACGGCAAACCATCTTCTCCTTCCCTTCAACCTCTCAAACCATATATACTCCAACTCCTCAACACACATATACGCACGTATATGATCACAGGGGTCCAAAACTATCTAATAACCCCAAACAACAAATCAAACATAACACAGAAACATGTATACATGCATAACTCATCAAAACCACTACTTCTCATTTAAACATGCATCTCTCTCCCTTAACTTCCATAAAACCTTCAGAAAACACATAAACAGGTTCAAGAGCATTACTTACCTCCTGTAACAAGAAGCTGAACACTCTGAACTAAGGAAAACGGACCAACTCTCCTCAAACTCTCAAACTCTCACAAACTTAACTTTTTTGCTTCAAAACATTCAAACCCTTGTGAACGATCAAAACACTCTGCATGAGCTGCTCAAATTCAGCAAATAAACCAGGGGAGAAGTGGCCAAGCTTCTGGCAACAAATTGGACATAACACCTGTCCAAAATGCTGACTAAGGATGCCCAACAGCTGGCTGGCCAACTCAGTTTCGGCTGCCCAATCGCATGCAAAACCATGCAACATTCGGGGGCCGAACCTGAATTCGGAAGCCGAACATTGGGCACTTTCGGCGGCCAAACTTATCTTCGGCGGCCGAACTTGGCTGAAGTCGCCATGAACTATTTTCTCTTCAAAATTCAAAACTCAAAACTATATAACTTACAAACCTTAAAACACATCATAACATGTAGAAAACAAAAATCCTACCCTTTTTATCGAATCCCAGCACCCCGGATTCCACCAGACAACAGGAATTCCGGTGCCGGACTCTAGCCGGGTATTACAATGGGGGTGTTTTGCATGCATGTTAGGCCGCCGAAGGAGGTTTGGCTGGCCACTTATAAAAGCCCCTCAGACCGAAAATGGGCGAGATTTCTCCCCATTCTCGAGCTCAAGTGTGTTCATGCTCTCCTTTGGTCATTTTCATGTTTTCTCTTCATCTCCTTCATATTTTTATGAGTTCCATGGTTGTTTTGAAGAGTTTTCAAGCTTAGATCAAGTTTTGGGAGCTTGGAGACCCAAGGAGTAGTTTCCTCCCATCTCCAAGTTAGAGCTCGCACAAACCCTCGATCTTCAAGAGGTAAGTGTGGATCTATGCTTTCTTTTACGTTTCATGAAGTTTTAAGTGAGTTTTAAGAGGTTTTGATGGTTGAGTATGGGTAGATATGCATGTTAGGGTTCATGTGGGTTTTATGCCCAATGTATGATAATGTATGTGCATGTGATGTTTGTGTTGGGGTTTAGGTCAGTTTTCAAGCCCCTTGAGCTTATGGGAGAGAGTATGCATGATTGGGAAAGAGTATGTGAGGTTTGGTTTGTTTTGGTGGTTTTGGCCTATGTGGGTCATAAACTATCTATGTATGCTTTAGATGTTGTTTTTGGGAGTTTAAGCTCGTTTGAGCTCCTTTGTGCATGGTTAGTGAAGTATGCTTGTGTTTGAGAAGTTGAGTGCTTGTTTGGGGTGTATAGAAGGTTTGGAAGGCTTGAAAGGCTTGAAATGCACAAAGGCTGAGTTCTGGATGAACTCAGGTTCGGCCGTCGAAGGTGGTTTCGGCCGCCGAACCTGCCTGAGGATGCAGGGATTGGCAGCCTAACCTTGCCCCCGAAAGTTGAGTTTTGGCTCGAAAGCAGACTTTCGGCCGCCGAAGGTAATGTTCGGCTGCCGAAAGTGTCTGACTTTCGTCTCTGGAGAGAGAGTTCGGCCGCCGAAGGTGCCGCCGAACCTGCCTGACTTTCGTCTCTGTCTGGGACTTTCGGCCGCTGAAGGTGCCGCCGAAAGTGCCCTGTCCAGCCTTTTCATGGGTGTTTTCTATGCATGTTTAAGTGATGCTTTAGGGGGTTTTTGGGTAGTTGTTTATGAGTTATTTAGAGTATGTTTGGCACCTCACTGGAGTCCACCTGTGTAGGATCGGACCCGAGGAACCGAGGTGTTTAGCAGTGTTAGCCGCTTCAGAGTTAGTCCAGAGCTAGCTAGAGGTGAGTGGAACTAACCCTTATGTTTTAAATCAAATGTTTTCAGCATGTTCAAGCATGTTCATGCATCATGAATACCATGTTATGTAATAGGTTGTTTGCATTAGAATTCACGAATATGATGCATTGCATAATACGATGATAAGGATGTGGATGGATACTGGATGATCCTCTAGCCCTCAGTATGTTATGACATGATATGAAATAATATGATATGGCATGTACGATATGATATGAGATGAGTAGTCCAGGTGTGGCCGTATCGCCCCTGGCATAGAGCATGAGTAGTCCAGGTGTGGCCGTATCGCCCCTGGCATAGAGTATGTGGAGTCCAGGCGTGGCCGTATCGCCCCTGGCATAGAGTATTGTTGACTTGTTATGGTACGAGATTGATATGTAGAGGGCTATTGGTGACAGATTCATCCTTGAGGTGATATATTTGTGATGTGACGCATTCCATGATAGCATACGTTAAAATGAACTGTTTTCTTTTATGGTTTCTGCTCACTGGGCTTTTTAGCTCACCCCTCTCCCCTAACCCCAGGTTTGCAGGGTCAGAGGTAGTTCAGGAAGACGACGAGATATGGTTATGGTCTTGATATGTAACAGAGTAGTAGTGGACATGATGTAATGTAAAGTTATGTAAGGATGTAAAAGAGTTATATTGTAATATGACTTTATGTTATATGTTCAGAGTTATAGTATTGTGCTTGGCCCGAGTTGGTTAATCCCTTTGTACATGAGTTTTATTTTATGTTGTTACATGTGATGAACCGAGTTTGACATAGAGTATGCTGACCCTAGGGGTTCTATGAGTTCAGTCATAGTGCATACACAGGTCAAACTGGTTAAAGGTAAAGTTTTAAATGTTTTATGAAAATGTTGGATCATGTTTGGGATTATACCAGCTGTACAGGATGCATAGTAGGCTTGCTACGGGTCCCGGCGGCCTTATGCCGATCTGGATCCTAGCGCCGGTAGCGGTCCGGATTTTCGGGTCGTTACAGAATGGTATCAGAGCCCTAGGTTCACATGGTCGGACCTATAGTGTGTCGGGCTCATAGAGGTTATAGTAGGGCAAGCACAATAGGAGGATTATGTCCACTAGGATAGGATATGGAGTCCTGCCTTGTATGATGATGTGAAATGCCATGATGATGAGCCTGTGCATTAATGCTATGATATGTATGTGATGCAGGTTCATGTGTTTCCACATGAACCGTATGATGCTTATGTTTATGTGCTATGTTATGCTTTCAGAAGTCAAGATGAGAGGAACTCGTCGATCTGCGAGATTGACTGGAGCTCCGCCAGAGAATGAGGGCATGGATGCCCATTCCCCTGCTCTGCAGAGGGCAAGATCTTGTAGGACGATCAGGGATAATACATCAAGGGACCCTAGAAGGTCTTTTGATGCAGGTCGGAGGAGATCAGTTCATGAAGGTATGTCAGCGGATGTGATGGAAACAGAGGAGGATAACCAGAGAAGAGATAGTAGTTTGGGCATGAGTATGTCAGTAGAAGATATGGGAGAGTCCCAAGGAGGCACTCACGCCTCGGGCTTTGTTCCACCACAGTATCCACCCTACCCGCAAGGGCCAGGGTATCCGATGGGAGGTACATCGGATTTCTTTAGCCATAACCCATATCCCACCTTTATGCCCTATCCTCCCTTTTACCCACCGTACCCACAGTACCCCATGTTTCCATCCTCACCCTTTTTCCCAGGTCCAGCAAACCCTAACCCAGGGGATGCTGCACCTCCTCCTCCACCAGCAGAACCAATAGTCCCTGATGTCCGGATACCCAAACCTGGTTCATCAGTTGGGGGTAAAGTAAAGATGACGGATTACCTCAAGTTGGATGCCCCCAAGTTTGAAGCAGGCGATGACCCTTTTGAGTACCTCAGAACGGTAAAGATGATAATAGATGAGCTAGGAGCAAGTGACAGTAGAGCCATTCAGATGGCAGGGTTCACATTGAAATGCAAGAAGGCAAGGGAATGGTTCAAAAACTATGTGGACCCAAGGTTGGAGAGCTTATCCTGGGAGCAGTTTGCCAATGAGTTTGCAGGATGGGCTTTTCCAGATAGTTCCAGAGAACTGAAGATGATTGAGTTTGAGCAGCTAAGGCAGACGGAAGGGATGAGTGTAGATGAGTTTACAGACAGGTTCCTGGAGTTGTTGCCGTTTGCAGGACAAGGTCTTGATACAGACCTAAGGAAGTCTAGGAGATATGTTATGAAGCTTCACTCCAGGTATTCCTCGTTGGTTCAATCAGCAGAAAGGGAGAGCTTCCATGCTATAGTGGATATGGCACGGAGAATGGAGGCTAGTGCCATTATCCAAGGGACAGTTAAACAGTCTGTGGCACAGTCTTCGGGTTTCCAAATCCCGGGGACGAGTGATGCTAATCTCTCCTCTCTGGGCGAGGATGTCACGAAAAGTAAGAAGGGAGACAGAGGTCTCAGAAGATCAAAGAAGAACAAGTTCTGGAATCGGATAAAGTCTGGTCTGGGATTAGGAGGTGGCTCGAGCTCAGGCACAGAGGTTGCAGAGTGTGCGAGGTGCAGTAGGCCGCACAAGGGAGTCTGTCGGTTTGGGACTACAGCATGTTACAGATGCGGCCAGGAGGGGCACATAGCTCGAGAGTGCCCTAAGGCAGCTTTTATGACACCGTCCCATCAGACAACTCCAGGCAGTATGGCTCAGCCATCAGTTTCAGTCATGTTTCAGGGCAGTGGTAGAGGCGGAGACAGGGGGACAGCCCCTTCTTCAGCAGGTTCCCGTGGGGAAGGTCCATCAGCTCCAGCGCGGATCTTCGCCATGACTCAGCAGGAGGCTAACACATCGAACCCGATGGGATCAGGTAATCTCACTCTGGTATGTTCTGGTGTGTCTGTTTCATGAACCCTGATGTTTCTCTTTTCTTTGTTTGCTTGTGAGCCCTTGTGAGGTTGGGTTGATAGCTTATGGGTTAGAGTATTCCCTTGGGGTCAGTGCACCCAAGTGTGATCCATCTGTGGCAGAGTCAGTCTGCCGGTATAGTCAGAGTATGTGTTGTGAGTAGATGCCTTCCCGCTGACCTAGCGGTTCTAGATTTGACTGTTTGACGTCATTCTAGGGTTGGATTGGTTCTTCTACTAGTGGTACTACCTAGTCTGCAGAGACAAGGTAGTCAAGTTCAGAGGTCAGGATGGATCAGAGGTAGTCCTTAGAGGGGACAAAATAGGGATACCTAGAGGTTTAGTATCAACCCTATAGGTTCGTAGGCTGTTCAGGAAAAGTTGTCAGGGGTTCTAGCTCTTCAGAGAGAGTATAGCAGTCAAGTCAGGGAGCCCGCCTCAGTGCCCATTGTTAGAGAGTTTAGATGTTTCCCCAGATGAGTTCCCAGGACTACCACCTGTCAGGGAGATAGAGTTTAAAATAGAAGTAATGCATGGAATTGGACCAATCTTTATTCCTCCCCACAGGATGGTATCAACAAAGATTAAAGAGTTATAAGGATCAGTTGTAAGAGTTGGTAGTTAAGGGTTCCCATCTGACTGAGCACCTCGCCTTGGGGTGTTCCAGTGTTGTTATGAGGATGAAGGATGGACCCCTAGGACTTTGTGTCGACCACTAGTCGTTGAGCAAAGTCACTACCAGAACAAGTATTTGTTACCTTGGATCGACGATCTATTTTAAGCCAGCTAGCAGGAGCTGGTTGCCTTTCTAAGATAGATCTGAAGTCTAGGTACCATCAATTAAGATCAAGGAAGAAGATGTATAGAGAGCAGTGTTTAGAACCAGATATGGGCACTATGAGCTTCTAGGAATGTCGTTCGGGTTAATGAACGCCCCTACAACATTCATGGATCTCATAAGCAGAGTTTTAATTGATTTCTGGATCACTCCGTTATTGTCTTCATTGACGGTACCTCGGTGAGTCCCAGAAATGCAGAAGAGTATGCCCATTATCTGAAATCAGGATTGCAGACCTTGAGGGAACATGGCTTGGATGCCTAGTTCTCCAATGTGAGTTCTGGTCAAGGAGCATATCCTTCTTGGGTCATGTGTGTCGGAGAAAGAAAAGTGAAGTAGACCTGAGAAAGTTGAAGTTGTAGCTAACTAGCCTAAGCCCCTTGTAGTGACTAAGATCAAGAGCTTTTTGGGTTGGGCAAGTTACCTAATGGAGGTTCATTTAGAACTTCTCTATAGTTGCCGCTCCTATGGCCAGATGGATCAAGAAGAACCAGAGGGTTGTGTGGTATACTCAGATTGAAGAGGGCTTTGAAAAGCCAAAGGAAATGTTGATGTCAGCACCAGTGGTGGCTCTGTCCGCCAATAATGAAGATGTCACAGTGTCCTGTGATGCGTCCCGTGTGGGACTAGATTGTGTGTTATTGTAAAGTGATAGGATGATTGCTTATGCTTCTAGGTAGCTGAAGAAGCATGAGTTGAATCATCCTACACATGATCTAGAGATGGCGATGGTAATCTTTGCACTCAAGATGTGGAGGCGGTACCTGTATAAGGTATGAGGACAGATCCTTACAGATCGAAAGAACTTGCAATACATCTTGAGTCAAGAGAGGAGAATCAGAGGCAGAGAAAAGGAGTAAGAGCTGCATAGTCAGAAAAAAAAAAGAGGAATCAAAACTGCTGTGAGTCAGCAGGAGAGTATGAAGTCGTCCGCAAGAGGCATGTAGGGTTTTAGAAGAGAAGAAGAGTTTTGTCAGAGTGCGCAGCGGAAGCGTGTTTAGGTTCTCGAGGAAGTCGAGGTTGGCTGAAGGTGTCTCCAAAAGAGAGGGTGATTCATTATGGGCAGAAAGGTAAATTAGCTCTCAGATACATTGGACTCTTTGAAATCCTGCAAGGGATTTGGGAATGTATCCTACGAGTTAGATTTACCCACTTCTATGGAAGAGATCCATTCGTTTTTCCATGTTTCCACGGTATATGAGTTCGTGTCGGATCCGAGTGAGGTTCTTAAAGGAACCAGAGGTGGAGACCGTAGAGGATCTCACCTATGTTGAGCAGCTAGTACGGACCATAGACACACAAGTCAGAAAGTGTGGAAACAAGGAAATCCCGATGGTGAAAGCCCCTTAGAATCACCTTAAGATGAAAAGTTCATCGGGGAGACCAAGAGTTTATACTCCAGCAATGACCGTGTCTCTCTTTTAGAAGAGAGGTTTTTAGGTTTTGCTTGCTTGTTGCTTGCTTGCTTATATATGTTAGATGCTATGCTTTGAGTTGCCTGTTTGTTTGTTTGAACATTCGAGGACGAATGTTCTTAAAGGGGGGAAGAATGTAATACCCGGCTAGATTCCGGCATCGGAATCCCTACCTTCCGGCGGAATCTCCGTTGGAATATGGAATTTTGATGATGCCAGAGTCTTCTACAGGGGTAAAATGTGATCTCTAAAATGATTTTTACTAATTTCATGGTTTTAAATGAAAAAGAAGTGAGTTTTGAAAAGAAAAGACCAAGGAGGTTTTTGCCAGGTTCGGCCGCCGAAAGTGAAGTTCGGCCGCCGAACATGAGTTGGTTTTGGGAGCGCTTTTGGCCTCCGAAAGCTATGTTTGAACAAACCAGGTTCGGCCGCCGAACCTCAAGTTCGGCCGCCGAACATGGGGGTGTTTTGCATGCATGTTAGGCCGCCGAAGGAGGTTTGGCTGGCCACCTATAAAAGCCCCTCAGACCGAAAATGGGCGAGATTTCTCCCCATTCTCGAGCTCAGGTGTGTTCATGCTCTCCTTTGGTCATTTTCATGTTTTCTCTTCATCTCCTTCATATTTTTATGAGTTCCATGGTTGTTTTGAAGAGTTTTCAAGCTTAGATCAAGTTTTGGGAGCTTGGAGACCCAAGGAGTAGTTTCCTCCCATCTCCAAGTTAGAGCTCGCACAAACCCTCGATCTTCAAGAGGTAAGTGTGGATATATGCTTTCTTTTACGTTTCATGAAGTTTTAAGTGAGTTTTAAGAGGTTTTGATGGTTGAGTATGGGTAGATATGCATGTTAGGGTTCATGTGGGTTTTATGCCCAATGTATGATAATGTATGTTCATGTGATGTTTGTGTTGGGGTTTAGGTCAGTTTTCAAGCCCCTTGAGCTTATGGGAGAGAGTATGCATGATTGGGAAAGAGTATGTGAGGTTTGGTTTGTTTTGGTGGTTTTGGCCTATGTGGGTCATAAACTATCTATGTATGCTTTAGATGTTGTTTTTGGGAGTTTAAGCTCGTTTGAGCTCCTTTGTGCATGGTTAGTGAAGTATGCTTGTGTTTGAGAAGTTGAGTGCTTGTTTGGGGTGTATGGAAGGTTTTGAAGGCTTGAAATGCACAAAGGCTGAGTTCTGGATGAACTCAGGTTCGGCCGCCGAAGGTGGTTTCGGCCGCCGAACTTGCCTGAGGATGCAGGGATTGGCCGCCTAACCTTGCCCCCGAAAGTTGAGTTTTGGCTCGAAAGTAGACTTTCGGCCGCCGAAGGTAATGTTCAGCCGCCGAAAGTGTCTGACTTTCGTCTCTGGAGAGAGAGTTCGGCCGCCGAAGGTGCCGCCGAACCTGCCTGACTTTCGTCTCTGTCTGGGACTTTCGGCCGCCGAAGGTGCCGCCGAAAGTGCCCTGTCCAGCCTTTTCATGGGTGTTTTCTATGCATGTTTAAGTGATGCTTTAGGGGGTTTTTGGGTAGTTGTTTATGAGTTGTTTAGAGTATGTTTGGCACCTCACTGGAGTCCACCTGTGTAGGATTGGACCCGAGGAACCGAGGTGTTTAGCAGTATTAGCCGCTTCAGAGTTAGTCCAGAGCTAGCCAGAGGTGAGTGGAACTAACCCTTATGTTTTAAATCAAATGTTTTCAGCATGTTCAAGCATGTTCATGCATCATGAATACCATGTTATGTAATAGGTTGTTTGCATTAGAATTCACGAATATGATGCATTGCATAATACGATGATAAGGATGTGGATGGATACTGGATGATCCTCTAGCCCTCAGTATGTTATGACATGATATAAAATAATATGATATGGCATGTACGATATGATATGAGATGAGTAGTCCAGGTGTGGCCGTATCGCCCCTGGCATAGAGCATGAGTAGTCCAGGTGTGGCCGTATCGCCCCTGGCATAGAGTATGTGGAGTCCAGGCGTGGCCGTATCGCCCCTGGCATAGAGTATTGTTGACTTGTTATGGTACGAGATTGATATGTAGAGGGCTATTGGTGACAGATTCATCCTTGAGGTGATATATTTGTGATGTGACGCATTCCATGATAGCATACGTTAAAATGAACTGTTTTCTTTTATGGTTTCTGCTCACTGGGCTTTTTAGCTCACCCCTCTCCCCTAACCCCAGGTTTGCAGGGTCAGAGGTAGTTCAGGAAGACGACGAGATATGGTTATGGTCTTGATATGTAACAGAGTAGTAGTGGACATGATGTAATGTAAAGTTATGTAAGGATGTAAAAGAGTTATATTGTAATATGACTTTATGTTATATGTTCAGAGTTATAGTATTGTGCTTGGCCCGAGTTGGTTAATCCCTTTGTACATGAGTTTTATTTTATGTTGTTACATGTGATGAACCGAGTTTGACATAGAGTATGCTGACCCTAGGGGTTCTATGAGTTCAGTCATAGTGCATACACAGGTCAAACTGGTTAAAGGTAAAGTTTTAAATGTTTTATGAAAATGTTGGATCATGTTTGGGATTATACCAGCTGTACAGGATGCATAGTAGGCTTGCTACGGGTCTCGGCGGCCTTATGCCGATTTGGATCCTAGCGCCGGTAGCGGTCCGGATTTTCGGGTCGTTACATCCATGAGAGACAAAGTAATAAAATTTTTGGCTCACTTTGACCAGCAAAGAGAGGGTGTCGAACAAACACCCTGCGGATGTAAAACCTACGCCCAGACAGATAGATTCGAAAGAAGACATAAAGAGAATGAAATTAGGGGTCAGCGTTTGAGAAGCAATCTCGAAATACTAGAAAACCCCGTGGAAGAAAGAAGTTAAAGGAAAAGATAAACCATACTCTTTCTGTTAAACAGAGAAGACTAAGCTCACACCTTTCTGAAGACGGATTATACCAGAAGTATGCAGATTGAAAAGAAAGATCCTTCATTCCGGTGAGGGTCCTGAAGGTGGCAATAGGGGTAGTATCAAAATATACCCCAAGAATGAGGTTTTTATGCTAGACGGGATGATGCTAGACTCTGGGCCAGCGGTGCCAGGATCCTTAAAAGATATTCATGGGAAAGGAAGGAAAGGAAAGTGTACCTTGAAAATAAAAGCGGAGAAATGGAGATGGCAGTGTGCACGAATAACAGAGGAAAGCTAGAAATGGAAAAATACAGAGGGGATTCGAAAGTCAAACTGACAAAAAGATGAAAGAGCGTTATGAGGGAAGCAGTACATAAACAGGTGCGGTCATAATGATTCTTGGGATTTACCCCCTCGTCAGTCGAGGCAATAACTGACGAGAAGGTAAAGGGGCAATTGATGACCACTGGGTTTCTTCGCCCCAGTCTAAGGCTGGGCCCATTAGAACAGCTCATAGTCTGAAGGCTTCTAAGCCCCCTCCAAGAACCAGGTCCAGCCCTCTCAGCTCAGAGACTGGGTTCCAATCAATTTCTTCGAACAGGCCGGCCCAGCTCTTCCGGCCCAATGAACAGATTCTCTCTGGGTCTAGTCTTAACCTTATCTTCCGGCCCAGCTCGAAACCAGGAAGGAATTCAGCCCATTCGCCTTGTGGAACCATCCGCATGCGCGCCCGGGGAGAATTAGGGGCCGTTACGCATGGGACAAAGATCTGATTCCCTCGTACGTCCGTATCAACGTAGCAGGAATAGGTGGCCCAATGACACACGTTCTGTTACCCGTCACTAGCGGACAAAAGGAAACGTATAAAAGGGGAAATACTCTCCTCTAGGTCTAAGCTTTTCCCAGTTTTACAGAACCCATTGTAAAACCCTATTTTCTAGATCTCAGATCATCAAGGACTTTCGCTTAAACATAACATAACATAACATATCCAAAATGCCAGGGGCGTAGAATGGGCCTCACCTGAACTTCCATATCGTATCATATCATATCATCTCGAGGGCTATTGGATCATCTAATATCCATCCACATCAACAGTAAATTATGCAATGCATAATATTCGTGAATTCTAATGCAAACATCCTAATATATAAACATGACATTCGTGATGCATGAACATGCTTAAAAAGTTTGGTTACTTTAAAACAATAGATTAGTTCAGTTCTACTCACCTCTGGCTGACGCTCGCCTAACACTGACCCAATTATCACTGCAGGCCTCTACGGTCTCCCGAGTCCGATTCTACATAGATGGACTCAAATGAGGGACCAAACATAACTATAACATGACTCTAAACAACTCTCCAAAACCCCCCTAAAACATAACAAAACATGCACATAAAACAAGCAAAGGAAGGCTGGGCAGGGGACTTTCAGCGGCCGGTTCGGCTTGCCGAAGGTCCCTCACAGATCCGAAAGTCAGAGACTTTCGGGAGCAAGTTCGACGGTCTAAACCCTTCACAGATCCGAAAGTCCATGCTTTCGGGGGGAGGTTAGGCTGCCAAAAGGCTGCCTCCACAAGCAGGTTCGGCGGCCAAACCGAGGTTCTCCAGCAAGGCAGAACCCGATTCTGACCTACGTACACAGCCACCAAAACACTCCAATCCTCTCACCTAACTCCACAAAAACATTCAAACTCACTCAACATGTATAGGGGACATAAAAACTAGCCTAATCCCGAACAAGCAACAACAAAAACACAAGAGGGAGCAAGCATTCATTAATACTAACACAAACCCTAAACTTTAGATCTAACCATTCAATGCATTATTAACCCTTAGCCCCTTCTTAAAACTTATTTAAAACATAATAAAATAAATATTTAGACTTACCTCTTGGAGATCTAAGGGTGACAGCAACTCCAACTTGGAGATGAGGTAAAACGGTCTCAGGAGATCTTCAAGGTTTTAAAAACTTGGATTCAAACTTTCAAAAACAAAAGGAAACTCGTGAATTTCCTAAGAGGGTTGAAGGAAAAACAACAAAACCATAAAAGGGAGGGCAAAGACTCAGCTCTGCCAAAAAATGGAGAGAAAGCTCTCTCATTTTCGGGCTGAAGGCCTTTTATAGGTGGCTGGATAAACCACATTCGGGGGCCGAAAGGGGAGGTCCCGCGGCGGTACCACCTTCTGTGGCCGAACTTGGGGTTTTTCTTCAAAACTCTTTTTTTTCTTTTTAACTCAAAACATTAAAATTTTCAAATTTATTTAATAAACACCTTATTTTACTCTTCTTAAGGAGATTTCAGATTTAAGATTCCAGATTCCAGATTTCAATGGAGATTTCGTCAGAAAATTAGAATTTCGACGCCGGAATCTAGCCGAGTATTACAACATTAATGAGGAGAAGAGAAAAATAAGGAAGGAGCTAAAATACATGGCCGCGATCGGCGTTATTTTGCAAAGGGTGGGAAAAAATAGAAATTCAACGATGGCAAGTGGAGAAAAGACATTTAAATCAAGCAAAAAGATGGTATTCATGGCCTCATAAGAGGCCAGTTTAGGGACTTAAGACACATGTATAGCAGGCAATAAATATCCTCACGGAAAAGACTTTAAAACCAAAGGAGATTTGCATGCAACCACAACAATCAAGGATAATTAAGTCATTTAACAACCTTAAAATCATTACTATTTATGGATTGTTCATTGAGAGAACCCGAGTTTTAATGTATATATATATATAAATATTATATTATATTAACTTTGAATATACACTTAAATTTGCTTCTCTATTATTGTAGTATGTGTTCATAATTAAAGCCCTCATACTTTTTTTAATTATTTTTTATACATCTAGTTTGTTAATTTTAAATAAACTTAGATTATATTACAAATATCATTATTTTATATAGTTTGTAATTTTAAATGGTTATGAAAAGATGGAAAAAAATTTCATTGGATTTTACTGTGTTTATTTTCTTTATTAATCAAATGAAAAATTAATGAAATCCATAAACTTTGTTGCTCATCTAAAAAATTACTAAAACCAAACATCATCTTATATGATAATAAAGTTTAATTCTATAAATTTGGTTAGCCACTTGGCACACTCAAATTTATATCAGATTCATTGGAGTCATTTTCTCATTCGATCCTTTGCGAAGATCACGATTTTATCTCTGAATATGATCTATTATATAAATTCATTTTAATAATAACTTGTTATTTATATTCTGATCTGATTAAAAATAAAAATAGATTTCAGCCTGACGCTTTTGGCAGGTCCAATTAGAGATCGTGGATTAGAAATGTCCCACATCGTTTACATAGAAATGCGGGCAAGAGGGAGCGCCAGTATAAAATAAGCTTTGAGAGAAACTAGAAAGTATCTTTGCGCTTGGGGCAATGACGCAGCTAATGAGGTTCTAACCGAGGCGCGTCTATTGCTGGTTGAAAACTATTTCCAAACCCCCTCTTCGGCCTGGGCTTGACTCTGGCCGTCGAGAATTTCTGGAAGGGCTCCCTTCGGGGTAAAGCTCTACAATTCCCAGTGCCAAAAGATATTCTATATAATGGAAAGACTTGTTAAAGCTTGTATGCTCGTTGGCAAGTTGACGCGTAATTTGGCAACCTTGAAACGGTGATGAGCAAACTAATTTGTTGCTTAAGTAGACCGTGGTTTTTTGTTTGTCCCTGACGCCGGTATTATGATCCGACGGTCGTCATCTTTTCTGTTTAGCATTCAGTAAAAAATAGGGAGAAATTTTTCGACAAAAGTAGGAACTTCCATACTAAATCCTTCTGTTTCTTGGATACCACCATATGGCCCATATCTCCTTATTCGGCGAGATCCGTGAATTCTAGGTCAGTAGTCAGATTCCAAACCCCTCCCCCAAATTGGATTGCATTGCTTTCTAGTTCAATAACTGATCGTGATTTAGGGTTTTCTGTTCGCTATAATTCTCTGGTTTTTGAATTTGGATTTGCTTGTTTCGTTTTAGATGGATTGGCAAGGTCAGAAGCCGGCGGAGTACTTGATGCAGACTATACTGCTAGTACTCTCCGTGGTGGCTTTCTCTGCTGGCTATGTAATGGGATCGTTTCAAACAGTGATCCAAATTTACTCTGGAGAAGTGGTTCTCGCTCCATCGGTTACGGTCCCCAATTTGCCCTGGTTTAGCCACCCACTTCAGTGGTTAGACCCTATGGAAGCCTAGAAGCATCCCAACCGTCAGATTCAGCCTGTAAATTCGAAGAAGATATCTGCTAAAATGTAGGTCCTTTATTTGCTAAAATGTAGGTCCTTTATTTGAAGTCTTAGCGTTTACTAGGGATTTTTTTTTTAGTTACACAATGAAAAGGAAAGGATTGTTATGGATTTGAATGCTAAAATGAAGTTGTTTGCTGTAAATTTTGAAGCTTTAGACCTGGGTAAACGTTTTATCAGTTTCTTGACTTATGATTTATGCCGTTTCTGTTCTTGCTTAAAGATATTTTACCCCTCTTGAGTGACCTAACCCTTGTATATGAGAAGGAATAGGTGATTAATACACTTTGAAAGATTTTTATTAACATGATGGTTGAATATGGAGTTTAATGTGAACGCAGTGGGTCATGGTGGTTTCAACCTAAGATAGTGAGACGAGAGTTTGCAGTTTGTGATATTTGATTGTTCTTATCATTCATAATCTGGGTTTCTTTTAATTTTGATTGAGGTGTTGTAGGAATGGTGGGTGGATTTTAATTATCTATATCTGGGGTTTCTTAAAAGTGAGGCATGTGTTCGTGGGGAATCCTTCTGAATAGTAACAATGAGGACTCTCCAAACATATGTGAATGAGTAGTTTAAAATGAAGCAAATGCTCAACAGTGATAGATGATTGATCATTGATGGAATAGCACAGAAACGACACTCATATGCTACACTTTAGCATTTGGATTTGAATTTCTTTTCTTGGGAGCTTGACTCTGACCGGTTTGTGTTTGACACTGTTTGGTGTCTATGCCATCACACTTGGGCATCAAAATGCAATTAGCACCTAAGCATATCATGGTGTGGCAACCAAAAGGGCAGATACTTCATTTTTAGCTAAGTAAACCTTACCTTATATAGTTTATTTAATAAGGAAAGTAATAAATTCTAAACAAAGTAAATAAAAACAGAACGTAATGATAGAAGGCATAGTAATGTAATGCTTGAATGCTTCCATGTAAAAATGATTAGGGTTTGACTAAATAAATTATAGCGGTTACCACCTTTAAGATATATGATAACGAGGTGCTTTGTACGTATTGAAGAAAGGAGCCATAAGATGACAGAGTCAAATTACTACCGAATCCACTTTCAGTTTTTCAAATATTTTTCAGGCAATCACATGGCTCTTACTCTGTGTTACCCACCCAAGGAGCTCCCCCAAGGTTAACAACTTGAGTATTTGTATTACTGTTTTAAAATATAATTAAAATATTTTTATATTTTGTAAAATCAAATTGTTGGTTAATTAATTCTGACCTTGAAAGTTTATATCCTCATAGTTTCAGTTATTTATCCATATTGTTTAGTACTTAAAATTTTATTATCTATATATATATTTTTTATTTATCCACATTATTTAGCACTTATTTATTATCTATATATATATTTTAATTTCTTTAATCAAAATGTTAATTTGATTAAAACAAATTAACGAAATAGAGATCAACTATTTAATTTTAGTAAAATATGAAACTATAGTAACTTCCCTTTTACATGATAAAGTTGTTCTCCATTTTTCACCTTCAAATTTTATATACTTTTCGCTAATTAGTTTTGGAGCGTCAACTCCAAAAACTAACTATAATATAATATCTTCTATATTAACAATCAAGTACAACAATAGCATTCTTTGAGTTAGCTTCGAGAACTCCAAATAGCTGCCAATCATAGAAAGGATCATAGTTATAGCAACCGTAATTTGCCTCAGATTATTATCTATACAAACAGAGCTCAATCTCTGTGATGAGAACGAGAAACGCTTTCAAAAAGTTAACTATTCATGGTTTATTTCTGTACACGGTTAGAACTTCCTACTGATTTTCATTCCTTAAAGCTCTCAAGATGGGGTCGTTTTCTTCATCTAGTGAGGTGTCGTCATCATCCAGTTCATCCAACTCGTCCAGTATAGATTGGTTGATCCTTTTGCGAGATTGTCTTCTATGCTTCTTGGGTTCCAAACGAGGTTCTGCTTGCTGCACACCCATGTCTCCTACCTTGTACCTGCAGAGTGGCACATTCAAACTTTAGCGTCCATGCCGGGAAATGAAACTCTGCTAATAACAATTGAACCACATATGGACCTGAAGCCGAAGTAGTACCGTGAATCCAGTTTAAACAGGGATAAAAGGGATTGTAGCTATCAAAGAGATTTCCTTAGAATTATTAGAAGGTACGGGCAGAAGACAAGTGCAAAGCAATTATTATCAAGTGTTCCGACACCACCTATGGAATCTATGGAAGAGGCATTGGCCAGTATCTGCTCTACTGCAGCAGATACCATTTTTCTCTAAGTTGAATGTATAAATTATATAAGAATAATGTGAAGTAAAAGGTAATAAAACAGCCAATTTCCGCTCATTACTTTTTAACATTTGTACCCTATGAAGCTCATTCTAAACAATATGCCTAAAATAAGATTGTCTGAAACCATAAATATTAGAAATATTAGAAGATTGTCTGAAACCATGATTAATTTTACACACCTTACATCAGCCTCCTTTTTTGTTCCAAATGTCCTCAATTGAAATTCCTCCCTGATTCTGATCTCATCAAGAAGTTGAAAATAGAAGGAATATCTTTCCCAATCACCTTTCACAATGCACCCAGGCTCACCAAGATGCAAGCAATCATTGAATGCACATTTAGCTGGTCCATTGGCACTCAGCATTTTCTGGATCTGAAACAAAGATATCAGTTGAAATGATAAGGTGTCAACCTAATAAAAAGTCAGTTAAATGATTGGAATGAAACATCTGATTTCAAGTTAGCTGACAAGTCACACCTCAGGGAATGCCTGTGCAAGAGATTGCTTGGTTACTTTAAGCAAACTAGGCTGGTTAAACCCAGGAGTATCAGCAAGATATCCCCCTCCAGATAGTGGAAGCAAAGAAACATTACGAGTGGTATGCTTCCCTCTGCCACTCCTTGTTGAAACTTCCCCAACACGCTGTTCCTCAAACCACTTACTTCCTAATATCTGGTAAATGCAAATGAATAATGAGTAAACTGTAAGGTACATCAAACATAAAAGAAAACGAAGATGGAGATGACAAGCAGGGAGATCAAACCCACAGGGTCAAACCAATTATCCACTTCTGCAGCATCACAAGCACGTGGGTTGTTTCTCAGAACATTTATCAGGCTAGATTTCCCAACTCCACTAGGACCCACAATCACTGTGGTTTGATCTCTCAAAATAAATGCAAGAGAATCAAGTCCGCGCTTGGATTCAACACTACAAAGCACTGGTTCATAACCCCAGCTACGCAGTCTACGTTTCCAGGCCACCAACGTCTACATAAGTCAAACAAAAATTCACAATCAATGGTACTGAACGAAAAAATGAAGAAGTAAACATTTTACTACCGGATATGCGTTCAGTGGTTAGGATAGGATATGGAGCTTTTCTAGTACTTTTATATGCACAAGAGTAGACTAATAAGAAACTTATGACATATGAAATCATCTTTATAAAATTTTAATGAAATTAACAACAACCAGAACAAAAAGAGATGAGCAACAACAAAGGATAGCTCTCTCCGTCCATAAACACCTACCGTCCTACACATTGTGATCCTGATACCTACTAATGAAAATCACAACCATTATAAACCTAAATCATTGTTTGGCTCCATGTTTGTAACAAACTAAAGCAAGGTCAAGTAACCATCCTGTCATTATCATATTACGCTACTGGTACTGACTACATTAGACATCAACCAGAGATGCTGCAAAAACCAAAAGTTTCCACCACCTCAGAACTTAATCGATTAAATGTGCAACTCCAGAGCAAGGCAAACAATGACAAAATTAGCCAATCGCGAGTATCCACCATTCTAACTTAGAATAAATCATCATAGTTATTTCTCAAAAATAAGCAAAATAAACAAGCAGCAACCTCAGCATCCATATTTACAGAAACTGAAGAGAAAAAAGGTATCCCAATCTACTGAGAGTTTAAAACATGAATCAACCATGATGCAAAAACAGAATTCACAGAACCATTGCAGACTAGAGATGCTAACCTCTTCGTCAACAAGCTCCGCTTTATTCAAAGCAAGCGTCAAGGGGATGCCAGTGGATTCAGCCTCCACCAGAAATCTCGTAAGGGTGAACGGCTCAAGCTTCGGCTGCTCCATGGAGAAAAGCACCAACAAGTGATCAACATTAGCTACCGGAGGGTCCAAAATCTCCGAGCTCCGTTGAAACACATTCTCGATCATGCCCCTTCTGTCCACCCAATCGATAGACCCTACCACTACCTTGTCCCCTACCAGCACTCTCCTCCTTATCTTTTTCAGCACCGCCCTCACCACACACAGCAACTCAACACCAATTTTACCTTCATCAGACTTACTACTAGAAGCTTCTTCTTCGCTCTTCTGGAAGTTGCCAGAAAGCTCGGAGGCTGGAGGAAGTGACTGGACGATTACGCGCATGAAGTTGGCTTGGGCAGCAGCGACAGTGCCGATGGCTTGGTAATCGGAGAGGTCAGGTTTGTCATCTAGAGAGAGTACCGGCGCCAGAGAGGAATACTCCTTGAAGGATTGTTTTGCTCTGAGGAGATTCTTGTTCGGTTGGGGTTTTCTGGAGACATTGTTAGGGTTCTTTTGCTGCTGCTGCTTGGCTGCGGCAATTGGAAGGAGGCGAAAGGAGGTTACGTGGCGGAGGAGGTTGTGGACGGCCGGGGTTCGATGGTTGAGGAAGAGGGAGAGTGAAGCGATCGACATCAGTAACAGTAATGAAAAATACCAAGGCAGCAGAAATGATTCTAGCTCGTGTTTTAAAATGATAATTTCCAATGAGAATTAACAAAGCGCTATTTACTAGTTAATAATATAAATACATTAGAGCTGGTGCTCTATCTACAGCCTACAGTGAGGCTGAGGCTGAAGCTGCTTTCTCAACTTTTTAATTTATCAGGTGGGTTGAGGTTGAGAAATTAAAAACATTTCTGAAAAAATTGCTGTTGTTGATGCTGTGATCCCCTTTTTATTATTTTTCTAAAAATTTTGCTGAAAAATATTACTCACTAAAACTTTTTTTTTTTACCGTGTGAATTGGATGTTCCATTTAAAGCCCATCGGGCTGAAGCTTAGTTCAAACATTAAAACAAGCATCTTCGGCCTAAATTCAGAGGAGAAAAAGCCACCCACACTCGGTCTACTCTCGTCCATCCTCCAAAACAATCGTCAAACAATCAACACCCACGAGGAAGCAACGATAATGACCAACGAAAAAACAAATCCAAACAAATCAAGCAAACCAGGCAACTCATACATTTTACTTTACTCAAATCAAATCAAATCAAATCAAATTTTGATAAATTTAAATTTATTAAAAAATAAATTTAAAAACTCGAATTCAACCTCGAATTCGACTCGATCTTTATTTATAAGTTCGAACTCGATTCATAAAATAAATATTAAAATCGAGTTCGATTCGAACTCGATTTATAATAAATTCATTTATCACATTAACGAGTCAATTCAAACTCTACTAAAAAAATTCGAATTTAAACTCATTTAGACTCCAATTTGAGCTCGATTATATTATAAACAAACTCAATATAATTCAAATTTATTTAAATTATAAACAAATTTAAATTAAAAATAAAATTCAAATTATAAGATCATTAAGAGAGTTTTAAATTAATTATTTTTATTTAATTAAAATCTCTCGAATCCAAAACTAATGAAAAAAATATAGAAGGATTGTCCTTTTATTAAGAAGGTACAGTCCTCCGTATCTCTTCAACTTCCGATGTGGGATTAGTGTTGGGGAACGAACATATTCACGAGTTTGTTCGTGAGTCTGTTTATGAGTCAGTTCGCGAGCCTGTTTCATAAACTTGAAAACGAGTTGAACTCGTGAGTCTGAATGAGTTCAATACTGCTAAGTTCAAGCTCGGCTTGTTTATTAAACGAGCATAAAAAGTGAGTTCGAACTTGACTCGTTTAGAAAATGAGCCGAACCCAATCAAATTTTTATTAAGTCGAGTTTCGAATAACTCATAAATAGTTTGGTTGGTTTAGATTTCTACCATACATAAGTATAATAGAAGAAAATAACAACGTATGCTGAAAATAGAAAAGGCCTTTGTAATCTTATTACTGCCAAGAAACACCGCCAGTTATCCAATCAATATTCCACCTATCATCATTGACAATTAGAAAGTAGGATCGACCTATATAACCTTTTCAATTTTTAATAGCTATGGAGTCGGCTAAACTCTGACATCGAATACCACCAACTCACACTATCAATCTCGCATAACACAACATAGACCAAACAAAATTTAGATGGAATAAAAACCAAAATCACACAACAAATCGAAAGACACCATAGTCAAAAATATTATTCACAAACTAATAAAGAAAAAGCAGACATCCATTACGATTGAAGGATAATAGTATCCAAAACTCACCCGCCGACTCTTTTGCTCTCTCACACTCTGTCTATTATAATTAAAACTTTTTAATTTTTATTTCACATTAAGGTTTAATTTTTAATTCATATATTTAAAATTTTTTTCCTAATAATAACTGTAACAAAGATATCAACTGAAACTCTGAGCAGCTATTTTCAAATTTATATTTAGATAATTTAGTGGCATTTTTTATTTTAGATATTTTATACATATTAAGTTTTCATTTGTTTTATAAAAATAATTTATATCAAAATTATTCACAACAACTGTTTTTTAAAAGTAATTTATTTTTATTGAGAAAGGGATTTTTTTTAAAAAAATCTCAAGTCAAAACATATTTTATTTTAGATTTTTTTAAGTACTTAAAATGTAAGAAAATTTTTTTTTCCATCAATAAATGGAGTCTAATGTTTTTTTTTTATATTCTGTCTAGTTAATTATTTAGAGTATAGTAAAATTACATCCAATTAAAAATAACTGAATTCAAATCCGCTTAACATAAATATTTCTTAATTTGTCTGAATTAGTTTTTTAAGCTGTAATTAAATTTAAAAAATAAATAAATAAAAACGCATGGTGTAACAAACTAGAACTGGCCCATTTAGTATAAACAAACGGGCCAGCTGAACTTTCTAGATTTTATTTTTTGCAGGAATGGTTAAATATATATTTTTTTACTATGCAAGAAAATGCAATATCGAGATTCGGGGCAAACATTGTTTATCAAGAATCAAGAAAATGAACCAAAAATCAAAAATCGAACAACATGAAATGAATCAAAACCAAACACAAACCAAACCCAAATAAAAACAACACCACCACCAACTCAAACATCGCTGTACCCACAGCCGATCAAACAATTGATCCACACAACCACCTCCATTGTCGAAATAGCAATCCAGAAAATTGATATTGTTGAAATAGCTGCATCAAAAATAATACTACCAAAGCCATCCAACAAACATGCGACATACAAAAATATCAATAAAAATAAACAAATAAAGAAAAGAAATTCACGATAAACAGAGTAAAAAAATATCAAGTCGCTATTAATAGAGACGAGTAAAAAATATAATATGCTGAAAAAAAAAAACATTAAAAAAAAGAAAAGCAGTTCGGCAATCCACTCCACTGAAAATATTGGTCCAAATTTAATGGCATGTTTTTATTAGAGAACTAGTAATTTTTTTGCGTTTGCTATATGCTATTTTTATTCTGTACCTCTATTTTGGCGACCCAACACTTAAATCTCTCACTTTCTCTTCCGTTCAAAATCATAATCTTTCTGTCCAAAATAGCCGTTTGGAACACGTGAATTGACAAAATTAACCCTCACTAAAAATTCCGCTATTTCAAAATCACAAAACCCAAACCCAAATATTTCTTCTTCTTCTTCTTCTTCCTATCCTTTCTGTAACTTCTTCTTCTTATTCTTCTCCTTCTTCTTCCTACCATTTTTGCAACTTCTTTTTCTTCTTCTTCTTCTTCTTCTTTCTTCTTCTTCTTCCTATCCTTTCTACAACTTCTTCTTTTTCTTCTTCTTCTCCTTCTTCTTCTTCTTCTTCTCCTTCTTCTTCTTCTTCTTCTTCTTCCTACCCTTTCTGCAACTTTTTCTTCTTCTTCTTCTTCCTACCTTTTTGCAACTTCTTTTTCTTCTTCTTCCTACATTTTCTGCAACCGGAGAAAACATGAAAGAAAAAAAAATAGGAATTTCACATTGAGAGAAATGTATTTTTGGAAAAAATTATCACCTCTCACCTTTGACTCTTTGACCAAATGGTTTAAATGGACGAAAAGACTACGAATTTAGACAAAAGAGAAAGTGAGGGACTTAAGTGTTGGGTCGCCAAAATAGAATGACAGAAGTGTTAATTACGTTAAACTTCAGGGACTAAAAAGTCATTTTTTCTATATATATATATATTTATACTTTAATTTTATATATATATTTTTAAAAAATTATAATAATTAACTTATAAATCTTAAACTAATATACACATTTTCTATTACAAGATGGATTATAATACAATAAAGTTAAAAATTAAAAGGCGTAAACCAAAATGAAAATATCAAAAAAACATTTGTATTATATTTTGGTTGTATGTATGTAGGTATATAATCTTTAATTTTTTTCCAACGAAGCTACTTTAAATAACATTAACAAAGTTTTTCACACATTAATTATATCTAAGTAAAAATAATAAAAAAAATAAAAAAATAGTGTATATTGATTTGATTAAATTTAATTAGTATTCGTATGTATATTGAAGTTGCACTGTTTTGTATATTTAAAGACACAAATCATTAATTAACTTAATTAATTTTTCTAATCACATATTCCCCAAATACATTAAAGAAATTTAATTTTTAATTATTTATATGCAAAAATAATTTTACATTTTATTAATATATATCTAACGAAAAGTAATAAACAAGCCCTTTTCGTCTTTCACTACTCATAATCAAAGATGAGGACTGAGTCGAGTCAAATGCACATGCCTTGAATTTTCCTATCAGTTACCAACTAGAGCTGCCAGGTTCCTGTCGTCACTATTATTTTTCTTCTTTCTTTCTATTAAAAATTATTTTTTTCATTTTATAATTTCTGATCACTTCATTTTTTAATTATATTTATTTTAAAAATATTAAATTTTATTAAATATTAAAAAATATTTTAAAAAATTTATTAAAAATAAATAAAATTATGGTAATTAATTTATATATTATTATAATATAAAAAATAAATAATAATTTTGAGATGAATAAAAATTAATAAAAATTATAAAATTAAAAAGTATTAATTATGTCCACCTAACTGTCAATAAAAGGCTTATGCATTTATTTTTTTTTATTCCTTTAGCTAGTTGATAATTGTTTTGGATTGCAAGCAAGCTTAAGAGAGTCGGACTGTAACCCGCTAAAATTTATGATGTAAGTCTATCTATTAACATGCAATTCAAATAATGTTAAAATAGATGAAGCAAATCCATGTTCAAGCTCAATAAAGAGAGATTCAACTCATTTAACTTGATGAGTCAATGAAGAATGAATCCATCTACATTTAAAATCATATCAGTACGGACGCTGAAATAAATTAAATAACCGCTTGACAATAATAATAAAAAAAATTCATACATGTGATTCTGTATAATAACGATATATAACATTGTAGTAAAGTGGCAGTTATATACAAATGAAAAAAAAGTGTGAACTATTCAAATTAAATTTACACACACCAAAACTCTATCCTCTATTATCACTGCTATATTATTGAATTGTTATATAATGAAACTATTACTTTCCTTTTTTCATGTTATGCATTTTGATAATGGTAACATATCATCTTAATTGTTTTTATGTTTAAACAAAATTATAAAAGACTCATAAAATTAGTCACAATCATTTTTTTGAAAAGAATTATATATATGGTGTGAATGAAGGTACAAGTAAAAGCATCAAATGTCATCCATCATATCCTCACAACCACAACTTGCCTTGGTGTGATTCCAAAATCTGTGTGCCCAACTGTTCATAAGCACAAGACCAATGTATGCACGAACAAATTTTGGCCATATATGTTTACAGCATTATACTATTTTATATTAATCAATTAAATATTTAAATTAAAAATAAATTACACATAAATCCTTGAAATTTAATATAATCCATAAATTAGTCCCTAATTTAAATTTATGTAACAACTAAGCCCCTCAGTTTTAAATTAATATAATTAAGTAATCCTTCTCTTAATTATGGGTTAAATTACTGTTAATTCGAGAGAAAATGACAACTTTACCCTTGACTAAAAAAAGGCTCCAAAATGTCACAATTACAAAAGATTGGTGCCAACATTTAACCTAAACTAAATTAACTTCTGTCCTATCAATTTCACAAAAACGATGGAGGTGGAGAAAAGCTGCACACGAGGCTGAGCCGACGCGACGCTGGGTTCACGCGAGCTAAGAGGAAACGCACCTAGAGCAGACACGAGGAGCTGAAACAGTGATTGAGTTCACACGAGGAGCAAAAGTAATAGTTGGATTTACGCGAGGTTGAGTCACTGTAAGGGTTAACGCGAAAGGGAACAGAGACGTATGGGTTTATTTGTTTGATGATAGGGTAATATGGATTTATTTCTGATTTATAGTATTCTTCAATGTTGAAATATGATTTAGGATTTGAATTTGTGGGTTTTGTATTATAGATTTAATGAATTCGAAATAGTTATTTGTTTGTAATGAATATTGCTTCTTCTTGAAAAAAATATTTTGAATTTGTGTTTTTGGGTTTATTTAGTTAGGCATAGAAGTTCAAGATCTTGCTAGGTTGCGATGGAATGTTTCTGGATTTGGGGTTTATTTTGTATTATGGTTTCAAAGGGATTGTTATTATTATTCTTTTAGTTTTTTTTTATTTTAATTTAATTTTAAACGAAAATATTAAATATAAGGTTATTGATGTCATTAAAAATATTCAACTTATTTTAATGGTAATCAAAATTTTTCTAATTATACTTTTAATTTTTATAAAATAATAAAATCATATTTAATTAATTTTGTTAATTTATAAAAAATCATAAACATTTAATAAAATTTAGAGTTTATTCATGTACTATCAATTTTATTTTATTTTTCTATAAATTATAAACAATATTATTAATTTATGTCTATTTATTAGTATGGTTTTTATAACTTTTAAGTATTGAATATATTATCATTTTAATTTTGGTGTTCAATACGTTATTTTCAATTAAATATATTTGAGGACCTGTATTGCATGCAGGATATACATCCTTGAGCAGACGTGCCAATGATGTTGAAAAGTTTAGGACCTTATTATCTATTTTCATCCACTTGTTGTAGTAATCACCGTTAATTCCACTGTTTTATTTCATATACCACACATTTAATTATTGGAAGATTTAATAATTTCAGAATATTATCATTATTTATAATTTAATTCATGTATTTTAAAAAAATAATTAAAATGTTTTTATTAATAAAATAGTTATTTTATTTAATTTTGTGTATTTCTACCATTAAAATTATATAAAAAACTGAATTATTCTTGATAGGAATAAGGTTGGGTTCAAAAGAAGGCCACAGATCCAAAATCCATCAGATCATACGTTAGAGAGGCGGCTCGACTTCACGAGCCTGAGCCGGCAACCCAGGGTGATCCGGATCAGATATGAGCACAAGCCCCATAAGGGAGTAGGCCCAATTACTCACCAGCCCTACCCGCATGCGCTTTGGAGAGCATTAAATGGTCGTTACGCATGGAGCAAGTGCCTGACACAACTGTACGTACGGGCCTGAGTGAAAAGGACAGGAAGCACTATATATTGAAGGGTCTTTTCCTTCAAGGAGGGGGCTCTCTCTCCTGCTCCTTCTTCCTTAACTCCATTTTTCTTATTTTCTCTCTGCAACTCTTGCTTATCCACACTATTCTAACTTGTAAATCTGACTTAGCGTCGGAGGGTTTCCGCCGGGGCATCCCCGGTGGACCCTTGACCCCCTTTTCCCTTATTTTGCAGGTTATTTTCTCAAAGAGAATATAGAGAGACTCATTTGATAAACCCATCAGAGAGTCCAAAAAGGAATCAGATCCATATAATAGGGGACGAGGGAGAACCAGATCTATCGGATATGGAGCCCAGGAAGATTGAGAGTTATCAATTCTATTCTTCATTTTATTTGATTTTTTTTTTATAAAAAAATAGATTTTAAAATTTAGATTATTGAGAGAGAAGAAGAGAAAGTTAAAAAAAAAATTGAATTATTGAAAAAGAGAAAGAAGTAAAATAATTGGGAAGAAGAAGAAAAGGTAATTGAGGGCAAAACTAAATATTAAAAGCATGAAGAGTTTTTTTTTGACAAAATATTTTTTTTTTGAAATAAATAGAGTTTTAATGTAAATACATATTCATCTAGAAAATAATATAAAGTTAAAATTGTTGAAAAGCACATTACAAAACATTAAAGAAATAAAAAAGTGAAAAAAGTAACCATTTAAATATAAAAGAAAAAAAAATATTAAATGAAATTTAGATAAAGAATGAAAGTAAGTGCTGGGTTCACGCATCTTATTTGTTGGCATGGACATCAACGGTCTATATCCAATTTCTGTCTAGATTATGAGATTATATATATTTCACACTGCAGATCTCAATGTTAATAATTAAAATATTAACTTTAGCAACTGAATTAATAATTAAATTAGCATTTTTACACCAAAATTTCCATGAGACAAGAAAATTTTTCAATTTTCAATTTTCAATTTTCCATTTTCGTTGATTTTATGAAAATCTTAGAAGTTAGAACCTAAGAAGTAGAGTGGTTATATAACACAACGCATGTACCAGATCATATCCCAATAGTTCTAATTTTCATCAAAGAAAAAAAAAATTACAAAATAAAAAAAAGGATAGAGAAATTCATCCGTTTGCCTACAAAACGCAACTTCGACAACGTTGTCTATCTCTTTGGTTCGTGACCGTGTCGAGGAAATCTGATCCTGACGTGGTTTCTCTCTGTCGATTTTATCCCAAACACTTCCAAATTTAGCTCTCTATCTATATTCCTCGTTTCACGCTTCTCTTACACTAATTTATATCTGCCTGAAACATTTCTCTTCTGGCTAATTCCATTTTCCTTTTTCAGGTAAAACCTCTTTCTCCCTTCCTCTCTGTTCTCTATTACTCAGTTTGGCAGATTTCTTTCTTAATATCAAGCTTGATCTTATCAGCATTTCTTTCTTAGTTTCGTCCTGGATCATCTTTGTAATTTTCTTGCGCTTTAGTAACTCCTCTTCTTGCAGTTTTAAGCTTTTTTTTTTTTCTTTTTTTGCTTTTGTCTAGTTTTTTTCCCTCTTTCTTCTGTTGTTTCGTCTAAGTTATGAAGGTAATATGATGAATTTTTGCGTCATTTTCACCTTTTGTTATATTATTAGCATATGAATCGCGATTTATTTTTTCTTATGGTTTTTTTAGTTACTGGGAATTATTCTGTTGGTGGGTTTATTCTCCAATATCAAATTTGTTATGGTTTTCTGTTATTTGCATTTCTCAAAGCTGTTTCGGTTATATTCGATTGGGTTCCTTCTGGTTTGCTTGGATGGTCCATCTGTTATTCTCATGGTTTAGAATTTAGATTCTTTGATTGCCTTGTATTGTTTTTTATATGTATCCTGTACAAGATCTGTCTCTTTTAATGATCTGATATGGATCTTTTACTTGTAAAATTTCATTATTGTATTTGGTCAATTGTTTATTGGTTTTAATTCTGGGTCACCTGAGCATCTTCTTTGTAGGTTTTGGACAAGGGTTTTTTTTTTTTTTTTTAAATTAAATTATTCATTCAAAGTTATTTTCTTATGAGGGACTCAATTTCTTCAGCGGGCTCTCTCTCTTCTGGTGAGGAATAATGGCAGGGTGGACTTAGACGTATCTAGCCTTCCTGTTGTGTGAAAGGATATTTGGTGGTTAGGGTAGGTGAACTCGAGATTTATTCTTTCGATAGTTTCGTGAAAGTGCGGCAATTTTTTTAATAAATAAAGGAGAGGGTGCGGTTGTGTCCATTTCATTTATTTAACTTTTGAAGTGACGTTGTTCCTTTTTGTTATGGGTATGAAAATGGTGCACAGAATTAAGTACTGCTATTGTTGTATATGTTGCTTTTTGGTTATTTGAGTTGCTTTTCCATTGGAAAATTCCATGGATCCTTCATGTACTGCCTAGTAGAAACTATTGCCAAATCTGGGCGTACTCTTTATCCTCCTCAAAAGTGAATTAACAAATAAAATTGCTCTTGCTGCTGTCAAGATCTTGATTATCTTTTAGTCTTTGAAGTTCCTGATTGATAATTCTAATATTAATTTATGTTTCTATCATATTACTATGCAGGTAGATACATACAAGTCCAATAAAGATGGAAGTCATTGGCGGCTGAGACTTGCTCAGTTCTATGGCCTTGACTGGTATGTGCTTGTTTTAGAGGGGAGTGTTGTATTATTCTTTTGATGGATAAATATTGGTTATTTTAGCATTTATGTTAATTAGTATTATTATGCATAGAAATTTGGGCAATGTGTGGAGCAAGTGACTATTTTAGAGGCTTAAGGAACAGGAGCTATAAGAGCAGGATTTCTGGTATGGAATATGAATCAGACTGGACAAGACACAGAAAATCCTCAGCATTTACTGCTCAAGAAATTCGTTCTGCAACACCTTTTATGCCTTGGTCTTGTAGAATTTCTATAGGTGATAGTTATCATGAGTTTCTTTAATTGAACATCTGTCATTTCTAAGTAGTGTTACATTCTAGGGAGATATAGTAGATTGGATACAATAATCATCTACATCTCTCTTGGTTTCCTGAAAATGCTGAGTTTTGAGAGTGGAAAGAGGAGACTGACAGAGACAAATATGTCTTTCTCCACTTCGTTCACCCAAGATAAGTCAACTTATTCGAAGAGCAACCTTCTATTAGCTTCGGCAGTTGCTGATGATATTGACTGCCCCATTCTACCTGGGCTGCCTGATGATGTGGCAAAATATTGCCTTGCACTCGTTCCTCGTCCCTATTTCCCAGCTATGGGAGCTGTCTGCAAGAAATGGAGATCTGTTATTAAAAGCAAAGAATTCCTTGTTGTGCGAAAATTGGCTGGGTTGCTTGAGGAGTGGCTATTTGTCCTAACTATGGATTCTCAAGGAAAGGAGAGCCACTGGGAGGTTATGGATTGCTTGGGAAACCGGTGTCAGCTTCTTCCACCAATGCCTGGTCCTATGAAAGCTGGCTTTGGGGTAGTTGTTCTGAATGGAAAGCTCTTTGTCATGGCTGGTTATTCAGTTATCGATGGGACTGGCTCTGCCTCTGCAGATGTTTATGAATATGATTCTTGCCTCAGTAGGTATGTTTTCCATAAGAACATGGTACTTTCTGTCTCTGCTTGTGTGTGTGTTTTTCACTTTCCAGCTTTTTCTTTGCTAAGTTTATATATTTTTCCTTGTAAGTTTATATATAGGTAGGCCTCGTGGAAATTGTTATTTTCTAGTTGCTGGTGTGGAGCCTGGAATTGTGAATCGTTACTTCTTTATAGATGTGTCAAAAACCTTATTCTCCTTATAGATCAACACCAAGATGGTGACTTCATTCAATTTTAGATACATTTTTGCAACTTGTTTAACCGGCTTGTCAGTAGCATGATTTGCAAATTACAATTTTAGAGAACCCATTCTTTGTATAGCTAAGAATGACAACCTCCACTATGTTGTTTGTCTTTTGGAACTCATTTTAGAACAATAAAATAATTATTGCTGGTTTATTCCTAAGTAGGGTTTGATCTGGCCTCATTGTCCAATTATTTGAGTGCTATTTTTGGATTCTTCAGATTCTTACTCGTTATGCAATGTGGCCTCTGTAATTGCAGTTGGAGCAAATTATCAAGCATGAATGTTGCACGCTTCGATTTTGCATGTGCAGAGGTTAATGGCAAAGTCTATGCTGTTGGGGGCTATGGAAAAGATGGCGATAGTCTCTCAAGTGTGGAGATGTATGATCCTGACTCTGAAAAATGGACCCTGATAGAGAGTCTTCGCCGCCCAAGGTGGGGCTGTTTCGCTTGTGGCCTTGAGGGGAAGCTTTATATCATGGGAGGACGGTCAAGCTTCACTATTGGTAATTCAAAATGTGTTGATGTGTACGACCCAGAGAGACATTCATGGTGTGAGATCAAGAACGGTTGTGTCATGGTCACTGCTCATGCTGTGCTGGAAAAAAAGCTCTTCTGTATGGAGTGGAAGAATCAGCGGAAACTAGCAATATTCAATCCAGAGGACAATTCCTGGAAAATGGTTCCTGTTCCATTGACAGGCAGCTCAAGTATTGGTTTTCGGTTCGGAATACTCGACGGGAAACTTCTATTGTTTTCACTAGAGGAAGCACCAGGTTATCGAACTCTCTTGTATGATCCTAATGCTTCCCCAGGTTCAGAGTGGCAGACTTCTGAAATAAAGCCATCTGGGCTGTGCTTGTGCAGTGTGACCATCAAGGCATGAAATGGGCGTTGTCTGAGACTTCAAGATCTTATTACCGAGTCTAGAAAGTATCTGTACATTTATTGGATAGCTTTGTATCTGTTAGATGTCTCTGCTTTTGGTTGGTTTGCACTCGACCGACTTGATTTCAGTTTCATTTGTTGTTATGATTGAGCAATCTATTTGCTATGAATCTCTTGCTACATTCTTCTTTGCCTCTCAACTATGTTATATACTAATTAATGTTAAGGTTGATTTATTAATCAATATTATTCTTTATTCTCAATTATTGAAATTAATATTTAAAATTAATACTTCGACTGCACTCGAATATATGTATTAAATTAAATTTTAAGAAATTTTTATTTTAATTTCAATTTCAATTTCTTATGTTTTATAAAAGAATTAATAATTAGACACTATTTATTTATGTAAAATAATAATATTTTTTTAAAAATTATTTATATTTTACTATTTGATCGTGATATTAAAAATTAGACAATATCAATAATTTTTTATATAACAGCGTCATTAAAATTTTAAAAATAACTTTTAACACCAAAAGGTCCAGGAAACAGTCACACACCAGCTCTCTATTAAGCGCTGAAAGTACTTTCCCTTGAAGCGCCCGCGCTCGACGGCCCTAGTAAAAGATAAATCCTCTACCTCTCTTAGCGGCAAAAGATCGAACAACAGAGCTGCAAACACGCTACTAAAACCACAAAAGCCACAATTCATGGCTTCATATTCTTGAAAGCTGTAGAGATCTATATTTGCTAGTTCATTTTCCTCTAATCGCATACAATGTTCGGTGCTCAAGCTTCTCCAGCCTTTGGCACGCCATCCTCTATGCCTGCCTTTGGCACTCCATCCGCTACCCCGGCATTTGGCACCCCAACCTCTACCCCAGCTTTTGGCACTCCATCTTCTATGCCTGCGTTTGGCACCCCATCCTCCACCCCAGCCTTTGGCGCGCCCTCTTCGACTCCGGCATTTGGTACTCCGTCTTCGACTCCGGCCTTTGGAACTCCATCTACACCGTCTTTTGCCGCTGGCTTCGGTTCCTCCCTTTTCTCCACCCCATTTTCGTCTCAAACGCAACAGCAACAGCAGACTCCGTTTTTTCTGCAGCCTTCTACTGGTTTAGGATTTCAGACTCCATATGCTGCTTCTCAGGCGACGCCCTTCCCTAATGCTCAACTGACTACTCAGATGGCCCCTGTGGCTCCGCTTCCTTTTTCGCTCGCTGATCGTGATATTCAGGTTTTGTTTTTGTTTTCCTTTTTCTTTTTCTTCTGGTGACTAAAATCCTTGGTCTTTGTGCTTGCGGTTCAGTTTCTGATTTTTGTTTTCTACTTTTATAGGCGATTGTGGATGCTTACAAGGAGGAGCCAGGGAACCCTAAGTATGCGTTTAAGGTTCTAGTCACTTTTCTCGTCTCTTTTCTTCCATTTCATCAGTACTTTGGTTGCTGACAATGCGAGGCGGGGAAAGAAGGCTAACTCGGTTTACAATTCTTTGCTATTTTCTTTTCTTAGTTCTAATAAATCAACGTTTTTAAAATTGAAATTTATTATATGTGTATGTTTTTCAGATTAACAGAGTAGAATTAGGGTTTAGATGTTGATATTTTGTTTTAATTTTGCAGTATTTGTTGTTTAGCGTAACTGATCCACAGCATAGGGTGAAGCCTGCTGGTGTATCAGATGTGAGTTTCTTCTTTTCATTGTTCTTTATTTTTGTTACTGTTTTTTATGGAAATCATGCAATGCTATCCTCTTAAGCTTGTGCGTGGCTAAGTTTGGAGAATAGTGCATTCTAGATAATGTGGGCAGAGGCTATGGCAAAGCTAGAGGGTATGGAGAGTTCAGATCGAGAACGATTATGGCCCCAGCTTGTTCAAGGTTTCAAAGACCTGTCTCACCGGCTTAAGGTAGTGCTTGTTAAATTAAGGCATGAGTGTAATTTTAAGTAAATGGGTTAGAGTAGTTACTGTTAAAAGAAACATGATCTTGTGAGCTTGTAGAATGCCAAGTTTTCTGTTGTAAACGTCATAATGTTCTTATTTCTCCATTGCGTAAATTTCATTTTAAGGCTTCCAGCTGAAAGTTGGAGTAAGTTTATGTGAGCTAGAACTTTAAAGCTGCAAATTTCAATTTTCTTTCACCTGCTATACACTGAATCCGTAATAAAAATATTGTACTTGATATGGCACATAAGGAGTTGAAATATAAACATGCAAGCTGGCTCTATGTGCATAGAAGAAGATAACTGTGAAGGATTTGCCTGCTTCACGTTATCTCTATTTCATATGGTTCATGGATTAGGGAGAGTGTGAGACTATGTGTGAAAGATTTTCTATGAACTTCAATGATAAGTATAAAAGTTTAGGTAGCTAGTCAACTACAAAGGCAAATTATCAGTTGAAGAATAGCTAAAGCAGCAAAACTTATGTACCTGTCAAGTACCATGGGAATAAAATGAAGACTTTTAGGACTGTTGAATTCTAGGTCAAGGTCATATATCAAGAAGTTGAAATTTATTTAAATGGAGAATAAATGAACTGAAAGGTTCTGCTTTATTCAGGCTGAATTGGCCATGCTGCTGGTTTTTTCTGTGGTCTGCAATTGTATAAGAAGTAACAAATTGAAATATGTTTTAGCTCTTTACGCATAAGGTTTATGCTTTAAGCATTTCTTGTCATCATATTTGCTTGGAGACTCTTGTGAGTGAACATCTTGACACTGTAAAGTTGAATTAATGCAGCTCCAAGATGAAGTTATTGTTTCAGATGCTGAGCGATTGAGAATGACCCAAAGCAATGTGAAGATGGTATCTTTTTGTTTATCCTCATGGTTCCTTCCTTAGCACATCCTTGTTTTTGAATATGCTTTTCATGTGCAAGTACTTTGCAGCTTCAAAGGCATTTTCAAGCTGAGACTCTTCCCTGGATCCAAAGAATGAGACAAAAAGAGCAGAGTCTTCAAAGACGTCTTTTAAGGGTGAGAATGATATATGCCCTTATTATGGAAAACCACTGTGAATGGATAGAATGGTGGTAACCATTGCATTTGACATTTTAGAGTGCTGTGTAGTCTGTTATGTTTCAGTGATGTGAAGTGAAATAGATGAATCATGGTTTTAGAATCCTTTGCCATTCTTTGGTTGCGTTTATGCTATACCGAAAGATGCATGTTGAATTCTGAGTTTTTTAGTTCCATTCAACACTTTTCAAGCTTGAGTTTTCAATCCAAAAACCTCTATTTCTGAAGCAATGTACTATAGTCAAGAAAATGTTCATGGAAAAACATGCATGAAAGGGAAAGGCAATATGGAGAAAATAAGTGTTTTTACCTGCCACCTAGGAGCAAGCAATGCACACAACACATTATTTTGTGTAAGATGCAAGTTGTTTTCTCAAACTTCATCTTGCAAAAATCCTGTATCATTTACATATATGAACCTTTATATATTTTATGCATCTCAAATCAGTAGAAAATTTAACATAGCACCAATGATGAAATTACAAGGTTTAAATTGGTCCAATTGAAAGTATAGGTACAAATTGAAAATTTTGTGGAACTGTGGGCATCAAAGGATACTTCTTACCTTTTATGTGGTTGGTGGCACTATCCACTGTCGTTAAAAGTATTTAGAATCTGTTTATATGTTATTGCCAATTGTCATTTTTGTCACAATTCTGGGTCCTACACTGTCAACACACAGATGTCTTGTGTCAGCAATTTGTGAATTTAGTTCCTTTTAAGTATTGACACATTCCCCTGTATGCTTGAAGATAATGAGAATAATGGAGGCCTTGGAAGGTAAGGGTCACCGAATGCCCTTAATGAAAGGAGAAGCTGAATTGGCTGAGAAGTTGGCTGCGATAACCAGACAGGTGGGTGTCTTCTTCCTCTGTGCCCGCTCTGTGCTTTTCTTCTTCACTTGCTGCAGTGAGAGATGGTGTTAACAAGTAGAATCATATTCAGTTGAAAGGATCTGGAGCTGAACTTTCTAGACGGGTTCAGAACCTACTCACCATATCACGCGTTCAAGCAAATGCCATTGGAGCTGGCGGTTCTATTTATCTTCCAGGATCAACCAAAATACATGATCAGAGTCTAGCTGACATGCAGGAGGTAAGAATTAGGCACATTTTAAGTTATTGATGTGACGTCATTTGTTGTTTATCAATAATTAGAATTTTTTAGAGCTCATTGAGATATTTTACATCACTATGTATAATATCGTGTGAACTGAGCCAACTGGTTAGTAATCAATAATTCATTTAGCGAAAGATGTTACATCATTCTTCTAAATCCCATATTGGAAAGCAACATTACTGGAGGAATGCAATTGTTTTACGTTATTTCATGGAAATTATAGTTGATAGGTGATTAATGACTGCTTTGTTGGGCAGGTTTTACAACAACAGACAGAAGCCATTGCTAGGCTTGGCAATGTATTGAAGCGAGATATGAGAGACATGGAAATTATAATGGCAGAGGACACGGAGATGGCAGAAGATGTGAATTAGCCAGATGAGGCATAAAGGAGCACTTTGCTACATTTGTCTGGTTCTTTTTGACGCTTTGAAATTTTGAGATTGATCTAATTATGCAAATGAACTCGCTTGTTTCTTGCATCGGGCGAATAGCGGTTTTGTTGTTTGCACTGTTTTATGGGAGCCCACCTTTAAATGTATAAAGATCTGCAATGGCTAGTGAGATGAGCGTGACTTTTTTGAACTCAGACATGGCTGCTATGTTGGGATAACTTTGACCGACAGGAAATTACTGTATGCCAGAATAGTGCCTGTATCCCCTGGTAAATTGCATTTCTCCTTCAGTGTCCTCTGATCATATTTTGCCTATTTTGCATGTGAATTCTACATATTTGCCCTAAAAATTAATCAGATTTAGGTAAAAACAGTTCCGGTTTCCCCGGTCTATTATTCACCTTGTTAATAGCCAAAATTGGTCGAAACATGAAATCACAACATCTAATCAGTACACAAGTTCCTCTGAGCATAGCTTTGTATGTAATCTCTCTCTTAAATAAACCTCCTTTTTTTTTATATATATAGAAGTAAAAACAAAAAAGAAGGAAAAGAAAATGTTAGCTCAGCTATAAGCCTCTGCCATGATTAATAGCACAAGTGATGTCCAACCAGTAAACAGGCGTGCACCCTTTCCTTTACCCTTCTTCTGGTCATACTGTTCCCATAAAAACCCAGTTTGGTGGTAATTCTGAACCACATTTCTGTACCAAAACAACAAAATTAATAGAGTTTACAGTTGCAGATGGGCTTGTTTATGTAATAATAAGTCTACAACTGCAACTATTTGCCACAGAGGGTTAAATGTCAACTTCACCTAATCAGGTTGCCCCTCAACTCGTCATAGATCGCCCTGGCCTTATCTCTGTATGGTCCATCTTCTGCAAGAGTTCAACAAGAAAAAACTAGGCTGAGCTTTAAGGAATTTTCTTATGAGTGTGGGGAAAAACTGTTGGTTGATACCTTTGGAATAGTGGAAGAGTGCAGAAAGAATCCTGTAATTCATGTTCATCCAAATTGGGCCTCTCCAATAAGGTGGGTCGTGCTCTGTGTTGCGTTTCATGTACAGGGAACTGAGGAATAGATACATGTATGAGAAATATAACCTCCCAAGCAGAACTTAAGCAAATATTCACAAGGCAAGCTAGACTATAGAAACCTTGTTTTAGCAAGAGACCGGAGCCCATAGTCAGTCCATAAAATGCTCCTGTTTAGAATGAGATCAAGCTGCTTTTCCAGAATCCACGAATCCTACATTGAAGTGGTATACGTGTGAAAATCTAGAATAAGCTCATTAAAATCTAGTAAATGTAGAACAAGTGGTATATGTCCATCATACAAAAATAGTAAGACAAACATCAGAGAACTGGAGAAACAGTGTTTCCATGAAACTCACAGGTGGAATGATCTTCTCCATGAATGGAAAAAGGCCGACATAACCAACATGAGGAACTAGTCTTAACTCTGGCTTTTCTAATACTTCCCGTACAAGCTCTCGCTTTACATAACTGTTCTCCACAGTTGTCTCTTTCCAACTCAATCGAACCTATAAGTGTTTCAGAAATCAGTTTGTGAATTACATGCGAACAGACAAAGGGTATGCACTTTTTTTTTTTGTTGTTGTCAAAGAGAGAAAACAAAAGGCTATGCTAACTAGAGTTTCTGAGTAGAAAAAAAAAGCCAACAGGTCAAAAGATCGTGATTGAATAACAAAAGTCCATCTAGTTCTCTACTTATTACAACAAAATGATATGCAAATATATTAGGCCTATAATTTGAAACTCTTCACAACAGTAATAGTAGGCTTAGCAAATAGTCCAGGGGCTAACTACTGAAAAATATGGAAGGTACATCCGTATAGACCACATAGAGGAACAACATAAGAAGAGGAGTACATCATACACAGAAGAAAGTTAGAAACTCCAACCAACTAATAAGCAGTATCAAATTACTGATATCAGGGGAAAACAGTAGTAAAACAGCAAAGTACCTTTTCTGTATGATTGCCAAAATCAAAATATGCTCCATATGCAGGATCTAGGTGCATCTGGTAAAAGATCAAGCATCTATTAGACGTAAAATGATACTGTTACATTATTTGCAGGTTCAAATGCATTTTGATGCAAATGCAGCATTGGAAGGAAGGAGTTATAAGCATCTCCTTAGAGCATTGCAAAAGTAACAAACCTGATTGAGCGTTTCAAAATTTGAAAGTAGCTTGGCTGTTGAACCATAATCCTGCATTGCACCAAATTTTTAAGTACTAAATCTTTAGTACTTTCAACGCTATTCTTCTACTTGGTGTTTTTAGCATACCTTCCCAGACCTGTATTCTTTCTTTAACAGCTGTGTGATGGAATGCATGCAATTTGCAGCAAGAAGCATCCAACACCTAAGATCCAAGTGACGTTCTTCTTCACTTGGATGCGAAGCACGGGGATAATCATCCAGTCCAGAGGAAAGTGTCTGGAAATGCCAGAAATAACATCATCCTACTTCGTGTCATTTGATTGGAATTGAAATATTAAAAAAATCATCATAAAGCCAATTATATTGATGAACAACGTTGTAGAATTATTAGCAAACAAGTAAATATCAATTATTTATGCCAATTCCAAAGGAAATTTTGTGCCAAGACTTTGACAACAACTAAATGTTGTAAAACACAACCTTTGGGTTTAGCTCACGAGTTGATGAGTTGTCCCTCCCATGCCAAAAATAACTGCCAATCTCCTTCCCTGGATCACAATTGTTTTTAAACATTATACTAACAGTAGTTAAATAAAAAAATGTCTTGCTTGTCCAAACATCAGCCTAATAGAATTGTCCAAGATTTGGAGGATGAGGGCATCTTTATCTTCTATTTCTCACCAATCAAAAAATCCAAAAACGTTTATGAAGGCATGTATCTTCTCTTTCCCCACAAGGAAAAATAAATCCAAAAACACTTTAATGCCTTAAGTTCAATTAATTTGGTTGCATGCAAAAATCATTTTTTTTATTCAGCCATACAGTTGGTTAAGTTTCAAAAAACTTCTAACCGTTATACCTATTTAGGAATTTTGAGATCCACTACAATGCAAATAAAGGAAAAACAGTATTCAAATATTCCAGTATAACTAGAATTGCTTGGTCTATGAACAACATCAACTCATAGCCTATACCCTCCCCAAACCTAGGGGTATAAACGAACCGAGCCGAGCCGAGCTTTGAAGAGCTCAAGCTTGGTTTGTTAAAATTTTTTCGAGCTCGAACCGAATTCGAGCTTTACTCATGCCGAATTCGAGCTTTACTCATATCGAACTCGAGCCGAGTATTAAGAAGTTCAAGCTTGGCTCGTTTAGGAAACGAGCTTAGACGAATCGAGCTGAGTCGAAAATAGTTCACGAGTAATTTAATTTATTTACATGTATAATGAGTTTTAGTTTAAAACTAATAAGTTTAAAACTAAAATAATTTTAGTTAAATAAGTATATCTATAAATTAGCATGTAAACTTATAAAGATGAGTTTTTAAATCTTAATGATCTAAATATATGCAAGTTTAAGAGTATAACTAAACTATATAGAGCTGAATTTTAAAAAATTCAGATTTGGCTCATGAAAGTATATGCAGGGTTTAGCTTATTTCTCTTATGATAGTAATTTCAGTTTACTTAACGAGACTGTTCACGAGCCTATTCGCGAGCCTGCTCATGAACTCAGAAATGAGTCGAGCTCACGAGCCTTAACGAGCCGAATAATATGGAGCTCAAGCTTGGCTCGTTTACTAAACGAGCCTAAAAATTAAGCTCGAGCTTGGCTCATTTACAAATCGAGTCGAGCTTTTATCGAATCGAACCTCGAATAGCTCACGAACGGTTTGGCTCATTTACACCCCTACCCAAACCCGCCAGACACCCCACCAAATCAAATTAAAAGAAGATGGGTGGAATACCTGACTGGGTAGTATTGAACCACTGGAACCAAGCTTCAAGACGAACAAAAGCCCGCTCTAGGAAGGAGATGATCTCATTGCTTTCATCAGAGGTAAACTTATTTTTCTCTATGCCATGAAGTAGATCTGAAGCAACAAAATTTAACATTAGATCTGATTTACATCATCTTGATGCATGTTCTAACCCAGATATATACTGTGACCCAGAAAAAGTAACATCTAACACTTTAATCTATGGTAAATTGATAATTATCAGGAAGCATATGAGACAAGCAGGGTGGAACTGGCTTGAACCAAAAATATAGCACATATAAGGTAGAAGGAAAGAACTTGTGTAGTGAGGTGGTTCCATACTTCTGTTAATGGTCTCTCCTCCCATACATTTTCATACCTTTTCCAGCTTTTAGGAAGATACACACATAAATGCATCACAAGTCTGTAATTCACACGAAAGGCCAGAACCCACCATAAACCACTAAAGGGGAGCTGAGATATCTCAACCTATTCAACTCAAGCAATTTGGATTAATGACTGTATAGGCTTCTTTTGTAAAAGTTTCCATTTTCTTTTCATTTCGCACCAACTAGTTGACTAAAACCTTTAAACATAAGAAACTTGCATCAGGTCATTAATTGATCTAGAAAGTAACCGGCATCATCACCCTATCAATGTATTTACTAATGGCTAAACATGATGATATACAAACTGAAAAAGACATGGCCTCCCAGGGGAAAAGGTGGATAATGAAATTTCATGATTATATTTTTATTGCTAGTATGAATGTCTGATACTGTTGTACTATCAAGATATTAAAATCCAAATATGTCAAGTAAAAATCTTATAAAAAACACTTACCTCTTATAACCAAAAATAGTGTTGGAGGATTTCCATTACTTGGATGCTGAAGAACAAATTCTTCTGGAACCTTGCTGTAATTACACCAAAAAAGAATGCACAATTACTTCATTAATGAACAGATATCTATTTCCCTCACTGAATAAACTTCAAATCAATTACAATCAAGTACTTGATAACTAAATTGACTGATGGTACCTGAGAGATTCAGATCCCAATATTTGTTCCCGAGGAATCCATCCATCAATATTCATTAAATCTAACCAGTGGCCAACTATATCCAAGCATATGTGAATATCCCAACGCCTTATCATTCCCCACCCAAAACAAAAATAAAATCATTTAACCCATTATTACTTCCACAAAAAAGTGAGCAACTGAAGTCTTAAATTTGCTTCAAGAGGATAATGGAATAAAGGTGACTAACCAGATCAACAGTTGATGAAAACCTTCATCCCATAGAAACCCCCTCGGAAAGAAGGGTCGACTTGGAACTGCTGTGTAAAGCTCAGCTGGCCAATATTTGATAAAATTATCATGATTTTTATGCTGCAATGAAATATTAATCACTGTATGACTTTGTCAGATGTTCAAATTGATTACTGGTAGGTGCAAATTAAAGGATTTTTGCTAGACTGTGAAAGGAGAGAACAGCACATCCGACATGAAAAAAGTTAAATCCATGGGGGTTTAATTTTCTATATTTATATTAAATAGCTGAACCAGGTAAATCATCTCTAAAGAAGGGGATCACTGAGAAAGGCAACATACAAATTCTCATTTTGTGACCCGTGCGCTCCTTTCTTCTCTCTGTCTCACATATATTGCAACAGTTTTCTTCTTACATTTTTACTTCTATTTTCCTTATCTTCTTCATGAAAACAGAGACCAATAATCTCTCTCTCCCTCTGCTCTCCCCCCTCCCCCAAACAGCTTATTCAGGTTCACAGTTCACTCTTGTCATCCTCCCCAGTTGGTTTATTGTGGTCAATCAAGTGAATTTTGTGAAGGAATAGCCAACAATTTGCCAAGAATCCACAGCATAAAATGAATTCACCATGGGACATCACTTGGTTATTTAAAGCTACCAAGGAAGAATACTGGTTGAAATATTCACATGCCAATAAGATGATCACTTTACAGATCCTAGATTGCAGTAAAATAAAACATGCAACTTACATTAGAATTTCTAGCATATGCTATCTTTGATTGACCATAAAAGTAGCCAATGCCCCCCAACATATTGGCAACAGCAACCTTACCAACAATTCTGGATTCAGAATCAAGCTGAACAAATATTAACGAAACGTCAGTATTTTTTTAAGCCAAAATGTTGGGGTACTTGTACTTTGGCACAAAAGCAAACAAAAGAAATGGTAAATGGACAACATATTTGCAAGAAACAGTCACCAATCTAATTGAGCTTCCAATAAAAATTTGGTACTTTTAAGTTACCAAGGTATCATTTCATGCCACAACTGCATCTCCTAAATTTTCCTGTGAAGATGCCATAAATATGGATAACAAATTTGCAAGAAATTGCAAAGGTCAGCAAACAGACAGTGCATTAGGAAAGTCAACATGATTTTAAAAGTTGCATTTCCACCAAAGAAAAAAACATAAATAGGTTACTGACATAACACAATTTACAGGATGTGGGAAAGGCTCCCGTAAAAGAGTAAAAAAAGAGACTTGGAGAGTTCTGATCAGGCATGCTGAGTACTTGTACTTAATTAACATATATTAAATGATGGTGCCAGATTAAACCTTTGCTACTACATTCATCATTTTGAATATACTTAAAATTGAAATAGTACAATTGATGTGACTATGAGTGGCTGTAAGGTGCACAAGGGCTGTCCAACATACATATTTACAGTAGAATAAGTGAATAACACATATTTCAAAGGTTAATACCTTGCCAGCAATATTAAAGCACCGGTCGAACTTGGCATCAAATTCTGATTGCTTCCCTAGCAATTGATTTGTCAGTAAGGTGCCTGGAAATTATACAGCACAAAGAACTTTGAGGAAGGTAAAATACAAGAATTTCATTTCTTGGAAGCCAGTCAATAGAGTTTCACTTGAGTCAACAGAAACCCAAAGGAAAAAAAAAAGATGGATACCAGAAATCTAATCAGCCATAGACAAAATTACAAAACTGATTTATACTGAAATTTGAACCTTCCAAAATGTCAAAAATGGAAGAAATGTGGGTCTGACAACAAATTTGAAACCTGGAATACTGGAAATAATAAAAAAAGCAATTTGAAACCTGGAATACTGGAAATAATAAAAAAAAGCAAAGGGCTACAAAAAATACATATTTAAACACCCAGTATAAAGTGAAAAGTTGAAAACATGCAAGGTAAGCCTTCTTGAGAGCACACAGAAGACACAAGTGAGCTGCTCTCATGCATATATGTTGTATAAAATCCTGCCCATATCATGTAAGAGTCATCCATATTTAGGTTATTCGTGCCTTAGATTAAAATTTCACTTTTTTTCATTGAAGTTAAAACAATAAAAAACTCAGCAACACTCAAATGGAGAGGATGGCAGCAGAAGACTGTATCTAATTTTGATTGTACAGCTGATTAGGGACATAGAGCAATGTATAAGAGGTGGTAGAACATAATTAACTGAAAAATATTTTAAGATAATAAATAAGCAGACACATTAATTATTGAGATGAAATAGATATTGGAGAAAACCTGTCAGGCTGTTTACACGTTCTTTTACTCTTGAATCTTTTAGTCCAGTTCCAGACACAAAAGCAATATCTGTTTTGAATGGAATCCCAGCAGAAAGCTGCATGAGACCATGAACTTCAGAGATGATATAGAATATCAAAGATGAAAAAGAATAAGCTGACTTATTAAAGAAAAACTGCATGCATTTTAGAATGAGTAGCGTCATGGCCATATACCTGAAAAACTAAGATATTTGAAGAATCTTCAGATGAGTCAGATAGCAGCAGTAGGCCTAACTTTCTTGCCTGGTAAGATGCACACAAGCAAATAGGAAAATGAAGAAGAAGAAACTTAGAAGATGCACCTAGCAAAATACACACATCAATGCATTTGAAATCAACAGAGATAACAGGTAAGATACTTGGTCCCCAAGATTCTGCTGGACAAGATCAGACAAATTGTGAATATGAGGTGTCCTGAAGCCAGAATAGTGGATCTCCAAAACATCCTATAAAACAAATCAGCATTGGAGGATGGAATATTAACAAAAGTCACAAGAAGGTAGAAGAAAGAAGATAATTTATTTTAAGGACGTGACATTTAGAACACAAATTCCAGATGACAACCTAATAACTAATTCTTGAACACATAAACTGCTACAAATTTATGTTTCAAAGAATAATAAAACTAGCAGAATTTTAAATGAGGAAGTGAAGATTTAGAAACCTGTGATTATAAATAATTCACTACATGAGCATTGAGCACTTCACAAATTTCTGATATAACTAACCTACCCAGTCTCCCCCAACATGTTAGACAGTGATGAAATGTATGATTTTGAAGTTACAATGGTGAGGCATATGTGATTGGCTATATTTGGCATGAAAAGTTACTTGACTGGAATATAGAAACATCGGTGTTTTATGAATTTAGCCACCCCCATTTTTGCTGTAGGATAGAGAAGTTAGCCTTTTCACCATGACAATCAGTCACTGGATTACCTTAGATTCTAGATGTAGCTGCCAATCTCCAATGTCTGAACGTGAACCTGATGCCAGAAGAGAATTCTCATGTATGTCTATGTCATCCTTTCTCAAACTTAGAGGACTTCCATCTTCATTAGCCAAATAGAAAAACAAATGCCCTTTTTGCTGCATTTCATCATTCCAGTCAGATCTGCAAGTTTCCAGTGAGGACAATAAATCATTTTATGAAATCCAAATGCTCAATTCATTGAAATCGCCCTGTTTTTATGCAAATTATGTTCAGTGTGGGTGCACAAAAGAAGCACGATACAAATGTGGGAGGAACAATTCAGATAGCAGGTGAAGCTCTTTACTTCTCACTTTGGGCATCAATTCGAACTGCCCAATCTCCTCCATAGCCACTGCCTTCACTTTTGGATTTCAAGAAACTGGTTTCCAACCTCAAGCCGTGATCAACAAGCACTTGATGCCCAAAATCACGACCATTATGTTGTGTCCAGCCATAAGTGCTTAGCTCATCAGAGTCTTGGCACACATGTCTCATAAAATACCTTCCATCCTTTAAGCCAATCCACATTAAACCAGCGACCAAAGACCGAGGTGCCCTGCAAACCAGTAAAGGCAAAACTTTCCATAAGAAGGCAAGCAAATAGAAAGGGAAAAAAAAAGCAAGAAGAAAAAAAGATGAATGAGAAACATTCCATAATAATCAATAGGCAAATTCAGGTAAACGAAACAATTCAATGAGTAACAACAGAATTACCTAGCGCGAATTCCAAGATAAACATGAGGGCGATATGTTCCCCAGTACAGGCTCTCTTTGTGCTCACCTTGGAACTTACAAGACATACATGCTCTAGTCAAATTGAAAGATCTACTTGCGTAACGAAAAGGAAATATTCAAATTAAATAAGTGAGGCTACCTGAGGAAGGTCCATGAGCTTCGGAGCAGGAAAGGGCGTGACAACCCTAGGCCTTTGAGCTTGTTCAACAGGCTTCATGAGATTGTTAATCAAGAAGAATATAACCAAGAAGGAGCACACGCCAATGCCCAGAATGATTTTGAGATCAACGTTTAGGATTCGAATCAAACTGTGATCCTCACTTCTATTTCTCCTCTTTTTGAAGTTAGGTTTCGTACTACGGAGAGCACCGTCGTCACCGCTATCTGTGGTGGACTTGATTCTGCTCCGAGCACTGCTCCGGCTACTACCTGCCATTTGAGGTTGAGCGAGTGCAAACCAGCTGTTTATATGTAGTGCATTTGATCGACGAAGCAAGAGTAATGGACTCGAGGTTTTGAGAAGAAGGAAGGATTGGTGAAGCTGGTCCTCTCCTCGACCAGAACTGGGAGTTGGAAAATGGACTAAAGCTGCACCAGATGTGGGCCTCGTATAGCCGCAGCCAGCCGGGTTTGAACCGAACCGGTTCCGTCTGATTTCAATAAAAATTATATTTTCTTAATTTTTTTAAAATAACAAAATTACCACTTATTATGAATGAAATTAATTAATTAGTGTCTATATTTTTAAGAGTATACTAAATAGTTTCCGTCAACTTTTATATAATAGTGATAACCTGCTAAAATTTATTGAAAGAGATTTTAATTAAATTTTTAAAAAATGATTATTTAATTAATTAATTAATTTTAAAATAGCAAGATAAATTAAGGAGTTAATACTTTTTAGTTTTAATTTTATTATAATTATATTTTATTTTTTTATTAATTAAAATTTAATTTTTTAAAATTATTTTAATTGTGCTTATCATTATTTAAAAAAACTAATAAAATTATTATATCACTCACTACATTAATATTATATTATCATTTATTAAAAAAATTTATATTTTATTTTTATTACAATTTCATCTAATTTTTTTATTTTTCAATATTCTATTAAATACACCATTTATAATTGAAACTTATAAAATTATAAAATTATTTTTTTAATATTAAATATATTTAAAAATTATTATTTATATTATAATTTTTTAAAAATTTTTATCAATAATTTTATAATAATAATTTGTTTTAATTTTATTTTGACTAAAATTATTATCAATTAATTTTTAATATATTTATTATTTAACATTACTTCTTAAGAAAATAATTTTATTAAATATATTCATCAAGTATTAAAAAATAATTTAATATGATATTCAACATTATTCAATTTAAAAATAATAAAATAAATTTTTAAGATGCATTTTTTTAAATTATTTTTTTAACTCTCAAATATAATGCTAATTCATATTTTTTAAAAAATTATACTAATATTTAGAGTGTATTTCAAAAAAAATAGTAATATATAGATTAAATATTTAATTATTTAGTCTGACTTGATTATATATCTAAAAACATATGTAATTCATTTAAAATCATAAATTCAGGTTTCATTTCTCTATTTTTTTAAAAAATATTAATAAAATAGATAATTACTAAAAATCTCTTATACTTTTAGTTTTGGTGTAATTATATCCTAAATTTTTAAATTATTATTAATTTTATTCTGAAATTTATTGGCGTGGTATTGATATGGTGAATATTGTGATAAATTCATTAATTTTTAATAATACAAATAAAGTAAATTATAATTGGAACAATTTTAAAAGATTAAATTTTAATTGGTAAAAAATTATAAAATGTAATTACAACAAAATAAAAAACACACATTTTTTTTTTGCCATTAACTCTAAGTTAAACCATATATGAGCATGACCAATTTTTATTGGAAAAATTACTAAATCCAAATGAAGCAAATTAAACTAAAAACCACAATTGAGATTGAAACCAAAAGGAAATTTTCACTCCAGTTTCAATTCAGTCCAAGAGATAGACAGTCTTGCATACTTGGGTTGGTTAAATTTATCTTGGAGTAGAGAGCTGAGGAAGTTGGATATAATTGACCTCCTATGGAATCAATTTCATGTACCATTTTAAATACTTTCTTGAGTTACTCGTCTTACAATTTATTAATTTTATAATTTAAATTTTGGATATATTTTATTACGAGAGGAATTATATAATTATAATCGAAATATTCTACGCTGCAACCCGAACTGAATAAAAATTAAATATGTATAGAAAGAATAGAAGAAGTCGTTTGAAAGTATAAAAAATTATAAATAATTGTTTTTTTTTTTCTAACTTGTATAATATGAGATTTCTATAAACACACACCAAGATTAAAATTTTGAGAACAGTGATTATGTTCTTGGTATTGTGCGTTTGTCTAACACAATTATTTTTCAAACCAACACCAACAACTAAGCATATTCAAACCTTCATTGATTCTTCTATATTCCAGTGCAACTCTCAACTTTGTGAGACTCCATTATCAACCAATTGTTCAACCTCCAATGACTAGGAATCTGCAAGGGTCATGGATAAGGAAAACCTGAAATTCATGTTTGATCGTTCTGGTGTTTATGTAAAACCTAAAAGAAAAGGTTCAACCAATGAATTATCAACCACAGGTGACTACACACAAAAGAGACATTTAAAGAATTTTCCAGTCAGAAAAATCTAAACACAAAAGTTTTAGCAGTCAAGAAAAGGAAGCCTCGGTCATTTCTCATATACCGGGAGCTCCTCAAAGATCTTCCAAACATATCTATGCATAAACACTCACTTCATGAATCACTCTAATAGATAAAGGAAAAAAAAAAGCTAGTAAATTTGAGATTTCTGCTCCTTGTAGCTATGGTGATATGGAGCTTTGTACAACAAATAGTTACAAAGAAAGTCACCGACCCACCACTCTATGCAGGGCTCAGCTTCTTCTTCTTTTCCCTAAAGCTGAGGCTTCGCAACAAATTTGGAAGGCAACCCTGAGCAGAATGTGCTGGTTTCCCTTTTGTGCGGATGCAACATCTATCTGGAGTTGTTCCATTACAACAAGTGGAGCCGTTTACTGATTCATAAGAACTTCTATTTCTGCATTTAGAAGGAAGATAAAAGGGCACAGGCTTGGCCTCTGTCATGTCTTGTAAATTTTCGCTGTTATCAACATCAGCATTGAAGCTCTCGCGGAAGAACTCAATCAGTTGCTTCTTCATATCAGTTGGAGATGGTTCAGGAATTGTTCTTACAGTGCTGCTAAGGTAAAGAGATTCGTCGTAATTTTCAGGATTTTTTGTGAAGCTGTTTTGGTGAAGTGGAGAAGTGCTACCCACTGGAGTGAGATCTGCATAAAATACAGTGATCTGGTAAAAAAACAAATAAGAAGATATGCTTGAGAAACAAAGTTTTTGGAATCTTACCACCATTGACACTGATGAAATCTTCAATGTCAGATTCTAACCAGGGCTGAGAATCGAAAAACATTTCGTCCCTATTGTTACCTGCATAAGCAACAGACATGCTTCAATCAAACAAATGCTTACTTTAACAATATCCCAACTTATTTCAATACAAAAATGGAGCTTTTCTTCCCAACTGAATGTTCATCTCCAGAACGGCCTAACAAGGTTATGCAGGCTGGATAAGGGTTTCAAATAAGGAATCAGAATCAGAAACACTAATGAAATTGGAGTAACTCAGGCCAGATTCCATGAATTCTTTTAAACTTTAGCAGACAGGGTGTTAAATAATAGAATCAGGCTTAATGTGGGCTCATTAGATCATCTTGCACACACTTCTCTGTCCTTATCTAAGGCCTTAAGCAAACCAGACATGACTGTGTTTAGGCGGAGACCACGGCTGTAACTAGAATTGTAAGCTTACCATCATCACAAAGACCATGGCCTTTTTCTGCATACTAACAACTTGTTATTTTGCAGCTGGAATTTTTAGCCTGCTAAGGGCACCTCTATTCAACTGTGACCACCTTGTATAAGATTTATGAAAATACACAGACCCATAAAGCATTATGATCAATAAACAAATTTGCAAGTAAACCCAGGCTTTATAAATATGCAAAACACAGATGGATATGCAAAAGAAAGAAATATGCATTAATAGAGTGAACTTAGAATCATACTCAAGTCTCCAAAACTGGCTTTTTGAGATGAGGGTTGAAGCTTGGAATTGAGTCCTTTCATGGAGAGATCACCAATAACTTTGTCTTCCTTAATGGGTGATTCAATTCGGACACAGTTGTCTTCAGAATTGACAGAGCCTTTAAGCTTCATGGCAGGTTCTTTGCTTTTTTGAGCTGAAACACAATTTCCCATGTCTGTTATGCTTCCATGAATTTCTATTATCTTCATTCATAAGAGAGAGTAGTTTAATGCTTGAAGAAGATAAAGTTGGTCACTCCAACTACAATCTGGAGAGAAAGTTGATTGGTCTTGAAAGTGAAGTAATGGCATTTGCAGAGGTGGGTCCTTCTTAAAAAAAAAAAAGAAATTCTTTTCCTAGAGTTTACTTTGTAGAACTATTGTTTTAGTGGAAGCTGCAGGACAGGAGAGAAAAGCTTCTTTTTGAGTGCAGTTTAATTATTTTGCTTTGGACAGACATCTTTTAAGTCTGCCTTTGCTGCTATTGATAATTTTTTCAAAGACCTTTTAATATTTTGCTGTCCTACAAGCAAGAAAATCAAGTGGAATTAGGAATGGGTACCCCAATCCATCATTTTCCATTTCAAAAATGGAAAAAAAGAAAGAAAGAAAAAGAACTGTTAGATTTAAACTCCTTACACACTCAAGGTAAGCATTCAGTCACTAATCCATCAATTCTTTATTTACTGACACATGAATATACTATGAAATTAAAGAGCATCACACTTCAAAAGCTAGCTATTGAATGGATCATAAGAGTCTCTGTGGTTGCACATTAGACACCTCAGCTCTTACTTCTAGCTGCTGAGCATCAGATCAGAACCTGCAAGGACTTAAAACTTTTTTTTCATTACAATTGACCTCTCAAATTGGAAACGACTGCAGTATGATACAGTATAGAAGTAGTAAGATTGGTTACGACCGGGTTCGAACTCGAGATCTTTCAGCTTTGGAGACGATTCAAGTATCCATAAATTAAAACCCATTTATTCTACACAAGAATTATTAGATACAGTATAGAAGTAGTAAGATTGGTGCAACTGCTTCAACTAGTAGAAATTAGAAAATAGTGTGTCTTGTGGTGTCCAATGTGTGAGCTCCACCTGTTTGACTAGTCCTAATATAAGACCTAATCTTGTCCCTGCTGGTGTTAAGTAATGAGTGAGGATGAGGTCCACAAGGCAACTGTTGCTGCTTGAAGCAGTGATGCAGCTGTGTCCTTCATGTCTCTCTGGTTGTTACATTTCACATTTTGTATCATTTTCTTAACACATAGATGAGTATATGCTCAACTTCCCACCACCAACTGTTGGGTGTGCATACTACTGCAAGAACACTTTTTTTTTAGGGTTCCAACATTAGATATACCTAAGCTTTTAGGGGACAAGGATTGCTAATAATTAATGGGTTTTGTTCACTACAATAGAAAGTCTATCATTTGCCCTGTGAGGGTTTATTGTAAATGAAATAGGGGAGTATTAATGGAAGAGAGATTTTGAATTTTGACATCATTAATAGATGTTTGATTAAAAGGAACTAAGAAAGCAAAACAAGGATTCAACGGCCGTTCTTTTGGATTCACTTTCTATATCAAAAAGTAAGTACTGAGTCTGGACTGCTAGTTGTCAAAAATTCTCAATGAAGCAACCCACACTACTCATTTTTTTCCTTTGTAGTTTTCCAGTGACAAAAACATGAATAGGAAAAAGGTTCATTTTTTTCTCCTCCCATTATCATTTTGATCTAAAATTTTCAAACTTGTAATAATTAGCATTTTAAACGTTGTGAGTTTGCTAATAACAATTTATAATTTTTAAAAAGCAACAGATTGATTGTACAAAACACTTGCCTATATAATTAGATCATTAGAATAAGACAATAATATAATCAATAAAAAAAATTGGTTTATGTTAAGTATGGGTTGGAAAGTAGGTCATTGAATTGATCCATCTTGTCCTTTTTTTTTTCTATTAATTTGCTCATCCAAAACTAAATTTACATAATTAATAAATTAATTTTAAAAATAATTAATAAATTAATTACGTGCCTTTGAATTATAATGGAATAGTGTAGTTCCTAAAGCATAAACTTCCCAAGAGATTTTAATCGATGTTAAAATCGATGCGTACATATGTAGCTTAGAAATTTCATTGATAAAATCGATGTTAAATACCAAGAGAATTTAATCCATTAATAAATTAATACCAAAGAGAATGAGTGTAAGCGAATTTGTTCATTTCTAATCCGTTTTTAATTAAAATTAGATAATAAATAAAAAAAAATCCATTGTTAAACTAGAAACTCTTGCTGTGTAACGTTACTGGTGCAAAATTGTTAAACATGAAAATGAATTTTCAGAGAAGCTTGAGTGGTGATCACTTCAAGTCTAAATTATTGCATAGAGCTTAAAAAATTGTCACCTCAATATCCAAGCTAGCTCTACTGCCACGCAAGAGCAAGACATTACTTCGATTAAAAAGAAGGAATCCTTTTTTGGCTCTTGTGAGGAGAAAAAGAGAAGCATATCCCTCAGACATGAACTACTATGAGAGACAAACAAGAACATCAGATGTTTCTGAAGTATACTGCTGAAGACAGTTGCAGTGTTACCATATCATTCAATCCAAACGGAGTCTACAATTCCTATCGGTTCCACAGAGCATATATGATGAATACTAAAAATTCCATTCACTCAGATGGAACATAAGCCAAGTGCTAGGAGCTAGCCATCATTTTCTACTATAAATTAATTATTCTTGGCTTTGTGTCTTTTCTCCCAGTTTTATCAAATCCTCTACTGATATCTCCTCCCATTTTGTCTCTAGTCTCAACCCCATCCCTGTTCTCTTATTTCTCCTTTATATAACCCTGTAAATGCCATCTCCATCAGACTATTGCTAACTTCTTCAAGTATGGATCACAAATACAGGAAAGCAAACGGGATGAAGACAAGGAGCTTCCGCTATGAAGACTACAATAACAGAAGGGTGTTTCTGAGGAGTTATCCCCTTCAATGGGAAGAAGATGATAGAGCCAACGAAAGCACGAGAAGGGTCGCCAAGGAGAAGTCTAAGGAGAAACCAATCAAGAAGATGATCCTATCGGTAGTTCAATGGGGTGAAGGGCGGGTTGTGATCATCAGGAAATTCAAGGACAAGCTCATAGTCTATATCATAGCTTGTGTTCCAACAGCCTTCAAGCCCCAGAAGGCCCTAATTTCAGCTTGAGCTTTAGCTTTCTTCTCATATTCCTCTGGAAGTAACTAAGGCTGTAGTTTCTCAGTTTTCACACCCAAATCAGATAACTTGCTTCAGTACATGCTCTAGAAATCTTAATTGTTCAACTTCACAAGTGAGGAAAAGGTGGTGCCTCTTTGTATAGCTACAGAGTCTCTCTCTTTCTCTCTCTCATCTTATATCTACATGAGAGGATCCATGAATCCAACATGTAAAAACATGCAGTAACATATACTGAGAGTTTGATATTTTCACTCCAACCAATCTCAGAATAGCAAGTTTCATGACATAAGGTGAGGTTGATACCATAACCAAAAGCATTATTGAATTGATCTTTTAGGTTACATCAATCCTCAGTTTTCCAAAAGAATATATATAAATATATATAACAAAACACATGTCAGACACTCAATTTTCCACAGATTTCAGTTAACACTCAACAAATAAAAATAAAGGGAGAGAAAATTTTATAGTATGAGATCCCTTCAGATTTCAGAAGTACAACTCTGAGTATCATATCCAACATAATTCTTACTAGTGAAAGACAATTCGGTATAAGTGGTCATATGCGAACTAACATAGTCAACAACAAATATATTTGCCAAAAAATGCCTTGAAACAAGTTCATAATATGACAATGGAAAAGGTTATTAATACACTTGTCATCACAGAAATGATTGATGACAACAAATTCCAGTGGGTGGCGTATTTACCATATGAGCAAAAGGGACGGGGCTTACTTCAAATACACATAAGATTTTTCTTCCTCAGAAAAATATTATAGACACACCCATCGTGAAGCACCCTACAGCCACCCAGGGGCTCAACCGCTCACCTGTTCAGCAACCATACAAGTTGTGAGATTGTACTCCACGCTAGCATGTGAAATTTTTAGCTCATAACGATCACAAATAAACAAAAATACTATCAGAATACTATTTGAGTTCTAAGTTTCTTTACCTGACTACTAGTTTGTTTCTGAAAATAAATAGATGCCAAATTAGTGACACTCGCAGGAACCTAACAGCTAGTCATGGTTTTACAGGATTTGCAAAACAATGCTATTTTTGCTTATTTTCCATGCATATAATTAGTATCCATGCCTCAACAGTACCACATTGAGCTTTTATCCAAACCACAGCAATGTTTTTTTAATTGAATGTATCTCAGATTAGAAATCTTAGAATTCTAAATCAAATTAGAGTTGCATATTAGAATTTGCAGATGCATAACACAAAACATAAACCATTATATTACGCACGTATCAATAATTAAATTCAGAACTCAATACAAGTTAAATCCCATTAAACTTCACTACCACTCCTTTAATACCAACGAACTGCTTTGAACAACATAGAGTTTAACATTAGCTATGAAAACCAGAAACCTGCTCAAACTAATGGACATCTCTTGAAGATTCTATTAACATGAATTCATGATTCCTACCATCTGATTTTTTCCTGAAGACAGCACAACCAACAAATTAGGAAGTGTGCATTTGGAAATTGCATATAAGCTGCTTTCCTTTCTTGCCTTGCCCAGTTGCTACCAAGTAAGTTAATATCAAGAGATGATAATCTTCAATATTTTCATCTCTACTTAGTTCAAAAATTAAACTCTTCAACTATTTTAAATTTGCTCCTTTTTATCAATCCCATAAAATGTTGTCTGGTGAATTTTATGCACAATGTGTATGGTAAGCTTCCACTCCACTAGTAAGACTAATATGTAGATCAGAGTGACTCTTTATATGCAAAATTGTAAGAATAAGAAAAGTTATCTAGAAATAGAAAATGCCAATAGAAAGAGGAAGATACGGTAAGGCTGGTACTAGTCCATTAAGTAATGAAAAAGCAGTCAGTTACAATGCCCTACCTATTCTGGCTGCTTTCCAGAAAAACCCACGAAACCTGTCCAAAAAGCTTATTACAGTCAATAGTCCCATAATTACCAGTCCCATAGATAAACCACAATGCCAAAAAAAAAAATCACTTTGAATATCCTGTAACAACCTGAGATGTGCTCAACATGGAAAGAGTCAAACAACAAATTATTGATTTCCTAACCAAATGCAATATAGGAGAAGGGGAAAAAAAGACCAAGAGGATAACTAAATACACACCGTTGCGATATAATTTAGATTATTAGATTACTCAGCGAGAGAAAGAGACAGAAAAATTGGCATGGATAGGAAGGGAAGGGAGAATTCTCAAAGGAGTAATATGGCCAGTCACCTAAGCATTGTTACAGAAATGGGGCTTGATTGGTTGACAATGAAGTGGTGAAGCTCAAATATATGACCAAGAGGATAACTAAATACACACCGTTGTGATCTAATTTAGATTATTAGATCACTCAGCGAGAAAGAGACAGAAAAAATTGGAGGGGATAGGAAGGGAAGGGAGAATTCTCAAAGGAGTAATGTGGCCAGTCACCCATGCATCAGTACAGAAATGGGTCTTGATTGGTTGACAATGAAGTGTGAGGCTCGAATATATCATGTCTATTCAACCTTTCACAATGCTATTTACTTCAAGTCACATGAAAAACTGATGCTTTGTTTTCCCTGACCTGCACCTGAAATTAGCCTGCCAAACATTATTACTGCTGTGCTATTGATGACTGTTGATGATTTGAATGCCAATACTATCTTCTCTCTTAGCTTTTGCTTCGTCCTAAAGTTGCAATTATCTATATAACTAAAGATTAGTTTTGGTTCAAAACTTGCCCCCAACCAGTTCCAGTCCCTTTGTCCCAATGTGATAATACTAGATAGGGAAAACTACTCAATGGGCACAGACCCACAGAGCGAGGTTCAGTCTCTTCTCCTACTCAATTTTGGACAGGGTGTGAATTGTGAACAGAAGGATCCCAACTCATGGAATATATGTGACAGAAGCAAGCATAAAATTTAATTTTTGGTAAAAGATGACTGAAGAATACAAGGGATTCCTTCCCCCAGTTTTAAGTGATAGTCATCTTAGCTACCATGTGGTTCGAAGCAAGTTTACTGAAGACAACCTGAGGCAATGCCATGACATTCAGCATCCCTAATAAGGTTCAAGGAGTATGTTATGAGTGCACAACAGCCTTGCTGGTTGAGAATTTGGGTAGTGTTATGTTCAAATGCTAACTTGCTCAATGTAATTAAAAATTTATTTTCAACCAGGATAAGCATTGAGTGTAAGTAAGAACTTAATAATTTGCTAAGAGTATAAGAGCCTCTATATTATTTAGCCAGGCATGCCTAATAGATTTTAATTGCATTTAGAATACGCCATGAAGTGTTAAGGTGTGGCTTTGTGCATGTCACTATGCTGCAAACCATAAGTTAGGAAAAGACTTATAAGGAGCCATAGACTATGGATTTAATGCATATTTGTACAATGCAAAATAACTAACAGAAACATGGATGTTGGTAATCATATTGTAAACTTGAAAATATTCTATTTCATTGTTAGAAAATCTCATCAGCCAAATGCATACTTGCACACCCGTATGTGCAACTTTAGCATTTTTATCTTTCAGACATCTCCACTTTAATCTGACCTAATAAACACCTAAACTTTAAAAAAAACATTATTTTAAACACCTAAACTTTTAAAATAATTACTTTCAAACACAGCTTTAACAATGAGGATTTAAAAATTTACTTTTAAATACAACCTTAAAACCATGGATTTGGCATAGTTGTGTTTAGAAGTAATTTTTTTAAAGTTTAGGTGTTATTAGATCACGGTTAAAATTGAGATGTCTTATAGATAAAAATGCTAAACTATAGATGTGCAAGTATGCTAAACGCGGTATTCTATTCAATGCAAACCAGTACTTTGGATTTCCTTTCCAAAGAGCATTTCAAAGCTAAAAACTTATCTTTTTCAAAAGAGAAATCACATAAGTAAACTTTTAAGCATTACCACATTTCCCACTAACACAATAATAACAATCAGAGATTGCGACTAGACCTATTGAATAAAACTAAAGTAAAAATGAATAGAGGACACATACCCTGTTCTCTGTTCCAGGATCGCTGGAAAGTGCATCTTCACAAAAGTGCATGTACAAATTCCCAATAGCACAACCGTAAGAAACGAATGAAAATTGAAGAGCGCTGACTGATAACACAATAACGACCAAAGTAAAAATACTACCCCATTATTAAATGAATTTCAATGCTTCAAAATCAAATTACTTAACCATGGCTTGATCCTCAAAGCGATAGTTGTTCCTCCTTCAAATCTACAAATAAAAATCAATGAACTCCCAAATTTCAGAAACTTAGCAATAAGCCAATAAGCACAGTCATTTGGAATACAAATACAGGAAGAGGAAAGTAGCCAGCTTTGAGTAACATTTGCATGGCAAGCTTAATGCATAAACAGAAAAGAAAAATAAACCGGCGAATGATTTTTTATTAATTAGAGAAAATAAAAGCTAAAATTTGCAACTTGTTTGCAGATAAAGATGAATTCGAACAAATCCAGGTAAAACGAAACAACTTTTAACCAAGTTAGGGCTTCCTGAAGGGATGGAAGAGAATGAAGAAGAGCAAAGAATATAGGTGTAGGGTAGACTTGCCAGGGAAAACTACCAGACTTTGGATCCAGGCTTCGCCGGCGCTCATATAGAAGCTGAAAAAAGCGAACTGCTTTTTCTGCTGCGACGCCAACAAGCGAATGCATTGGAAAGTAAAAACGGGTTATAGTGTGAAAAAAAAAAAAAAAAAAAAAAACTGAAAATTTATTTATTTATTTATTTTGAAATACAATTTAGTTCTTATATTATATATCAATAAAAACCTACATATTTACAAGCCACCTCATAACTTTAAGTTAGTATTGGGTCTATGGAGGGATCCTCTTTAGATTTGACGCGTGGCATCTATGGATCCTTTATCAACCGTTATTAGAGTTATCATTTGATGACCGACCCATATGATTTGTATGCTGGTGTGCTCTATCATTGAATCCCTCTAAGATTCATCACTCCAAAGATTCGTGCTTTGAAAAAAAAAATGACAATTAGGATATCAAGACAAGAAAAAGGAACCAAGAGAGTAGTAAAAAAGGATAAAGAAGAGAACTTGAATGACATTCTTATTACCACACATCCCACTCTCATGGAAGTGGGATGGAAATTTAAATTACAAATACAAGTTACCCACAAAAGAAAAACAATGTATAACCCACTTATGCTACCAAAATTTTTTGAATCTGATTCTTTAGTCATTGGAGATCGAAGTTAATTGGCTGGCTGAAGCTATCTTTAAGCTACCTCAACCTCTCAAAAGTTCACTATGGCAGAATTCCAATTTGCAAAAATCAAGGAACTTTCAAGCCTTCTTTCAGTCTTTTTCTATGTTCCAATCCTCTCAAGATTTTCAGACACAGTTTTCATCCTGGGTCGAACCTCGGGGTCTGATTCAGTGCAGGCCAGAGCAACATGGAAAACTGCTAGTACCTCCTTCTTGGCATGCACTTCTTGGAGCAACAATGGATCGACCATTTCTGATAATGGATTCTCTTCTTCAAACCCTTTCCTCACCCACCTCACCAGGTCTGGAATTTCTATAGAAGTTGATGTGGTTGGTGAAAATTCAGGAGATTTTCCTGTCAGCAATTCCAGCAAGACAACTCCAAATGAATACACATCCCATTTCTGAGTTGGTCTGTTGCCAGGCACGCGAGCTTCTGGGGCATAGTAGCTGTTAGATCGCTCAGTTTGGACAGATTTTAAGTAAGGTAGAGCTCCACCAATGAATCCACCCGAGGAAGAAGGATTGTTGCCAGTGATATTGATCAGTCTGCTTAGGCCAAAATCAGAAATATAAGCCTGGAATTCATTGTCAAGGAGTATGTTGGATGGTTTGATGTTTGCGTGGACGAATTTTCTTGGACTGCATTCATGGAGGTAGGCTAAGCCCCTGGCTGTTCCCTTTGCAATTCTCAGCCGGGTTGCCCATGACAGACCTGACGATGCTTGACCACTTCTCCCTGCAGAATAAAATGAGTCAATTTTATCTGAGAATTTCATGGAAGTTAAGGGATGAAACTCATATGAACTCACATCTGAAAAAAAGCTAACCTTTAGTGATTTTTTATTTATTGATTGTTTGTTTAATTACAATATTAGTGAATATAATTTGATTTTGACTAGTTTTTTATCAAATTATTTTGATAATATAACTATGTTTGTACTCATTATCTTCCAATAAAACAAAAAGGGAAAAAAACAGAAAGACAAGCAGACAAAGATGTTAATAATGGGGCTATGCTGGCCAGACAAGAAATAAAAACAATCCTTAACTACATGAAGCCTCTGCCAATCACTCACTTTGTGCCCCTACCTCACACGATGAGCCCTTCAGCCACAGGCAACTAGTCAAGAAATTTAGAGAGATAGAAAGAGAGAGAGCTACTGGCTGCTTGTTCATACATTGTACTATAGAATACTGTAATAGGTAAGGAATGCCATTCTGCCTTACATAACAGCAAAATACAGGGATTTCCTCATAACTTTTTTCCAATGAACATATAGATTCTTTTTTTAAAAAAATATTTTACCAAGAATATCCAAATACCCTGTTTAAAAGTTATATATTAGGAAATTTACTATTTAATTCCTGAATATTGTTATTATTAATAAGTAAGTCTCTGTATTTTTTAAAATTTATTAAAACTGATAACTGCCGGGCTTCTAACACCCAGACTAGACCGAACCCTAAAAAAAAAAAAAAAAAATCCAAAGCCCAATAGCCTCTACTAAGCAGATCGGCCCAACATCGCGCCACACCGCCCATGACTAAAGCAGGTCGGACTGACCTTATACTTGGATCCACAAGAAGAGAGCTTAGTCTGGTGACGTGATGGAAGGTAGGAGAGTTGGCCCAGTTATCTCGCAGCTCTATCAGCATATGCACCGGATGAATTAAATAGCCGCCTGACAGAGATGGGTACGCTGGTACGTCCAAACGTACGGGCCTGAGTGACAGGGACAAGCGGCACTATAGTAGGGTAACGGTTATGCGTCACTAGAGCACAAGAAAAAAATGAATAACGAGGAGACATAATCTTTCCAGGCGAAGTTTTGACACACTCTGTAAACCCTATTTTCTGGATTTCAGAACATAAAAACATTCAAGAACCAAAAAACAAGGTAGAATAATTTAGTTTTTTGCTATATTTTTAACAATACAAATAAATGAAATTAAATGGAATAATTATTTCGTTGATAAAGAAAAAAGATAAAAAACATTTTAACAGATTTCTTAAAACTGAAAAACTGACTTATTAATAATGGTAATATTTAGAGACTAAATAATAAATTTTTATATATTAAAAAAAATCATAATTAACGTTTTAAACTCAAAATAGTTGTTACTTAACTAACAATTTAGTGGTGGAATATCTGTATTACAATATAAAGAACTAAGTGCTCAAACTATGATAACCCCATCCTCTTAAATAATTTTTTGAAGTACAAAAAGAAAAAATCCTGACTTGAATGGTGAGAATTATTATAGGGCCAAGCTCAGAGTCAATAAATGGGAAGATAATGTGGTCCAGATCCGTTAAAGAGGAACATAAAAGCAACAGCCAGTCAGCCACCTAACTTCAATTCTATACAAAGAGCAATGTGTTACATTATTAATATATTTGTTTCAACATAAAACAGAATGTGCAATGAGACAAGCTCTTAATCACTGTATCTGCATATGATCCTCAATTTTAGGTAAATAAAATATGAAGTTTTTTTTATAAAAAAAAAAAGAAAAAGAAAAAGAAGAAATTTCTCTCGAACATAAGAAGCATGGAACTTGAAAGGAAGAAGTGAAAGTAGAAAAAGAAATAAAGCCCACTTGACCGAGCTAAAGGCTAAAAACTTAAGTACCTTTAAAGGGAAAATCCAAAATCCAGGTATAATTAGATTGTGAAGGAAGGTTAACAAAATACTCAATAATATTGAGTAAACGTTGGTCACCTAAAAGAAATAAATGGGTATTATTTTTAGAATTGAGGGCTCCAATTTAAGCTCTATAAAGGGTTATTTTTCAGACCCATATATGACCTTATGATGTGAAATCTAGAAATGCTCAAGCCTTCTGATCATCCACCATGTACGGTCAGGCCAATTAGTGAGGTCCTACCAGAGTCTGTCTGGTAGATCTCACTGAGTCACAGCCAATGGTGCACACCTAACTCCAGAATCCCACAATAAACTTTGGATTTAATATAATTAATATTCACTTCAACCCTTTCTGATCAACCTCCATGACTCTAATCCACTAAGTGTCAGAAATTTTTTAGCCAAAAACACAAGATCCACATATATTTTAGTATTTATTTGTAATCTCACTTGTTTATTCTTACATATCAAAGTACAAAAAAAAAAAAAAGAAACAGAGAAGAGAAGTTGACTCCCACAACTAACTTCATATATCTGTTCACAGTTGAATTTAGATGTGGTGGCGTTAAAGAAGGGAAAGCAAGAGCACATAATGCGCATGGAGAAGAAAAGGTGTAGAGTTAGGATGAAGGGCATGGGTGGGTGCAGTAAATCATAGCTTGTAGGCCATATAATGTTCATACCATGATGCCTATTTCTATGTCCACTAATTAGGTCAATTTTAATTGCAACATCATGATTATATAATGTATTATCATAATTCTTTTATTTATTTATTTTTTCTAAAAAAGAAAATAAAGAAAAAAACCCTTTTAGAAAAATAACTTTTATCAAAAAATTAGTCAACTTGATGAGGTCTTATCAATTAATATTTAATTATAATAAGAATTATTTTGCTTGTTAAAGACATATTACTGGCTCAATGAATTCTTAATTACTTATTTGATTATTAAACTACTGTCTTTTCTGATCCCATTTGTCTTCTACCTCAGTGTCACAAGAACATGTTGAATTCAATTTAGCATATAGCAAAAAGAATCAAGCTTTTCTACAAGTAATTTGTATAGAATACCAAGGTTTAAATAAACAAATATCTCAGAAGCCAGAAACCAGAAGGATTATAATGAGAGAAACAAAGGGAAATGAATAGTAAACTGACCTCGAAGAGCATTAGCCAAGTTGCCATTGGAGATGAAATCACTGATCAGAAGCTTCTCATCAGGAGCCCAGTAATAAGCTCTTAATTTCACTATATTTGGATGCTTAACCTTCCCAATGGCCTGCACTTCAGCAACAAACTCTCTATACCTTTGTTCTCCTCCCTCGCCGAGCCTCCTCACCGCCACCGGAATCCCATTTCCGAGCACCACCTTATATACTATTCCCAACCCACTTTTCCCCAACACATAAGCTGAAGCTCTAAGCAGCTCGTCCAGTTCGAAGCTGAAGCCTTTGTCAATTGCCACCAGCTCACCTTCCCCTTTCCCTCTCTCTGCTTTCTCGACATCTTCTATTTCAGAATCCTCGTTTGCGAAGCCATTGGCGCAGGAACAGAGCCCGCAGGCTTGCGACTTCTCGTTCTCGCCAAATTTGGTCTTTCCTGTGCAGCTACAGCCTTTAGAATCATCTTTCTTTTTCCAGTAGACGTAGATTATTACCAGACCAATTAACGCTACACCAGCTGCATCAGCTAATGATATGAGTATAATGAGCCCAGAACTTAAGCCTTTACTGGGATTATTATCGGATTCTGGCGTGGAATTCTGGCTCGCCGGTGAGCTCGCTGTAGAGTCTTTACATGGTTTCTGGAGAGGAAACCCACATAACAGAGGATTGTTCAGAAAAGCAGTTGGTCCTTGGTTAACAAATGACCCCGTTTGAGGTATTTCGCCGGTTAAATTATTGTGTCGCAGATCAAAACTCACGGTGACCGGTAAGTTTCCTAGAGATTTTGGGATCCTACCAGATAAATGATTGAAAGAGAGATTTAATGGGTTAGAAAGAGACTTAAGTTCACCGAGATCATTGGGTATTGATCCATTGAACTCGTTTGATGAAAGATCGAGCTGAACTAAATTGTCCAATTCCGGCCAAATACCAGCTGGAATTTCACCAGAGAATTTATTTCGCGCTAAAATAAGCCTCTGCAACTGCTTGCAATTGTTTAAGTTCTCCGGTAAAGGACCCGACAGAGAATTGTTTGAAAGATCGAGGTTCTGGAGCCTCGGGAGCTTACAGATAGACGGAGGAAGAGGACCTGAGAGATTGTTACCGTAAAGAAAGAGGCTATGAAGTGAAGTGGCGTTAAAGAGCTCAACAGGGATCGACCCATAAAAGTTATTGCTATGAAGATTGAGTCTCCGAAGATAAACTAAACTTCCCAACTCAGACGGTATATACCCACGTAGATTCTTGCCGGAGATAGCGATTCCTACGACACGTGGGTCAGGGAATCCGGAAATGTTCATACAGGAAATGCCAGTCCAGCGGCAAGGGGTGGGATCATCGTCATTCCAATCAGCAAAAGGGGAATCCCCAGATGGCTGATCGACGGCAGACTTTAAAGAAAGAAGAGAGAGACCATCAGGAGAAAGAGAAACAACCACCTTGGTGTTTAAGAAGAAGAGAAAGAAACAGAACAGCGATAAAGAAAGGCCGTTTCCCATATTCATAGTGCCTGTTTCTTAATGGGTTCTGAATACTAAGTTAGAGCAGAAGAAAGACGAAGAGAGTGAGAGATATATTTACATGGAAGAAGAAATGAAGAGAAGCGAAGGAAAAGGAAGGAGCTTGGGAGACGGTTGGGTGAGAACTGTGGAGAATTTATGAGAAAGAGACTTGAGAAAGAAGAGATTTTGATTGAGATGGGCCCACATCTCGCCAAAAGGAACACAACGAGCGAGAGAAAGAGTTGCTGCTGATGAGAAGGGAGTAGAAGAAAAGCAATTGCGCTGATGGTGATGGGTCTTGTAATTTTGGGGTCATCGGGTTTTCTTCTTTTTGCCGGTTTGCTAAAATGCTAAATTTGTTCGTAAAATGTATAAATGTGGCCAAAAAGTTTAAATTAGGTTTTACTTAATTTATTTAGTATTATTTGTATATATTTAATATTTTAATGATAATTTATGATATTTTTGAATTAAAATAAAAAATTTAATATTTTTAATCAACTCTGCCTTTTGCCTTTGGTGGCTTGGAAACGAATGAAATTTCTGTTGTTGTTGGAAATGAATACAAATTTGTCTATTATGCATCTTATCGTCACTGTGGTTTGTTGCTGAGATAAATTGGTTCATGTACATCCCACTCATGGAGCTGCATCATTAGTTAAAAAGGGAATTAGAATTAAATCCTGGATTATTAATTGTTATAATAAAACGACCGAGTATTAACACTCTCTTGTCCTAATCTTTAATTTCTCAGGTAGATAATATACATTGACAAGGACTTGGTGCTAATTCAATACACTTGCCTTGCCTTTGCATGAAGGGCAAGTGATACTAGAAAAAACAGCTAGGTAAAACTCTCATAGCATTGTCCTTTTAGCTCAATTACAGTAATGAGTCGTAACCAACACCAACTGTCGGTTGAGAATGCTATTTTTTTTGGCAGTGATATGCTATTATTATTATGCATATTATATTAATTGGTCAATTTTTATATAAATCGAATCTATATGGAATCTTAATATCAATATATAGATTTCATTTTATGTAAATTCTCATCGTATATAGATTAAGCGATGTAACTAATAATTATTGTCAAACTAATAATTAGTGACAATTATATCGTTACGAAGTGATTAATGTAATCTTTTGTCTAAAAAACAGATATATTCGGTAATTAATAAACTTAAATGAATGAACAAATTATAAGTATTTTAGCTACAATTGAGAAAGACATTATGTTGCTTTTGATTACATAATAAATCTTAAACAATCCAATATTGATTAGTGTATAGGTTGTCTGAGATCGGAGGTTACTTTTCAGATCAATCTCTTTCATGTAACCAACACCAACTTGATTAGAAAATAACATAATAATCTCATTGACACTTATGCTTCACATTTTCATGCATTAATCTTGATTTCTTCTTGTTTGATTTCTTGACTCCTAGTAAAAGCTGAGTGGGTTTCTAATTATGATTATGCAATTGCTTAATGGAAAAGAGCAAAATGATTAGATCCCACTTTCCATCATTGAAAACATGCTTAGAAGCTAACAAAGGAAAAGAGAGAGAGAGAGAGAAAGAGTGGGAAAAGGGATATTTCCAGCTTGTATTATTGTTTGCTTATTAATGTTTCCTTGTACATAATTTCAGAATTTTGGTATACAATTACAATATTATTATACTCAATAGATATATTATCATAACTTCATAAATAAACAATAATAAAGATATTGTATTTTTATCAATATGCAAGATGTACTCAATGGATAAATTATGGAAGGAAATCATTTTCTTTCGGACAAGCAAGTAGAATCACTTTGTTATTATAGTAAGAGACAACATAGAAGAGTCCTAATGAGAGGTACATTCCCAGCTAAGGAATAGAAAGGGTTGAAAAAAGTTACAGAAGTATCAAATACTTTGTATTGAAGGGATGAGTTTTTCTTCTACTGTGGATGATTTGAGAGGATGTAATTGATTTATTGGTATTTGGTTCTTCAAGTGGGTCCCAAATACTGTAAAATTAGGTCAGTAATCCTTCATTGCACTATGTCGTTGCCATAAAATAGAAACAGGGTCTACCTAAGCATATAGAATAGTTCTCATAACGCTAAGACTTGCCATCAGTTAAATTTGAGACCCCATCAATTAGTTGGTTCTGATTTTTAAATTGAACCGAAATCGATCATCTAATAGAATTTCACTTAAAATTGATCCATATACTATTAAAATTCAAACTTTAATCAAAATCAAAATTGTTTAAAACTACAGCTGTAACTACTTTAAAATTGGACCAAAATTATCAAAAAACTAAAACGGTTTTCGACTTTTCCAAATCAGACTGATTTCAATTTGATTTGCAAATCAAATTGAACCATCTGTTTCAAACCGAAACTTGCCCTTGGCCGGCCTACATAACACCTTTCTCTGTACTAATCATTTGTTGAGGTCCCACCTTCTCCTGAGAAGACGCATGGCAATTTATGAGAATCTGTCGAGGAAAGCCTTTGTCTGCATTGTGTTGCCCCACAACCGAATGCCCAAATCATTCAGAGAGTTCTTAACCATAAATATATCCTTGCCATGGCAAATATGAGATGAAATTGAGGTCACAAAGCCACAAATATTAAGGAATATATGACGCACCAGCAATCAAATTTGCAATTTCATGCTTTGTTGGGTGTATTCCTTAGAAACCATCAGCAACTCACTGGACAAAATTCGGCAACGCCGGCTCATTTGGGGAGGGGAAGAGAAGATGGGACTGTGGAATCCACACGCTCAGAAGCAAATTTGCGAGCCCCCTTGCACAACTTTTTCCTATTTTCTCACCCCCTCTTTCCCCACCTCTCGAACGCAGAGTGCATAAAAATCTATATCATTAATTACTAATACATCATTACTCATTGCCTGAAAGATACCCGAGTCAACATACAATCTAAGGTGAAGCAGGTATATGCAAATTAGAATTTTAAGTAACATTTCTAAAACCCAGCAATAAAGTTACTGCAAAAACCCTTTTTTCTTTTCCTTTTTTTCCTTAAAATGGTCAAGAGAAACGGAATTGTATAATGGGAAGATAATAGCAAATAATACTCTCAAGGCATTGACAACAAGCCACATCAACCCATGAATTGTTCCACAGGAATCAACTAAAGAACACCAATAGTTAGCAGTTTCAGATACATAAGATGGACTGCAGGCCATCTGAATCAGACATCATGTAAGGGCGGGGGGCTGAGGGGGCAAGTGTCCAACCTGAGCAAGTATTCTCATGCCCCTGCTACTTCAACCATCTCCTGTTCCACTGTACTGGGCATAACTGGATAGTATTTGTAGTGGAGTTCACCAACATCATCACCAGACAGCTTCTTCCATCCATTTGGTCCCACATGATAAACTGATTTACAAATACAAATTTAATCCAGATTAACTCATTAAAGCATGATGGAGCCAGATTAAATCATTATCCGCATGATGTATACATCAATAATTATATTCATGTATGCATATCTGAAACACATACAGATATGCACAAACGAGTATAGGTGTGCACATGCACACACACACCTGCAGACAAGAGAGAGAGAGAGAGAGAGAGAGAGAGAGAGAGAGAGAGTACCGCTAGCAACTCCACCACTGGCTCCATCTCGGAATGTAGCATGATAAATAGCCCTTCTAGCCAACTCTGCAGCTTCTTCAATTGACAAATCATATCGATACCTGAAGTGTCATGTTACATTACAACCATCAACAATTTATCACATTACTATGAAAGCAAGACAAGGGAACCATTAAAAAAAAAAATTCAGCTCGACTGCTCCAGTAAACTAATTTAATAATGAGAGAATGCTGTAATGTTGTTGGATAAGGCAAGATCCAAAAACAAGCAATATTGAAAATTGATGAATTGACAAGAGGTATGGGGTGCATCTATCTGACTTGTGGCTGGAATTTCAAGTCAGTGGCCACCAATTGTGAGTTGTTCATAAGAAACTATCTCATTGTGACACAACCACATGGTAGAAGTTGAAATGATAGTCTACCTAATTTCTTATGCCATGTACATTCTCCATAACCATCCCACAATGTGTCTTACCAATTTCAAAATCTATTAAACTCTTTTTTTCACCGGTACTCTTTAATGGAAATACAAGTCCTCAGGAAACTTAAAAACAGGTTAATAACATCTTACAATTTGTATCCGCTTCTTGACATTTCATCATTATTGTCCACATTTTCAAGCTTCGCAATCAAGCATCTCAAAACTAATGCAATACCAGTTTGTCCCAGTAAATAGGATAAAGTTGTACTTTGAAAGAGAAACTTATTTTTAAATAATTGAAAATCATTTGATTGAAAAAGGACTCAAAACATCGTGAACCATTTGACAATGTTTCAAGGAAAACTGGTAAAAGATAAAATAACTCACCCACTATCTAGTACACCATAAGCATATGGGGAACCAGATCCAACGGAGAATCTTGTTCCTTTCAGCCTCCCTCCTTCACTGTCCACATAATATAATCCAGGTCCCTGCAGCCAGAAGATACAGCTTATGCAACTTAAAAATAGAAAAACACGAACATATGGTGAATTCCATGTCATTACCGTTTCATCCCATCCAGCAATCATGGTCCCAACAGAAAGACCCATTCCACGGTAGGAGTACAGTATGTTTGCTAGAAGCTTGGATGCCCCCGTAACTGAAATTCTACGCTTGTTTGCCAATTCATGTAGCCGACACTGAATCATGCCAAAGAATTTCCATTAGCACTTGAAGAACAAATAAAATGACTATCAAAGGAATCCTAAAATAAAATGAATTAAAGGAAGAATAATGCTGGTGATTTCATATCCAATCATATGCAAAAGCAAACACCTAAGCACAAATTTAGGCACTAAAAGTAGTTTCCATCCTAGGTGATCAGGAAACAAGGATCACACACTTCCAGAGGAACTTTATCTTAAATAGGATGAAACTGGAAAAAGAACACCAATATTAACACATATACTTTGAGCCTAAGGTGAGTAGAGTAACTAGAGTTAAGCTGAACCCAAGTGATAATTGTCAATTGGTTAAAAATATGAACATTTATCTTTTTCATTTAATGTGAACAAAGTGTTAGGCTAATTATGATTGAGTGATACTTTTAACGGACACCATATCTGGATATACAAATCCACCATCAACTGCTAGCAGAGATTGTCCCTAGGTGAAACGGCAATATTATCAGACTTCCCCACTTGTTGCTGACAGAAATTAAATGAGGGAAGACCATCTAGCTAAAATGCTTGTAGTCATCTCCTTATTTTAGAAAATGTTTCAACTATTTTTTACAATTTTTGTAGGTTCGTTAGTTGCTGAGTGCAATTCAATATATCTAGCTCTCTGATAGTAAAGCATTACTACACGTTTCCTGGAGAAATATAATGATGTAAAAGTAAGATTAGTGTGCAAACAAAACGAACAATATGCATGTCCTACATAAGATGTAAATCAAGCGGTCATGAAAAATGCATGCAACAGGGTGTAGGTATATTCTGGGCTACAGTCTGTCGGAAGTTCCCCATCTATTCTACTATAAAATAAATGTCTACATCTGCAATTGCCTGGCAGGTCAACAAAGAACAATAATCCAATTTCTTTATAAAACACAGAAGTTTGCAAAACAAAGGAGGAATTCATACAAAGATTATAATAGACAACTGCTAGCCTACAATATTAGGTACAATTTTCAGTTGGACATAATCCAATCCGAAGATAGCATCACCCTCTTCACTTTCATAAGTGAGAAAGCAACAAAAATGAATTACCTTAATGCCCAGATTTCTGTGCCAAAACTGGCAGTCTGCAGCTCCTCCAGCCATTGTACCAAGCATATAAGGATTGATTTCAATGATTTTTTTAACAGACTGTGATGCTGAGAATTCAAATAGGAAACATTTATTTTTTAAAAAAAATCAAAGGTATAACACTTAACTTAGAATAACCTAAGCTAATGTCCTAAACTTAAGAAATAACTTACAAATATAGCCTCCCATGCTAGCTCGAGAATCAGCAGCAACCATGACACCCTCCTTAAAAATGAAAGCGAGTGTGGTTGTCCCCTTGGCAGGCTTCACCATTTGTATAGCTTCCTTCTGGAACCCATCAAACTGAGATAGGAAAACGAAAATCCCATCTTATACAGAATTCCTTCTCCTCTCCATGATTGTAAAAGAAAAACAAGCAAATTAAAACTCACATCAGTAGTAACGGGAAGCTCAAATGAAGGCACGGTAGAAAACCCATCAACCAGCTCGCTAGTCACTCCAAAGAGCGGTGCAGCCGATTCAAGACCACTAGTGTCAAGCTTCATGATCTAAGACAAAGTAAAACAACCAAATTTCAAAATTTAGTCCAACTTTACCAAAACAATCTCCAGCCATCTACTTTTTGGCTGAGAAAGTGATATACAAAAAACAAAACCTTCAATCTCTACCTGAAAGAAACGCCCTAATGAAATACCTAATTATCTAGGGTCGTATGAATTTAAAAACCTTGGAATTGAAATCCTCATATGTTATGCTTTCCAAAATTTTCTAACAGCATAAAACTAAAGTTATCGGATGAGAAACAATATGATGCGGATTGCGATTGGAATATAAACCCTAGCAATAGATCAATAGAGGAGAAGCTTATAAGAGAGTAACGTACCCTTAGATAGTGATCAGAAAAGAAGAGAATGAGCAGAGACTGAAAGCTCAGAGGCCGAAGATTTGACAGTAACGAAGGAAATTGCTCGGAGAAGCAATAGATATCGAAGTAGAGAGCAGGGGGGTTTCTTGTGCCGAGGGCAAGAAGCCAAGAACCAAGCAGGTGGCTACCCGGACCGGGCTTTGAATGGGCCCATTTGGGCTTACAGACGTCCTTCTTTACCAACTTGGGATAGGCCTTACAAGATTTCTTTTGGAATAAATTATGTCAATTCTGGACTTTTGAACTGGGTCCATAAAAGTTAGACTACATTCTTGTCATAATGATATGAAATAAAAAAATGCTGGCTATGGGGTTCGAACCCATGCGCACTTATGTGCAGAAGATCTTAAGTCTTCCCCCTTAACCTCTCGGGCAAACCAGCTGTTAATGTTCTTGAATTAAAAACGAAATAATTTTATCGTTGATTTCCGTCGAACAGCCTAATTAATGCCGTAAACATCACATGTGTGGTTGCTGAGGGCAGCCATTGTGGGTGTTCCCAATCCAATGGTTTCATGAAATGCATTATTTTTTTTTTTTTTTTTCAAGACAAAAATTATTTATCGTGCAAAGAACTTGGACACAATCCCTTACTATGAAGCATTCAATTTTGCCCCACCTTTTCCATTCCACTCCATTTTCTTTTCAAATCTTTATTTGTCATTATCTTCATTATTATTTTAATCAATTTTACTTGATTTTGTTGTATTTTTTTAATTATTTTCAAGTGTGCTTAAAATTTTAATTTCAAAGTTATCACATTTAAATAAAGTTAAATAATTATTTTATAATTATACATTATTTAATCATATAATTACCTATGGTTTATTAAAAATATAGTAATTTTACTTATTACTACTCATATTATAAATTTTATTAATTTATCATCTAGATATTACTAAAATAACAAAGCTGCCCCATCTTAGTAAATTTTTAACTTTAAGTAAAATTAGTAATAAATGGAGTTATTTCAATTTTTTTTTTTTTGATAAATTATTGGTGACATGATTAATTTATATTTAATAATAATTTTATAAGTTCAAATATTTGATGGGTTTTGTTGTAATTCATTTAATTAATTAATTAATATCAAATAATACATAAATATTATTATTGGTCAATTTAAAAACAAAATCATATCAGATTGGATGATTTAATTAAAAGAATTTAATTTGATAATAAAATTAAATTAAAATTTTAGAAAATAAAAAGTCGACCACGAGACTTAGATAATAACAAAAAATAATTTAATTTTTATTAATTAAAAATAATTTTAAAAATATATATATATATATTAAGTCAATTTAACATATAATCATTTTTCTCTTCTCTATTTATTGTCATGAGTATTTTCAGTTAAATTTTGCACATGGAAATTAATATTTTCTGAAATAATCTAAAAAAACACATTATTTTATATTAATTTAAGAGAAAATATTAGTTAGAAAATAATTTTTAATATCAACTTTGCTTTTGCTTTCCTTTTCAAAGATATGAAGATATCCATTAAAAGCCATTAAGTTAGCAAATCATTGATTACAAGATTCTACTAAAGCGCGTGGCTACATTTGAATGCTCCATCGCTAATGAATTTCCTATACAAATAGTGAGTTGCCTGGTTAGAAGATCTTCTGACCCAGGAGAAATTGACTGCTCGAAGAAATTGGGCGATTTGTCTTGAACCTTCAACAACATCTTGAATAACCACACGTGGTAAAACACTTTTGAGTGCATTAATCATCGTAGCAAAATCACCTTTTACTACAATTTTATTAAAATCTCTATTTTTAGTCGGAGTAAGAATTTTTCGACAAATGCTTTTAAAAATAAAAGCTTTATTAAAAAATATCATAAGCAGAATAGAGGTTATCATTTCATTGGTTCAGTTTAAAATTAAATCAAATTGATTAAATTAAAAATTAAAATTTTGATATTTATAAAAATTGAATTGAATCGACTTTAATAAAAATCGAATTCGGTTTGATTGGTTTAAACTTTTAATAAAATTTTTATTTTTTATATTAGTATTTTAAAATTTAATTAGAATATTTTAACTTTAATTTTATATAATTTTTTATATTATTGAAAATAATATACTATTATCACTAATCGGTTCGATTCAATTTTTTTGATTTTTATTAAAATAGAATCGAATTGAAATAATCAGAATTTTTAAAATTAAAAATCGAACCGAATCAAAATAAATAAAAAATTAAATCAAATTTTTAAATTAATTCAAATTTATCGATTTTTTTAACTTAAATCGAATATCACAATAATTTAAGAATCATATTGAAAATTAAAAGTTCTATAAAAAAATACCACAAGCAGAGCAATAATTTAAGAATCATATTGGAATGTTTATCGGTCACTATATCAAAATTTAACTTTAAAGGATAGGAAATTGCTGTACCTCTCTAATCTCTGCAATAACTAATATTTCTCAAAAATATTCTAAAGCAAGAACAACTGTTGTAACCACCAATTCCATTGATTTCCTTATTTGTCTGAAAATGCAAGAATTACGATCTTTTCATATATGCCAGGGAAGGAAAGCCAAAAGTTGAATTAATTTCTGTGCATCTGGATATTGGAAGAGCCCTGGCAAATATCAACTTATTTACATATTCTTATAATCGTTTTTAATAATAATTCTAATAGAATTATTATATTTATGCATTCACAGATTTAATCTAATAACGAGTGCATTTAAATAAATTTAAAAAATTTTATATTTTACTTCTTTAATTTTTAATAAAAAATAAATATTATACTCATATAACAGTTTTAATTGAGTGTCACACCTCAATCATATAGAAATTATCTAAAGGTATAAAAATTTAAAATATTTTTATCCGAATAATCATTTTGTTCTTTGAATTGATTGAAAGAGAATCTAATTTAGTAGTTTATTTATTACTTAAGGTTCTTATTTTGATTAATTTATTAATTTATTTTCTTTTCTTTCTTTTTAAAGCTAATTGTCGCTAATGTTTACTAATGCTACCCGCTAAGACGCTGACCCTACCATTTAACCCAAGTGCAATCATTATTATGAGCAATTAAATAGAAATTACCTAATTAATCCACAGTATTTCCAATTGAGACTTCCTCATACTAGTTGTAGCCGTTGAAACTAATTATAACACCCACCAAAAAGGTACAAGGGGAAAAAATTCAAATTAGAAACCATCATGCTAATTTAAACCTTAATACACTTCCAAACACTATTCATTTATCAAATTTTAAAAATTTTTTATAATTAATCAAATACAATATTAAAAAAATCATCTTCCAAACTTCATTTCATGAATATGAGAATCTTCACTTCTCACTAAAATAAAGAATTTTTTACATCAATTAGTGCATATAAATTTAATGAATAATTTTATCATGATTGATGAGTTAGATAGATTCAAAACACATTAGAGTTCACTAATCAGTTTTATTCATTAACATAATCGGAACCTGTAAAAAAAAAGCCTAACTCGTTTGATGTGACGAAAATGAAAGAGTATTTTTACCGCGACCCTATCAGCACATATGTCGAAAAGGAATTAAATGGTCGCTTGACGAAAATGGATAGAATACGACAAAAACATATGGTATGGTGGTCGGATGGCGGTTATACGTCACTAGATAATAAAGGAAAAATGAATAAGATAAAGAAATATGATTCTAGACTAAATTTTACACACTCGAAATTCTATTTTCTCTAAATTTCAGAATATCAATAGTAATTATTTTATTCTTAAACTAAAATAAGCAAATTTTTACACCATTCAATGCATATAATCAAAATCCAGTGAAGTCGATTTAAAAAAAAAAAATCATCAAAACAACATGATCATGAGTGGGTCAACTTTGGTTTGTTTCACTCTTCCATACATCATGGAGCCGCATGTTAGAAGGAGGATGCCTGGCTTTATTACTCAAAAGAATATTTTTAATTTTTGACTGATAAATAATAAGAAATTAAGCAAGTCCTCCATGTCTTTTGCTTCTTCTGCTTCCCCATCACAGGACCATCACCATTTTCATATTCATGTCTATCTTGTGGTCCTACATTTTCAAAAAAAAAAAAAAAAAAAAAAATTATCAATACTTTATAGGTAGTCAACTTAAGGAAGTCTCCTCATCTATATTCATATTTTTTTATAATATAAAAAAAAATACATATCCTCACGACTTTACTCGACAGTAAATATTTAGTTAAATTTTATAAATTTTTAAATTTTGATGATTAAATAGTTTAAAATTTTAAAATTAAAATATAATATTTATTTTATATGGATAAGTCAAAAAGTAAATGTATTTATTAATGAAGCTAACATTCGTTGATGATTGACTGATTAATAAATTATAATTATTAGATTAAATATTTACGTTAAAATCTAAATAATTATATAGGAATTTGTAGGTAAATATTTTATATAATAATTATAAAATTCGTTCTTATTGGAGCTCAAATTTATAATAATATAATTGCACATTCTAATAATTTATGTGAAATATCTTAAAAAATTTATGCTACTTGTGGATGGAGATTGTGAAATTATTTTAATTAAATTTTTAAATAGTGTATTTTTTATAAAATTTAGTAGTATATATATGTATTTCATTATTAAAAAATCAAATTTGAAAATTATTTTTTATATTAAAGTTGAAAAATAAGAAAAAAGGTGGCTATTTAAGTGAATTGAAAGCGAGGAAAGCAACAGATGATTGGAGGGTGGAAATGTAATTATACGTATCTTGCATGGGAGGTAAACCTCCATTTTTGCTAGTGCTCCTTTGAGATGCCTCACTTTCCGGGTAACATTTATGTATTTATTTATTTATTAAATTTAGATTAAATTTAAGAGTATATTATTTTTTATTATAAATTTATATAATATTTAATATTATATTTTTATACGAATTTTAAATATATATTTTTAATTATTTTTTAAAAAATTAAATTTAATAATTTATTTAATATATAAAGAGATGAACGTTCATATGCACGTGACTCTAAAATATGTACATCGTCTCAAATATGTACATTGTATTACACACGATACTTGGTCTACCTAGCATCTTTACTCGAATTTAAAAAGAATGTTAAAAATTTAAAAATTAAAATTTTTCAGATTTATTTAAACATACTTACTAATAAATTACATTTTAGTTTATTTCATTTTAATAGTATAATATTCATAGATATTTTTTTATTAAAATAATTTTTATAGACACTAAGATTTGTTTGTTTCCCTAAATTAATTTAATTATAAAAATGTAAAAAAAAATATTTATTTTTATTTTTTATAACAGTAAAAAAAATAAATTATAGTGATAAATTTCATGAGAGATTTTAGATTTTACTCTCTCGATTTGAAATTTTATTTTAAAAATAAATAAAATAAAAAATTAAATTTTTTTAAATATAAAAAATTAATTATTTATTTATTTAATTATAAACATTTTTTATTTAATTATCTTAAAGTGTCTTAAATATTTTTTTTGAAAAATATATTTACTGTGAAATAAACTGAAGCTAAATCTCTTTTCTCGGTCAATTATAACGTATTCGATTTAAATGGTCAAAGAGAGTTATCCAATGGTTTGAATATTAATTTGATGCGGAAAGACTAGTCCTTATCAATACAACTAACGTTATAAATAAATTCATGGAGAATTACTATGAGGTTTACGAGGATAATGGTGGGTATGCAGTCGTTGAATTTAAAATGAAATTGAATTAAATAAATTAAAAATTAAAATTTTAATATTTATATAAATTAATTTTAAATATAAATTAATTGAAATTAAATTAATTTTTTAATTCAGTTTAATTTGATTGATTAATTTTTATTACGATTTAATTTTTTTATATTATTAAAATAATATATTATTGATCATTAATTAATTTGATTCAGTTTTATAAATTTCATTAAATAAAATTAAACTGAATTGATATAAATAAAATTTAAATTAAATTTTAAAATTAATTTAATTTGATTAATTTTTTTGATTTCAAGCTGACTCTAATCAGAATTTTAAATTAAAAAAAACACTAAGTTATCGACCTTTCAAAATTATTCAATTAAATTTTTTTATATTTCATAAATTATAACTCTTTAATATTTATTTCAAATAAATCATTAATCAATTTATTTACTTGATAGTAAAAAAAAATTATAACTATAAAGATTAAGTAATATCTATAATTAATATTATTGAGATTTAAAGTTAATTATTGACACTTAAAGTTGATAAATATTTAAAGTAGTGAACAATTTTTTGAATACAAATAAACTAAAGTATTTTTTAAAAACTATAAATTGAATAGTAATTAACCCTAAATTCATCTATAATAAATTACAGTAATTAATTTCAATATGGTAGTCTCCAAATGGGAAATTTGTTGGTCAAATATAAAAATGATCAAATTATTTAATACATACCCATTAATTAAATTGATACAACAAAGGAAGGATACAAATCAGTTTAAAATAAGTTTCTTTCTATGTCATTTCGTGACTCGATGCTTTCGTCTTTATTTTTTTCTTAAATCTAACTTATTTTTTCTCCTTTTCGCGTTAATTGACTATCGATGAAAAAGATGTTGTTATCCCTATTAAGAGCTCCAGGAATATTCCGATCGTCACTTATGATTTCTATATGGTGGGAATGTTTTTCGCATACAATCCAATCAATTTTCAGAATATGCAAACCTTTTTGATAGATTTATAGCATCCTTTAGAAAGAGTATCTATTATGGAATTAGAGACAAAAAAAATATTTGTTTCAGTCTCCTGCTTGTTTAGAAGGAGATACAAGTTATGTCGCCGAGCCTTAGGATTAGGGGTGGGCATTCGGTCGGTTCGGTTCAAAATCGAACCGAACCGAATAAACCGAAAACTGAAATTTTAGTATTTATGAAAACCGAACCGAACTGATTTTGATCAGAAATAGAATCGAACCGAATCGGTTTGATTCGGTTTAATTTTATCGATTTTGATTTTTAATAATTTTTTATTTTTTACACTTTATTTTTAATATTTTAAAATTTAATTAAAATATTTTAATCTTAATATGATTTAATTTCTCTATATTATTGAAAAAATATATTATTATCACTAATCGGTTCAGTTCGGTTCTTTCGGTTTTTTCTGATCAAAACCGAACCGAACCGAAATAACCAAAATTTCTAATTAAAAACCGAACCGAACCGAAATGTATAAAAAACCGAACTAAATTTTCAAATCGGTTCGGTTCGGTCGGTTTTTCGGTTTGAACCGAATACTGCTCACCCCTACCTAGGATAGTTAAAGTTTGTTTGGACATTCGGCAACCTTTGAAACGGCGAAAGAAGTTTATTAGAGATGATGGTACTGTGTTTATTATGAAGTTTCAATACGAAAAATTGACTATTTTTTGCTATTTATGTGGGAAACTGGGTCATATGGAGACTTTATGTGATTTGCGGCTGACGTTGAAGAAAAAAAATATCAAGTTTGGTCGGGGTGATTTTATCAGAGCACCTGTTCGTCGGAACCAGAGACCGACAAGCCTGTATCAACCTTAGACAATTTCAGTTGATTTTGTCAAGTTAATGGGGTTTTGTTTCAAGTTCAAGATTTTATTGGCTACGGTTTTGTTGTGGAAAACTCTGAGGATATATTTCAACGTAGTGTTTCTGGTTTCTCAGAAGGTAATGATACGCCGGCAATTGTTCAAGTTTTAATTCTGCGTCACAGTTTGCTCTTTGCAACTGAATTTTTACCTTTTAATGACTATATTCTTATGAACTGTTTGCAGTGTTCAAACTATTCAGTCTCCACGTTTAGACTTTTTGAACTGTGTTTGATTTTGAATGATTGTAAATTTTTATTAGATTCTATAACTGATATTTCTGTTAAATAGATTCGTCGTCATGCCACTCTAATTGCTCATAGTTTGGCTTTATTAGATACGATCGTCTCTTTATTTGGGATGACATTTCTCTCTATTTTATGAAATTTTATTAATACAACCAATAGTTTTGCTTTAAAAAAAAATTAAATTGATATAATTTTTGTTAAAGGAATACTGATTTAATACGATGTTTATATATCTTCCAAAATAGTTTTTTATTTTTTTCTCTTATGATTTTGCAATAATGTAATAGTTAGTTGGTTTTTCATATTCCTTTATTTTATATAATTCCTGATGTATGAAAAAAATTAATAAATTCTTATAAAAAATGTAATTTTTATTCCAAATAATATAATTATTAAAAAATCATTGAATTTAATTTTTATGAATTTAATTGAAGGAATTATATTAGTTATTTCAATTGATATTGTTGAAATTAAATTTATTAAAAATAAAAAAATAATAATTTTGAAACTCTAGTTTATTTATAAATTTGAGTTTAGGGGTGGATTTATTATTATTTTTTTTTTCCAATTGAAGAGACAAATTGGTTCCAAATCCAACCCTTATGAAATCTTTTATAATTAGCAAATGGTCAAACACAACCTTCTCTGCCCATTTCTGCCTTTTTGAAAATCTAAAAATTGGTCCCACACGAGAAGAGACCCCACTTTGATGTAAGTTATGATCTAAACAGGAAATTATTGTCTATTTCTAAAATATTATTTTTTTAAAATTAAGATGATACACTAAATTAATAATAATGTAATAAATATTATAGGTTATAAAATTAACCATTAAAATTTATATCATTGAGATTGTATTTTAATATAAATGTAAATTTTATAATTTTTAATTTTAATAAAATATTAATTTATTGTGTTACAATAAAGTGAGATTTAGAGGCAGTCCAGCCTAATTTCTTAAAGGGTCAATTAGTAAAATCTAATTATCAATTTAAATCGTGAGGCAGAGGATGCCGAGACGTGGCACACTGAGAGGAGAATATGGGGAATAATACGGTATTGTTAGTTAATGTCCAAACATTCGTGCTATTAGTGACACGTGTTGTTCAATCACGTGGCACAAAGGAGATATTTTTTCATCGTTGATTGTGGAGGAAAACCACATTTTAAAAAAGAAATCCGAAAAAACCGGATCTGATTGAAGAGTAATAATTAGAGGGGGAGTAATCTGTAAAAATTCGTGGTAAAACATGACCACGTGGACTCCTGTGAGACCCCACTAATATACGCAAAAGGAACAGGCGATTCCTCCCTCCGTACTCCTCCTTGGACACATCCGCTGCCAATCAAATCAATTTCTTTTCTTCTTTTATTTTTTTTTAATTCACTTAAAATGCCCTCAGAATATTCTCCTTTTATTCATTTTTTATTTAAATAAAATAATATAATAATTTGAAGGAATATATCGAAATTAAAATTTTAATTCACATTTAATTATCAGCTTATTAAAAAAAATGCATACTTTTAATCAAATTAATGATTATTGAGATATTTTTTCATAATATTTTGTTGTTGAGTTTAGGAATTAAAGCAAAGATAAATTAGACTTGTTTCAAATTTATTAATAAATATTTTATAATTTCACAAATCATATATTTGGGTTTTTTCCTTCTTTTAAGAATTTTATTTCAAACAAAAATAATTTTGTGATTAATATTTTTATATATGAAATATGTTAAATTTAATTTTAATATTATATAATTAATACATTAAAAATATTAATTTAAATTAGTATATCAAGCATATATTAAATGATATTCTAATTTTGTATATCTTAATGATGGATTGAATGGATTTGGTAGGAGCCATTCCCTTTAGATATTTTAATTAGAAATAATTTAATTTTAAACATTCCATTAATAGAATTTCATATCTCAAAATTTTATTTTTAATTTATAATAAATTTAATATAGAAATGTCTTCAATAGAATTCCATATTTAGCCATAAAAAAAGTAAAGATTTAATGGATTGATATTTTTAGTAGTCTAATTAAATAAAAAAATTTAATGAATTTAGTTTTACGATATAATATTCATCTATGTATCGTTATCAGATATAATTATAATAAATTATGACTATTCAAATTTCATTTATAAGAAAAAGATTCGAATATTATAATAATTAATACTTAAAACGATAGAATACTTATTTTATATATCTTATCAAACCTCTCGTAATATCTAATTACCATTAAAAATTATTATACAATATATTCCAATATGCTTATAATCATGAGATTTCTTATCCACTAGTTGAATTTTCAGTAAAGTCACCAACTAATAATATTTTATTATAGTATAAAAATAAAGTATACACATAATTTAATATTTTTTTATATATTTTTTAAATTTAAATAATTTATTTATATTTATTTTATACCTATTGGTATGAGTTTAATAGAATATGAGATGGTTGATATTTATAAGTCACTCTGACGCTCAACTTTAAGTTATAATTAATTCGTTCGATTTAATTTTATAATTTTTTTTTATAAAATCAAATCAAATTAAAATAGTTTAATTTTTTAAAATTAAAATTAAATATAAAAAATATAAAATAAATTAAAATTTTAAATTAATTCAGTTGAATTATTTCGATTTGAATAAAATACTATTCCCCTTTTCATATATATAAAGAAAACTATTAAACATAACCACCAAATATTTGATCTTATATAATAATTTTCATAGCTTAATTTATAATTTTGATGAAAATTAACATAAATACATTAGTTAATCACAATATATATATATTAAATGCATAAATTGAATGTTTCAATAATTTAAAACTAATCTCACTAATTAAATAAATTGATGGGATACATTTGATATATTCACACGTCATTAACAATTAAAAATTGTATTATTTAAAATGGATTAAGGCCCATATGTCCCCTCAAAGTTGATAGATAGGAAACAATTTAATATATAATATTACAAAAATATCCTATATTAATTATACATTCAAAGGAGATTAGAGCGCAACTCTTTCTAAATTCTACATCAACTAAAAATCAAAAGAGTTAAAGCCTTATAAAGCCAAAACATATCTTTCCCTAATTCTCACATTTAATGGATTTTAATGAACTTGTCATCCTATCATTACTACATATTTCATTGAACTAACTAAAGTGATTAAAAAATTAATTTAATAATTTTTTATATAATATAAATCCTAATTAGTAATATTTCATAATTTAGTCACTAATATTACTGTTGAATAATTTTTTTTAGAAAAAAATATAATATATATTGATAACCGCCGAATCTCATCTATCCTGGATAATGTTATATCAAAAAAGATAGAATTGACCTAAAGTGCACGAAATCCCTTAAGCAATTAACTCAGCATCTAAGGTCCGTCCGGGTCACCGCGAGTCCAGATCCAGCAGAAAGAAACCCGACCCAGTGATATGACGTAAGGAGAGATAGCAGGTTAATCATTTCGTAACTCTATCCACATGCATGCCGGGAGAATTAAATGGCCGACACTGTAGTAGAGAGGTCGTAAACATCACTAGCAGAAAAAAAAAAGGATAAAAAAAGAGAAACTTCCTCTTCTTCATTTTAAGTTCATGTTCACAGAGTAAAACTCTATTTTATGAATATCATAATATCGTATATATATTTTGTTATTTTAATTTTAGATAAAGGAAATTAAAAAACCATAAAGCGAAAATGGGAACTCTTTGATTGAAATATATAAAAGGAAAGAATGTTATGATTAATTTATTTTATTATCATATATATTCTTAAAAAGGTTTTAAAAAGGAAGTATAACTTAAAAAAAATTATTAAAAATCAAATTTTCTTTTTTTATTTCTCTTCAAATTGAGGATAAAAGCAACAAAAAGGAAAATGAATTTTATTTTCCTTTTGTATTTAATTTTCCTTCTTTGCATTAAAAAAAAAAAAATCAGATCTCTTCATATTTCCTCAAAATTTTCTCCTTATTTTACAGACATTTATATCAAGGTGAGTGTGTCTTAATTACTTTTTCTAATCTAATTCATCATTTTTGAATTGAAATTTCTTTTAATTACAATAAATTAATAAATAAAAAATAATAGGTTGATTAATTTATTACTTTTCTATCTCATAAATAATATATTTTTAATATGGAAGATGAGTGGATAACTAAAAGAAAATTATTTTTAAAGAAAACTATTTTATTTTTAGAAAATTTTATTATTTTTGGATTTTTATTTTTATTTTGTTATTGAACTGTATATAAATCTTATAGATAATATTTGTTTTTTTAGTATTATAATTAAAAAATAAAAAAAATTTTTTTCTGGAAAATATTTTGCCACTATCGAAGGAGTGCGCACTTAACACTAGTACCATAGTGACTAGTGAGGGATGGACACGGCCAATGATAAGTTTTCATATGAAGAGGACAAAATGGTAATTTAATCGCATTGATGACAGATCTGCTAACCGACAAAGGAGGTCGGCAACTGTCGGCCGGTGAATCGGGGAGACACAATAAGCGGCGGAAATTTCAAAATCCCCCACACGATTCAAAAACATTTTTATAAATTTTCTAATTTATCCCCTCGTAATAAATTATTAACATCAAATAAACCCCACAAAATAATTCTTAAAAAACCCCCCACCAACAGTTATTTTAAGATACACCCCTCTTTCTTTTTTTACAATTTTTTAAATACTATATTTCAGTATTTCACCCCCCAAAAAATTCCCGTTTCTTGCTATTTTTTTCGCCTCTTACTAGTCGTCATCATCATCTTCTTTCTTCTCATTGTTCTCTCACTGGAAAGTGGCGAGGAATTCGCTATATTGACAGGAATCTATCACTGGGTGCTTAACAATATAGCCTGAAATGAGATGGGATTGTACAGATCATCGAAACCCAAATAATTGTTTCTCTTGGATTGATTACTAAGTCATTTTTTTTCTAAATGCTCTTTCAAGAAGCCTCCCTGGCTAGCACCGCTTCCACCGGTAAGTTTTGTTTGTTGCTATGGGCAAAACCCTTAGCGTCTTTTAGCTGGTTTTGTTTCTTTTTGGGTCGAAAACATGGAAGGTATCAGTAATTTTATTTTATTTTATTATTGTTTTTCTGGCGGTTCAACGAATCGGAATTTGATAGCGATTTCTCGTTTTCGAGCTGTTTTAGTTATGGAGTTTATTGCGCTTTATACTTTATCCGGTTTTAGAACATCTGGAGATGACGGAGATTTCTGGGTGGTCTTGTCTTGGTGAAAAAAATCTTAATTAGGTAGGTCATTTTCAATAAAAATAACAACTTATCCATTTGATGCTGATTTTTGGAATCTTTTAATCTTATAGGTATTCGATGAAATGTCTAAATCAGTTTCTGTTTATATCTGATTCATTTTTGTTTTATAAAATTTTGCATTTTTGGGTATTCGAGTTTCCGGCGTTGGATAAAATGTCTCAATCATAAACCCGGTTAATTCTTATTCTCATGTCGGATGCGTCTCGCAAATGATTTTATCGAGTAGAAGTTTAAATTCTATGCTAATTAGCTTCCTTTTTTCAGTTTATTTGTAGCGTTTTCTGAACTCTTCTTTCAGATTACCTGGAAGAGGGAGGTTCGTTTTAGTTTTTAACTAATTTCCATTTATTCTATTTTTGCGTGTTTCAGTTGATATAGATTTGCAATATATTTTTCCTTGGTAAATGTGGACTATGGATATCGTTGAAGTTGAAGAAAATTTATTTGCAGCAAGTGATGCAAAGGTATGAATTTCAATATCTGGGTTAATTTTTAAGTTCTGGAATTTCCACTTTTGTAGCCTTGCAGCTATCTGCGTTGGTGCCTTTGAAATTGCTCTAGCGTGGGGTTTGCGTTTGGTTGAAGTGGATGTAGTTTTACTTTCTTACTTGGTTGGTATTTAGTAAAACACCAGTTATCTAAAATGATCACGTTCTTAACTCTCCCTGGCTTATGAAAGCATCACGTCTTAAATTTTTTCAGAGCTGGCAAATGCGTAAACAGTATAAATTATAATTGTTCTCCAAGGCTTTATCAACCGTGTATATTGATGGAGTATGTATTCTGTCGTTCAGCTACATGGAGAAATGTGCAAGGCACTCTCTGTAATATATTACAAAATATTGTCAATTTTCCCTACTTTGGAAGCTGCACGACCTAGGAGCAAATCTGGCATACAAGCATTATGTTCGTTGCATTTAGCACTTGAAAAAGCCAAGAATATTCTTAAGCACTGTGCAGAATGCAGCAAGCTTTATTTGGTATGATTATTATTCTTTTGTTCTTTTGCTTCATTTCTTTCATCAGTATTTTTTTTTTTCCAGTTTTTATCAGAATTTGCTGCTAATATAGCTGCATTGTCATACAGGCTATAACTGGAGATTCTGTTCTTTTAAAATATGAAAAAGCAAGATCTGCTCTTGTAGATAGTCTTCGGCGTGTTGAAGACATTGTCCCACAAACGATTGGATGCCAGGTGAATAATTATTTTTTCAAGGCTATTCAATTGTATTGCCCATGGTGAAATTTAATTTGGCAATGTAAATAGTACACATAACAGAGGACGAAGTTTGAAATCGAACTGAGAGTGACCAAGCCATTTTGGTGGGCTATCAGTAATTTTCAACTGTTCCTTTCTATTCTTTTGAATTTCCAATATAAGTTGTAGGAACTTCTATTTACGGTTTGTGTCTATGTTGATTACAACTTTTCTCCTTTTCCATGTGGGAGCCTTGCTTGCTTAGCATCTCTCTGTAAATTTATTCAATTTGACTCCAATATTATCTTGGCTTGGACTTTTTCCTTTTCTAATGTCTGCTTGTTTTTTTACCTTTGTATTTCACTTGGATTTCTTGTTGATCCTTTTTTAATTTGTAATCTTCTCAGATTTTGGATATTGTAAGTGAATTGGAGAATACTGTGTTCTCACTTGATCCGTTAGAGAAACAAGTGGGTGATGAAATAATTGCATTGCTTCAGCAAGGGAGAAAATTTGATAACTGTAATGACAATAATGAGCTAGAATGTTTTCATCAGGCAGCCAGTAGACTTGGTATTACATCTTCTAGAGCAGCTCTTACAGAGAGAAGGGCTCTTAAGAAACTTATAGAGAGAGCTCGGGTGGAGGAAGACAAGCGGAAGGAATCAATTGTGGCATATCTCTTACATCTAATGAGGAAATACTCCAAGTTATTTAGAAGTGAGCTCATGGATGACAATGATTCACAGGGTTCAACTCCTTGTTCACCCACTGTTAAGGGTTCCTTTGAGGATGCTGGTGATGGTCATGCCTTTGAGCGACAGTTCACGAAGCTTAGTTCTTTCAATTTTAAATCAAACAATCGGAAATCTGGGCAGATGGCTGTGCCACCAGAAGAATTAAGGTGCCCAATATCATTGCAGCTAATGTATGATCCGGTAATCATTGCATCTGGACAAACATACGAGAGAATCTGCATTGAGAAATGGTTTTGTGATGGGCATGATACCTGTCCAAAGACTCAACAAAAGCTCTCCCATCTTTCTTTGACTCCTAATTATTGTGTCAAGGGTCTTGTCACTAGTTGGTGTGAACAGAATGGTGTTCCGGTCCCTGATGGTCCACCAGAATCTCTGGATCTCAACTACTTTAGGCTGTCATTGTGTCAGTCAGAGTCTGCAAATTCAAAATCAGTGGACAGCATCAGCTCTGGAAAATTGAAAGGTATGAAGGTAGTTCCTTTGGAGGAGAGTGGTACCACTGAGGAGGCTGAACAAATTGAATTGGAAAGTTCAACTCCACAAGAGGAAGAAACTCCACTGGAAGAAGAATTTGAGCATGATATGTTTCAAAGTTATCAGGATTTTTTGAAGATACTGAATGAAGAGGATGACTTGGGGAAAAAGTGCAAGGTAGTAGAAAAAATAAGACTTCTGCTAAAAGATGATGAGGAGGCCAGGATTTGTATGGGGGCTAATGGGTTTGTTGAAGGACTGCTGCAATTCCTAGAGTCAGCTGTGCATGCAAGGAATGCAGTGGCTCAGGAAAGTGGAGCAATGGCTCTCTTTAACCTTGTCGTTAACAATAACAGGTTCGTTAAGCTTATAAACATAAATTAACATGTGATAGTTGTCACCCAGAGATTAGTGCCGGTCTAATACTAGGTATTAAGGTCTTGAAATATTTCTTTTGATCCATGGTCAAATAGCTTGTAAATATGACTTCAGCTTTCGTTGCTAATGATAAATAGTCTCATGATATGGTAGTTGACTAGGTGTCTGTTTGGCATTGTTGTTGAGAAAACATCTCCTTAAATATTTTACACAATATGAAAAATTGATTTAAAGATAAGTTTGATAGTTTTAGTCATAAGAACTCTGAAATAACTAAACCACTTTTTTCAACAATATTTAAAAATGGTGTTTTTTCAAGAAACATTTTCCTTTTCTTTTCGCCTCCCAACCTCAAACTCCAAATGAGGTCTCAGTATTCTGTATAATTGATCTCTTATTTCTACTTGTTATCTTCAGAAACAAAGAAATGATGCTGGCTGCGGGTGTTATCCCTTTGCTGGAGACGATGGTCTGCAACTCTGATTCCCCTGGTTCAGCAACGGCCCTCTATCTGAATCTCTCTTGCCATGCAGATGCGAAGTCCATAATTGGCTCAAGCCAGGCTGTGCCCTTTTTAGTCCAGATTCTTCAAGGTGAAGCTGAGCCTCAATGCAAGATGGATGCCCTTCATACCCTTTATAATATCTCCTCCCAGGCCAGCAATATTGTGAACCTCCTTTCAGCTGGCATCATAAGTGGCCTCCAGTCCCTTCTTGCAGCTCCCGGTGATTTTGCATGGACAGAAAAATCCATAGCAGTGTTGATAAATTTAGCTTCAACTAAATCAGGAAAAGATGAAATGGTAGCAGCTCCTGGCCTTATTGGTGCACTAGCAACAGTATTGGACACTGGTGAGCCCATTGAGCAGGAGCAAGCTGCCTCATGCCTTTACATTTTGTGCAATGGCAATGAAATTTGCAGCCAGACGGTCCTACAAGAAGGGGTGATCCCTGCATTAGTCTCTATCTCGGTTAATGGTACCCCAAGAGGAAAAGAGAAGGCACAAAAACTTCTAATGTTGTTCCGGGAGCAACGGCAACGTGATCAACCTCAACCGCCTGTTGAGGTGCGCTTTCAACGGGCTGAAAGCAGTTCCAAGGCAATGCCAAGCCAGGATTCAAAACCACTCTGTAAATCGGTCTCAAGGAGGAGGATGGGGAAAGCTTTAAGCTTTTTTTGGAAGAGCAAGAGCTACTCAGTTTACCAGTGTTAAACTAGGTCTTGTAAATTTCTGTTGTATCTTCTATTTCTCTTTCTTCCATGGCATTATTTAATTTTGTCTTCCTAGAGAAGAAGAGATGTACAGGCCCTTGTAAGTTCTGGATTTTTTTCTTTTCTTTTCTTTTCCGTGCCTTCGATTTCGTGTAGGAAATACATGTACTGTGTGTATGTAATGTAAGTGAAGCCTTAGTAGATTAACCCTCATGATGGAACAACAATGCCATTCCTTCAAGTTGCTGGAGTGGCTAGTTTAATATAACTTAATTACACACTAAAATACATTGAATTATTCTGAGAACTTTAAATTTCTTAAAATTACATGCAGTAGTAATATGTTTTAACTTTGAAAATCACTTTGGATGTAAACTTTATAAGGCATGGCTAGGTTGCCTACACAACTCTTCCTTCCCCAGTTTTCGCCTTCTTCCTCTTATTTTTCTTGGATTTCTTGCTGACACTGTTCTTCTCCATTTCTTCCCTTGCCTTGTCATTTTCATTCATTTGTTTATCTTCTTTAACTTTGGACTCTGATTCTTTGCATTTCATTTCTTTCTTCCTTTGAAGAAATCCAACAAGTCCATTAAGTGTAGAATCAACATCAACATCATCACCTTTCATGAGCTCCTCTGCAACTTCAGCTGGAGTCACTTCAACTTCCTCTATCAGTCGTTCGATGACAGTGAAAAGGCAGTGACTCTTGACCCTGAGGTAGTTAGCAGCAAGAATCTTGAATCCGCTTGGAGTGCAGTAGGACATGTTTATGTGCATGTCCATTCGGCCTGGCCTCAGCAATGCAGGATCTAGCTTGTCCTTGTGATTGGTGGTGAACACAATTATCCTCTCATCTCCACAGCTTGACCATAAGCCATCAATGAAGTTGAGCAATCCAGATAATGTCAACTGCAACAAGAAGAAACAACAACTTGATTACGGAGCATTGAAGTAGTTTTTAGTTTAGTTTTGAATGCATTAGAGCAACATGGGGAGTGCATCTAAACAAGGAAATAGGAGCTCACCTGGCTATCACCATTGTTATGTGCTCCATATTGTCTGTCCTGCAACTCAATGCTGCAATCAATATCCTCAATTACGAGTATTGATCGATTGCCTGTTGAGGTTAACAATCTCCTTAGATCTGAATTGTTGCGCAAACTTGTGAGTTCCAGGTCATAGATGTCAAATTTCAGGTAGTTGGCCATGGCTGCAATCAAGCTTGACTTGCCCGTACCAGGAGGACCATACAACAAGTACCCACGTTTCCATGGTTTTCCTACTCTCTTGTAGAAATCCCGTCTCTTCACAAATCTATCCAAGTCATCCGTCAGCTCCTGCTTGAGTAATGGATCTACTGCCAATGTATCAAAAGTTGATGGATGATCAAGGTTAATTGATCCCCAAGGACCTCCACTGTAATCTCCATTGAAAGTTCCCAGAGAATGGAGCTTGACGACCTTGTTTTCTTCCTTTATGGCTTTTGATCTTTGTACTACATATGGCAGGTAAGTTTTCACCACCTTCTCCTGGTATCGCTTGTCGAATCTCAGGACAACTGATTTAACTTCTGATTTTTCTACGGTTTCAGAGTAGTTTTCGCAATCCACAACTGTGTTTTGTGCTTCTCTGCATACAAATTCCCATACTAGATGAATTTCCTCGAACACATCTATAATCTTTTGTCCTTTGTTGATGGTGACTACGAGGTTCTTGTCTCGGTGAGCTTTGGAAACCTTAAGCTGGTCTATATATGGTGTGATTCTTGTGCTTAAGTAGACTTCAGAAGCTTGGTAGATTTCATTAATGACAAAACCATTGTACTCCTCGATGATGAGAGTCAATTGGCAAGAGTTCCTGAACAGGCCTCCGAGTCTTGACAATAGTTTCTGTTGAAGCTTCTGGGGTATCAGTTGGCTAGCCATGTTCTGCACCTCATTGAGCATGGTCTTGACAAGCATTGCCGACGCAGCGAAGGTGGTATAGGTTGATAAAACTGATGATGTTGAAGGCACACTTGGCATATCAAACATGTTTGATATGAAAGCTTTGTATGGAAATGAATAGATTGATGTTCTTGGGATGGATGAATAGATGTATGTTTCTCTGTACGTTTTGCAATTGGAACAGCAGAAATGGGGATTTATAGAATAAGCAAAAAGGAACTGAGTAAAGCTTCTTCTTCAATCTTCAAGCCAAGAAACAATCAGAGCATAAAGGTATGAAATTTCTAACGAGTCTCTTAGAAAGCTTACGAGGTCAGTGTCTGGGGTCAAATCTTTCTGATCAATTCTTAGCAGAGTAGGTGGAGCTTTCTTGGCAAATAACTTGACCCATTCCATAATCTTGCAATTGAACTCGATTAAATTGTAAAGATTATATTATAAATTATTTTAAATTTATTAAATTTTAAATTTTTTAGTTACGTATTATTATATTATTAATTTAATATTGTATCACAGTAGGATAAAGTGGTGCACCTAGACCACCTGATAATGTGCCCAATAAAAGATCCTTTAATTCGTAATTAAATAAAAGGACGTGAGTGTGGAAGCTTTGGTAATTCGTAATCTTTCACCAAATAAAAGATTTGTTAATTTAACTCGGAATTGAATTTGAATCCACAGAATTTTCTTGGATGAACATTTTTTTTTAATTTTTGTATTGGTTGACTTATGATAGCCCAGACGACAAGTAACGCGATTAACTTGATTTTCTCGGTGTCTCTGTTGTGGAAAATGCTTGCAACAATTTGCACCTGCATGCAAGTATTCTTTTAAAAATATTTGAGAAAATTATTACTTAGTTTCTAAAAGAATTTATTAATTGATTTTTTTATTTTAAAAAATATATTAAAATATTTTAAAAAATTTATTAGTTATTCATTTTATTAATTAATAAAAATTTTTAAAATTATAGAGATTAAATAGTAAAATATTTAACGAAAAAAGTTAGTGGAAGGATTAATTAGTAGGCATTTTAAAATATAAAAAACGTTTGAATATATTTTTTAAAATCGAGAGACCAATTAATTTATTATGGAACTAAGTAATAATTTTTTTAAAATATTATAATATATATATGTATGTTTGTTTGTGTTATTGTTTTGTGATTACACATTTATGAAATTTTAATTGTCATTTTTTATAATGAAAAAGTATTGTTATATGCTTGTGGTTGTTAAAGCTCAGATTTTTTTATTTGTAAATTAAGAAGTTTTGAGTTTGATCTATAATAAAAGAAAAAAGTTAAATGTTTTTAAGGTATTTTTTATATTTAATTTATTTTATATTGTTTGTTGGTACTTTTTTTTTTATATTTTTACATTAGACTTGGTCAATTCATCAAAAAGTAATTGTTAACAAAGCTATTATAAAAGGGATTACTGAAATAAAAAGAAAAGAGAAGTAATCTATATATTGCTTTTAATAAAAACTTAACATCATTAATCACTGTCTTCATCTAAAGCTTCTGGTTCTGCCCTGTAGGCAGGCGAGGGAGTTCTTTAAAGAGGCAAGTGATGGGGCCAATGTCTAAAAGCGACAAGCAAGTTTGTTTTTTTTTTTGTCTTAGTTCAATGGCTATATGATAATAAATTGTAGTTTTTGAAAAATTATTATTGGAGCACTAAAATAGTGTTTTTTAAGAAACGTCCATTTGGGTGTGGAGAAGAGGGTTTGCTTTTGTGGGAAATTTGTATGCATTTTTCATATTGCGTTGAATCCAACTAATCAATCATGCAACTTTTACGTAATATCCACGCCAAATTTCAACCCATTTTATGATTTGAAGTGCTTACTGCAAAATTTCTACCTCATTCTCCAAGAAACGCCAACCCATCATTGCCAAAATGTCCAAAGAACCCCAAACACATACCTCAATATATTATAGAAAAGGAAATATATACATATATAGCATTGGTGATATACCATATTTACATTGGAATTTCTTTATGTTAGTGAGAGATATGCGGTTCAAAACATATGATAAAATAATAAAATTTGAATTGCGTTGAATATTGTATAATTTCATAATTAAATAGATTTTTTAGAATTTAATTTATAGAATTAGAATAATAAAAATTTATCTTTATAAAAAATAAAGTAAAAAAATAAAATAGAAAAATAGGAGTGTTTTTGAAGATTATTTATAGCGAAAAAAATGACAGTAGTAAATCGTTATAAAAATTTTAAAATAATATAATAAAATTATTATGGTCAAATTTAATATTAGATTTAAATATTAAATATGTAATAATAAAAAATTTAATAAATAAAATTTTTAATAATCATTTAATCTTTTGAAATTTAAATTAATTTCTAATTTTTGATGTTCGGTAGGGGAGCGTTCCGCCTTAGAGGGAAGCACCCGCGCGAGTAGGGGTGGACGAAGCGGAAGCGAGAATGTCGATTTGAATAATGCAAACATTATGAGAATCTAATGTTCCGAAAACATAAGAGTTCCTCCGCAAGGTTCGTCCACGGAGAGTGAGTTAGGGCCTAAGATCAGGCCGAAAGGCGTAATCGATACACATGTGAATATTTCTGAACTACCCTTATTGGTCCCGAGGGACGGAGGTGAAAGATTTTTTAAGATTTTAAAATTTTTATTCCAGTAAAATTGTTTAAAATAAAATTTTTAAAAATTCTAATAATTTTTTTAACCCACTAATTGATGGATTGAAAAGCTTTCTTTTAAAGACCTCTAAAAAATTTAAACAATAAAAAACTATTAAAATTTAAAATCTATGAGAAACCTCCTCATTTTACTTTAACAGTTTTTTACATAGAAAAGTTGCCCTAAAAATATCAACAAGATTAATCCTTAATTAGATCAATTCTTTAAAAACTTGTCACAGATTCCCACAGAAAATTGCTTCCTAATTCACCATTTAAAAGAAGCTGAACATGAGAAAGAGCTTTGTTTACCATATCTTCCTAGTTTCATTAGCCAAGATGATTCAGTCTCTAAAATCTCATCACCCTCCATATCTTCACTCTCTTCCTCTGTTCTTACCTTCTTCTTCTTTTCTATCTTCTCCTTTGTCATCGTCCTTCCTTCGCTGCTATTCTTTTCTGCTCTCGTCTTGCTTCTTCCTTCCCCATTTTCTTCTTTCTTAGTTCCCTTCTCCAATGCATCCTTGTACGTAGCTTTTGTAACTTTTACTTCCTTCTCTAGTGCATCTTTGTATGTGAATCCTTCTCTTCTTCCTGCCACTGCAAAAAAGAGAGTCTCTAATCATTAATAGAAAAATAGGTCTATGCAGCAGCAATAAATTATTGCCTATACTTTAACTGTAACATTAAGATATGCTGTATCAGCCTCTGTTGCAGAATATAAGGGCTGTTAAGATACAGTTGCATAATCCCTAAAATATAACAGTGAATGCTGCTAAATTCAATATCTGTTGTAGTGTGCTGGTACAGATTTCGGACGCATACCTTCCTTAGTTTCGACATGATCAAGGTTTTGGGTTTCTGTTTTTTGACTTGCAGATTCCTGAAGAACTTCTGGTTCATTGCTTCTCTCGCTACTGTTCATATCCATCATGATCTCCTTTTCAATGGTGTTTTCCCATTCTGTTAATCTGGAGATGAAGAAGTTAAGGCAGGATATGGCATGGAGCAAAGCCCAGTCTAGAAATGAAACTTGATGGATCACTGTGGGAAAATTATTTACAGCTGCATCAAACTTCCCTGGAAGGATTTCTGCTGCGCGGACAAATTCATCAATCTTGTCAAATGCATATCTTGATGGAGGAAAAATGGCCTCAACTTGGGATTCCAGGGCAAAAATCCGATCATCGAAGAAGGAGAACATTATCAATATCTGATATTCCAGGGCGTAGACAAGTGGGCAGGCTGGTGAAGCTAACCTGGCAAGATTTTTTGTCACAGAACCTAATGGTCCATTGAGATGTAGAGCATTTGTGTAGGCTTTGTCAGCTATTTCCATGAAAGCAGCTCCACAGGTATGCAATGGAGGTCGTCTATAACCCATCCTGGAAGCTGCTGTTGATTCCTGATGATGAGAAGCAAGTTTAGTTAAAGAATTAAATCAGAAATTAAAATTAGAAACTTGAGATTGTTGGGTAGGAAAATTTTCATGAATTTGTCGTTACCAAGAACCAAGAATCTCCTGACAAGACCTGCCAGCAAAAAAACTTAAACCATGAAAAATAAAATAGAAGGTAAAGGAAATGAGTGATTTTATAGAAGTAGAATGAATAGAATCCCTGGTTATAGAAAATTTGAGAACGTAGAGAGGAGAGAATTTCATGTGATTGCTATCTCTCTCTCTCTCTCTCTCTCTCTCTCTCTCTTTTTAAATTTACAAAAATTGGTGGTTATTATAAACAGTGAATGACTTCTGTAATTGTAACCGTTAACCGTTACTTATCAGATGCAATTTAAATATTTTAGTAAATTCTATAAAATATTTATTATAAATTTCGTTTCCAGTGGTCAAACTACAGGAATCGACTGATCAAGGAATGGCACTGGCACCAGCGCCGGGACTGTCAGTCTCACCTCAGCTCTATGCCTCTTGCATCAATCAGCTAACAACAATGAACTCCAAAAAAAGGCATAATGGCATCGCATTCCGATTCCCAGATTCTCTCTATCACGCTCCACCAGCTAAAAAAACGAAGGACAAGGTTCCCTTGTATGGTTTCTCTTATTACTTACCTGTCTCCCATAATCTATCCCATTTTCAGGTAACTCCTCTCTTGCATTTCTCGATTCTAATGGGAATTTCAAAATCGGATTCAACTGCTCTTGGTAACGACTCGGTTCCATTTCCAAAAAGCTGCACGTCTTTCTTGGTTATTTTTGTTCTAATGATCGGATTTTCTCAAAAGAAAACAAAACGGATTTCTGGGTACCCAAATCGATACCTTGATTATTCAATTTAGTTTTGAGTTCCTTTCTTTACGTACCGCTTATGCTTCCCTTATGGCATAGCTTAGTGCCGCAGCTTTCTCTATTGTTATGAGGTTTGTTAGTTTCATTATTTTATGTTTACTTGAAGATAAAGTTTGGTAATTGATATGGATTATGGCTTGGGTTCGTTTCAGCTTTAGTTTTACTTGTTTTTTCTTGGGTTTTGTAGAATTTTTTTATTAGAAATCAAGAAATACCCTTTTGAAGATGCTAAATGGAATTTTTATCTTTACCTTTCTTTTTATCTTTGTTTCTATTTTTATATTTTTGAAGTTTTTTTGGTTTAATGAACGGCTTGGCAAATTTTCAAATTCGGATGGCGCAGGGATACCTGGAGATGGGAGGTGTTTGTTTCGGTCTGTGGTTCACGGAGCTTGTCTCAGGTCAGGGAAACCATCTCCAACTGAGAGCCTTGAAAAAGAACTTGCAGATGAGCTACGATCCAAAGTACGAAATAGACTGAATTTTTATTGTTATAAAAGTTAAATATGGCTATTTTATTTTGGCATCTTTCAATTCTATTTAGCTTTATTCTCTTGATTGTTTGAACAGTTTAAAATGGATTTCAGCCTAAATATTTGCATCAAATAGATACTCAAAATGTGATTTATGCCCAATTATCATGGAAATTGTGCACGCTGTGTAAACTGAATTTGTATGCTAAAGATTTATGTTTTCTTTTTTGAACCCACCATAGGCTTAGCATTGCACTGCATCATGCCTAAGTACTTGGGATTCATGAAGTCCTGGATTCATATCCACATGCCAATGACACCTTTACAACTTTGATGAAGAGGGTTATTCATTTTATGGCTGGGAATTCATTAGGGGGAGGAGAGGACTATTCCTTGTTGTCTCAAATTGGATCAAAACTACACTTGTGCATGTACATTGTGTTCTTTTAATGTTGCATATCGTATGAGTTTTTTCTATTTCTACTAAAAAGTCTAATGGTTTGCACAGGTAGCAGATGAATTTATTAAGAGGCGCGGGGACACTGAATGGTAAGTTTGATCAAGGATCCTTGGTTTTCATTTTAATCTTGTATGCTTTTAGTTGATGGGATGTAGAAACATCAACTAATATGTTCAGGCATAGCCTTTATGCACAAACAATACTTGAGGATTTTGGCAATTTAATTTTGGTATATTTGTCAGTTTATGGATTTCAATGACTATCTAGTAAAGCATTCTTCATTAAGTCATTAAAATGTTGTGCATTTGGCAGGTTTCTTGAAGATGATTTCGACACCTATGTCAGACAGATGAGACAACCTCATGTCTGGGGAGGGGAGCCTGAGCTGCTTATGGCCTCACATGTCTTAAAGTAATCTGCTCCTTCTCTACTCTTTCAAACATTAGAAAGACTAGAAAGTCTCAGTTGCTCTGCTTCCTAAGCATATTTTTGCAGATCAATTTGCTTCGAGTGGTTTCTTTGTTTGATATTTCTGTGAAATCTGTACCAGTAATTATCTACTGTTAGCCTATGTTTACCTGATTGTTAATATTTTGATAGGGCCCTTTTTATTTATAAATCCAACAAAAGATGCTCGTTTTTATATGTTCACACAATTTTCCATTCCTAGGGTGCCAATCACAGTATATATGCGGGACAGAAATTCTGGTGGCCTCAAAATTATAGCTGAATATGGTCAAGAGTATGGCAGGGAAAATCCCATCTGCGTATTGTACCATGGGTATGGACACTACGATGCATTGCGGAGGAAGATTGCTGGTTCACAATCCAAGCAGTAAGATCCCTGGCTTGCTCTATTTTGTGTAATGCTTACTTCCTATTACATTGCCTAGTCATCTCACTTTTCGTGTCGCAATTTTGTTGTTTTATCATTACGTCTTTGCACTTAAAATTCGTCGTGCATAGGTTTCTGAGGTGGATATCTGGAGGTCTCATACACCAAGGCTACAAAGCTGAGGGGGAAAAGATGTTGATTGTTTGAGTGCATTAATAATCTAAATTAGAAGACGGACTCGTGGAGTTTGGCTGGGCTGAGACCTTTGCTGATTAGTGGCTTAGTATCAACGTGACATACAATGCTTAGTGAAAGTCAGACAAAGTTCCTGTGAAACCTAGATGATATGCAGTTCCAGGGTCCCATTAACTAATTTGATAGCTGATCTTTCGCCCTCTCGTGAGTTGTGATCCAATACGTAGATGTCAGTAAAATGGACGTATATTTGACAGATGTTCTGCATTGCTAGCTAATTGCTGGAAATAAGTTACTCTGGTTGTGTGCAGATTATTCTACTCTTGGTTAATGGAACTATTTCTTTGGTTTCTTGGCAGGTGCAAGAAAAGATGAACCAAATTGTTTCCTTGTTAACATTGCTGAAATGTAATCCTTTGTGTAATAAGATTCCTGGATTTGTATCTGAAGATACTGACTTATTCCTTCATGGATTTGAATGATTCGATTCTATACAAAAATGTATTAGATGGATGTCAACAAACAAATAGCTCTGAAAATTTGAACTAAATAGGTAATTTGCCCACTTGAGCTTGTGTCATGATCATAGCCCAAGTTGATTGGTGATGAACATGTAGATTCTTGAACTGACAAATACTAAACTTAGTAACCTGCATTGCACACCGGCATCATGTTCTTATCTAAAGCAGCATTATGTTCTCATGTATGTGTAAGATCTATAACATCGTAGATTCTTTAATTTGTTTTGGTTTTAAATTTTTTATTCAAATTTAAAAATCTGCAACACAAGCATGAAAATCTATGTCGCATAAAACTCAATAAGTATTCCATTTCTGTTCTAATGAAAAAAAATTTACAGCTCAAGAGATTATAAATCAACCAGCCTACAAAAAGTACACGTTTCTATATACATATATTACAAAAAGATGGAGAAAGAGGAGCATGGAGAGGAGGAAGGTGAAGCTAATGAACAAAGCTATTCACCATCCTTCCATACTTGCCGGAGGAGTTGATACCTGACAACTTTCCGGCCTCCATTGCTTTTCGGCATCCAATTTGATGCTGTCGGAACAGAACTCCTGGGATTGTCAATAATGATTGAAGTCATAGGTGAATCCAACTCATCAAGTTCATCATCACTAGTGTAAGCTTTTCTGAGCACAGCTGATCCACTCCTCTGCAGCGTTTGATTTTCCACCTCTCCTATAATGTTTGTTAGTGAAGCCGCAGGAGGTGGCGAATAGATTGTAGGAGTAGCCATGCATGGAAAGCTTGTGATGTATTCATTCTCATTCTCAGCAAGGTCCTGAATCAAGATTTTGATTCATGTCCATTCTCAGCAAAGTTAGTCGTACTCGCCAGTCATCGAAATGACTGATCAGAAACAAAGTGGTTGTCTAAGGAAAGGACTAACCTCAGAATCCAGGGACTCGAAAATAGCCTCGGGGATAGGGTCCGGGTTGAATTCATCGGGGACAAAATTGTTAAGCACTCTCTCAATGATCCCCGCACCAAATGTAGGACATACCTTCAGATGATCATATTTAAACAAAACAACAGAAATATCATCAGTAAATCCGCAGGAATGTCATCAGTAATAAATCCATAATAAATCCGCAGGCATGTATCCGAGTAGGGTTCAGTTCAGCAACTTACTTCTTTTCGAGTTGATCCATCTGCAAGCATTTCAAATGGAAGCATCATGAGATCACTCAATGCATTGAGGAGTTGGAAAGCCTTGAATGAAGTCTCACATTCTGTCTTGTTGCTGTCAAGTTCATTCACATTCTCCAGAGAGTCATTATCATCAATTCCAAATATATCTGTGAGCCATCTGGACCAGTTTCCTACCTGTTTAGCATGAAAATAAGCAAAATCCTTAGATCAAAAGAAACCAAGAGAGCCCATTGCTCACAACTAAAATGTTCTTATCATCGTAATCATTTACAGAGAATTCAGCAGGCGGTTCAAGAACATTACCATTTTCCAATTCCATCACATTTTTAATAGTTTTTTTTTTAATTTAAAATAGAAAATTATTAAATCATTTAAAAATAGGAGAGTACAAAAATTAAAATTAAAATACGGATATATCCAACGTCCCCATGCCCTTCCCTAGCACTAATCATTTGGTCGTTCCTCCTTGAAGAAGCATGCAAGAACACAACGTTTATTCAAAAGGAACCTTCCTTGCTATTATAACAAAAAGTAAATGTTTATTTAAAAGGAATCTCCCCTGCTATCTAAGAAAAATTCAATACGCAGAATTAGCTCATTTGACAAATTTCTCGGCAGCAATTTCATTGAAAATGTTTTCTGAATGTCTATTACTCACAGCATTTTTCAGTTGTGCACCAGCTCCAAAGCTTGATTTTCCAGCTGGAATTGGGAGGACCTTTGGATCACTAATGGGGTCAGAAACAGGATCTGTTGGCATCTCATCTGCTGATTCACGAAGTATGGCATTGAACATGGCTACATCTAGTCTTTGTACCAGCTGCTCCATTATCTACAAACAGAACAGGAAAGTGTCATACATCTATCAGAATTTGTAAGCATATTATGAAAGAGCTACTATGCGGGGAGCATGTGAAAATTGGCCCAAAGATGGAAACTTGATGGTCAAGGTCCAGGCATGGAAAAAATTTGTACAAATCAAGAGTTCAATAGACTACATTTTCTCAAATTCACCTTACAGGACTCTTTAAACCATTCGAGTGAACACCTTGTAGAGAGAATCGGAACAAGCAAAAAGTGCAAATGGCAAGATGGACATATTCTCACCTGAAGGGAAAAATCAACTAATCCACAGGAGAAAATACTTAATTGCAATATATAAAACATACCAATCTAGCAAGCACAGGCAAGCAACCACATTCATGTCCCCCAGATCGAATTGGGCACAGCCTTTCACATGCATCCTTAAAGGCCTTCTTCCATAAATCAATAGCAAAATTCCCCTGTTCTTGATCACCCAGTCCATACCTTCTGGCATGGGTCTTCTTTGAATTTGAGCCCTTCACTGCTGTGGGCTGCATGTGAGGAGTCAGAGTCTGGGGCGCAGGCAACAGAAAACAATATAAGCACACTTCAATTTTTATGCTCAAATTTCAGAATTGAGCTGCATAAGCCATAACAAAATATGATCTGACCTGCCACCAAACTGACTCAACAATTCGTGAGAAGATCCAAGCTTCAACTTTTTCCAGTGCTACTATAAATGTGTGAGGTTCTTCCCACTCATCAGAACCTTTTGATTTATCATTTTTCTCATCTTCACAAGGAGAGGCCTCAAGCCTACCCTTTTGACCAACATTTGGAATAATAGACGGTGCTGATGCAAGTTGCAATTTCTCAACAACCTGACTTACTATTGCTCTCAGCACAATTGAATTTGACAACCAGAAAGTTAACCTGGTTAAAAAGGGGGGCTAGAATTTTCAGTAAGTTATTCCACAAGGTACCCTTTCATGAGCAAGTTTTATTGCCAGAGAAAAATAATTTCCGGTGTCTTATTCACTGGAAAACCTGGTTTTAGTTTTGTAAACTGGGATCTTTATTTATTATTCACAAATCATGATAATTAATTAATGGCTACTAAAATTAACAGGCTTGGTTAGAAAACTGGTATCTTACATACCTTGGAACATCATTTCCACAAGCTTTGGAAGCCAAAACTAAACCTGAGATGATAGCTCTAGCTGCACTCGCCCTCTTAGCCTGTGAACTTGCCTTGCAAGCATGAAGATAGAACCTTGAAAGACGCCTGGCTGGAGCATGAACTTTGTTTGCAGAACTGCCATGCTCAGCAACAACTGAATAAAGACCAACCTCAAGAACTGCAGCTTCCATCAGCTCTTCCTTGAGCATTTCAACTTTGGATTCCATTTCAACTTTGTATCCGGAAAAGCTGTTTTCTACTTGTTCTTTTTCACTTGGTGGAAAATTCTCATCAACTTCGTGAATGTCCCCCGAGGCATCAATTTCCTTTGGCCTTTCAATGAGCTGAACCTTGTTTGTAGAGTTTCCATGCCTGACAGCAGCTGGGTAAAGGCCAACCTCTTCAGCAGCAGTTCCATTTAACTCTTTCTCAAGTATTTGAACTTCAGATTTCAATTGGGTTTTGTAGTCAGAGTGGAGGTTCGTTTGCTTCTGTTTTTCACTTGACATGTGATATAAACCACTTTTGTGAAAAATTTCAGGAACATCAATTTTGTTTGCTTTCTCCACAAACTCTAAATTGTGGAAGGATTCATCACTTTCAGCTACATTAAACTGTAGTTGAACAGACTTTAGATGCTTTAATTTATCTTTGCGTGTATTGCCCTGCACTGCATTTGACATCCTGTTGGATGCAAGGGTACTACTCCTTAAATTGACTTGTCTCTTCATAGGTTCTTGAGGCAACTTGCCCGCAAATTTTTCCTCCTCTAAACTATGATTCTTCAACAACATCAACTCCTCTTCCTGCCCATTATCTTCCACCTCCTTTTTCAGTTTATCTTCCATAAGACCAACTTGTAAATTACTAGTTTTAGCAATCACTTGTCCAATTTGTTCACCATTCCAAGCTTTTCCATCAGCCTCTTGATTGGTTTGAGACACTTGAAGGTCTACATGGACTGAGTTCTTACCCGCCTGAATATAATTGTCAGACAACACAGTTTTGGGCCCAAGATCATTTATGTAATTCTGCATATTAGATGATAAGCCCGTTGATGATGAAGTGGATGAAGCTCCATTCAAATGTTTGGATGCTTCGCCTATGGTATTCAACTCTGAGTTTGAATGTGCAACTCCGGAAGGAAAATTAGCCTCCCCATTAACCCTCCTACTGTCATTGGTTGCTGATCCTGTCAAATTCTGCAGTTCAAAGGCAACCCATCATTACAGTCTACAAAGAAATACCTAGACTTCATGCTGACAGAGACAACCTCTACAGAAAGAAACGAACTTCACAAGTATGGCAAAAATTAAAAAATAAATATTCGCACAGGATCAATGTCTTGTCAATCTGTAACCCCAAGAGCTGCAAGAATGAATCTGAAAAACATCAAAGCTTTGATGTCAAGGAGCTCAAGCAATGGAATTTGTTCATAGGCATAGATACTTCTATTGGATTTCCTCTCTTTTTACATACTTCAAGCTGAATTGATGTCATAAAGTTCAATTCCATAAACTGGAGTTCTAATCCAATCCAATTTCATTATAGAAGGCAAGATCTTAATTTTTTTTTTATCACGTCTGCAGAATGCTCAACGTTAAAAAAAATTTGTTGAAGAATGCATCAAATTAAGGAATAACTATAATTGAAATTGTACCTTTTCATCCTGAGCTGGTGAACCCTTATTAGACTCAAAAGCAAAAGATGAAATAGTCCTTGATGAATGTGAGGAAACATTATCATCAACATCATCATCGGTGAATGAGGCAAATTCACTTTCCTCATCATTCCCTTCATTTGTCACCTCTGAAACAGATTCACTTCCATCCTTGTCAAGTGACACTTCTTTAGACAAGATAGAATTATCTCTATCAAATGGTTGGATACTAACATAAAGAACTGGCTGCGCTGTACTCCTAGAACTCTTCTTGAAGTTGACAGGAGTGCTTATGGTTATGGTATCTTTGATGATTCCATAATCTGCAAGGTTTATGACTGCTGATCCCAATAGTTGACCTTTCATTGCCCTGTCTTTTCTAACTTCATACAAGCTCAACTCTAAGTAGTTCTTCTGGAAACTGTCACGAGCAGTGCCTTTTCTGGATGTTTCCCTGAATAATGTGACTGAAAGTCTGAAAGTCTCACTAAATTCAACTTTCCCATCTCCAATATTGGAAGTGAAAGAACCAGAACACTGATCACCATTATCCCAATGAAGCAATACAGATTCTACAGATTTCAGGGACTGAAATGAAGGCCAAGGCTTAATTTCTTGTATGTAAATGAGGTAATCAACCAGCACTGAAGTGCCTTTTCGGTTCTTTGATCTTAGACCAAGAACCATCTTGTGAGGATCCTGGCTTTGCTCTTCTTGGGTCTGATCAGTCAATTAGAATGCATCTAGAATTGTGATTGAAAGTTAAAAAACTTGAAGTCAATACAAAACATCAGTAAATGACAACATTAAAATATGCATAATCGTGATGCAGAACACGGAGTTGGGAGAGAGAACGTGGGTAGGCCCCCAAATACAAATAAAATAGCAATATTTCTGAGTATGACTTAGTCCATTCATGCTATGCATTAGCTTTAAATAAAAGAGATTAAGTAAGCCAAACCTTAGCCCTTAATAATTTTATATCCTTGAAGAGAACTTCCACAATTTAAAACAATGAACAACCATAACTATTTTGCGACTGTTGAGAGAGGGAGAGAGAGGTCAAAATGTAAAGAAAGGGAGGCTTCTTGAACCGAGTTTATCAGAGTTTCTATAAGAAAACATACAATCAATTCAAGGAGGGAAAAAATAAAAAACAAATCATAATTAAAGCAGGAATAAATACCATGCTGAACAATAGGCAAGCAGAGAATCCAAGAAAAGTGCAGAAGGAGACAAACCACACAAGTCAACAAAGCAGCAAACTAATAATCATATTCTAAAAGATATTAGATCCAGCTAAGATCAACACCCAAAAACAAAACAAGTTAAGTAAACCAAGAAAAGAAGATCCAAGATGAGAAATGTCCACAATCGCTAAGCAAAATCCTCATCCAATGAAGCAAAAAAAGCTAAAGAACTGCACTTTATCCGATCAAATACAGAATTACTCAAGAGGGTAATTGAGTTACCTGAAGAAAGACAGGAAAGTGCAGGAAAGGAATCAATAACAGGAGAAAAATGTCAGTGGAGGAGAGAATGAGAAGCTAAAGCTGAGAATAATAGAACAAAAAAAATGTACTTTTAGTTATTTGTGCAGTGTTTGTGAGAGAATACGTAGGAGCTGTAGCAGAGACTGAGTTGAGGTTTCGTTTTCATTATGTTTTGGTTAATTAGCTACCAACTCAAGTGGGAAAGCTGCGAATGAAAAAATAAAAATTCTTGAAACGGAAAATGCAAGAAAATATAAAATGGATTACAACACAAAGAGGAGGGAAAGGAATCATACCCAACCAAACTCCCAAAATCCCTCTTTTTTAAGTCGAGTTCCATTATCATTTCAAGCTTGTCTTTTTTTTTCTTTTTCCCTTATTTTTATTGTTTTTTATAAAAAGAAAAATGAAAAAATGAAAGAAAAAAAAAAAACTTGTTGGGCTTGTTGCATTTTAAGCTTGAATTTCGACGTGTGTAGACTTAGTTTGGGCCCACCAATCCATTCCATTGTTAACTACTTTCCATGTTTCATAATTTTTATTATTATTATTTTATATATATTAAAAAATATTATTTTTTATTAATTTTGTAATTATATTCATTTTAAATAAATTAAATACGAATTAACCTACATTTTGTTTAATAAAAGGTAAAATAAGTAAGATTTTTCATATTTTTAAATTTTATAAATTTTTATTGGTTTAAGGGGATAAATTTTTCATAGAGATATTAAAAATAAAACATTTTTAACCCATTAATTTAACGGATGAAAGATATAGTTTTTTTTAAATTCTCAAAAATCCCAAAAAAATTATTTTAAAAAACTGTAATACCTTCTAAAAATAAATTTATAATTTTTAAATCTTGAAAAATCTCCATTTTCTTTAAAAAAAACTCTTCCCAAACAAATCCTTAATAGGACACAAAGTCTTACTAAAAAAATAATTTTTATTTTTATTTTCTTTAATATATCTATTTAATTTTCACATAATTATACATGTAAATATAACAATTTTTATTGGGTAAATTCAATATAATCTTGAAGTTAAATAAAATAAATAACTGATTTAATTTAAAGATGATTTCTCATTAATATTTATACAAGACCAGATTTTTGGGTAATTTTTAAATATTTAGTTTAATAAAAAAAATTAGAAAACATGAATTAATTAAATATTTTTAAAATATTAATAAAATAACTATAATTCACAATAATATAATATAAAATTTAAAAATCTTCCTGCCAATATTTCTTTGATCGCTACAAAAAAATTGCTAAACTCAATTGTAAAGAAGTATAACATTTGCTACTATAAATAAAATTTATAGGTTAATTGAATTCATAAAGTTTATTTTAATAAATAAAATTAGCTAATTTATTTATAAAATTAAAAAGTAGTTTCAATTAACTATGTCAAAAATTAATTAGAAAAACTACAAGTAAACAAGAGAAAATTTATTGAAATTCAATTAATTTAAGAAATTTTTTGAAATAAAAATAAATTTAATAATAGTAGAAAGTCAAATAAATTATAATTATAATTAAGACATTGGATTAAAAAAATAATATATATATATATATATTATTATCCCCGTAGTTGATAATAAGCAATAGAAATTATGTGATATTATTCACCCATTACATCTAAAATTTTCTATAAATTTCTCTTGACAAAATAATTTTTCTATAAATTTTTAAGATCAAAACCTCAAATAGAAATAAATATTGAATAATTAGTAATACAATTAATATAAATAAAATTTCAAAGTCTTAACAATTATACATCATACTAATTTTTAATTTAAAATAATATTAATTGGTGCAATTAAAATATACAAAATAATAAATTCTTAAAAAATATATAATACTAAATAAAAGGCTCAGATTTAAAACTTTACCCTCTTTTATATATACATATATATAAAAAAAATATTATAGAAATAGGCGAAAATAGCAAGTTCAAAATTTTTTTAAAATTTTTTTTTATTTTATATTAATTTTTTTATTTATAATTTTATAAAAAATATTTGAATTATTTTTTTAAGAAATAAAGGATTTCAAACAAAATCTTAAAGAATAAAAAAATTATGATTTTGATAAATAAAGTGAGAAATTGGTTAATAAATAAAAGCTATTGCCACACCGAAAATGGCTACGAGCACAATGTATTTACTACTTACATTTTTGGCATTTACGAGGCAGTGGCTTACAGCCTTACAGGCGACTTGCTGATTCAGGTTCCCTTGCCAGTACAGCCTTCCCTGATTTCGAAGCCCCTCGTTTTTAATTCGCAATTCTTAGACCCATCTCTATGTAAACGACCCTTCACTTCCAATTTCTCACAGCAGTCCAGGAGAAGCACACTCGGCGAGGAACTGCGAGATCCACTGTCAGTTTTCTATTATCTCCTTTCTTCTTTGTTCCTTTCGGTTTTTATTCAACAACTGGTATGCTTTTGAGTTCTTTGATTTAAACAATGTGTACCCTTTTGGGTTCTTTGATTTGGGCATGCTGCGAAAATGGAATTAGAGGAGAAACTGCAGTTGTAAATTTCTTTTGTTTTTCAATATAGTTGTTGAAGACCTCCATTAATCATTGCTCAGCTTATTTGTTGGCGATATTCAGTGCCATGAGTGGATATTTGTTGCGAGAGTCTGAGTTAGGTGAAACTTTGGCATAACTTGGAAAGGTGGGGGGAGATGGTGGAGGAATGAGGAAATTTTGATGAGCAAATGGATAGAATAAATTGTGGTTAGAGTGGTTTATGCTAGTGATAGTGATTTGGTCAACACTAATATAGTTGGACAAGGCAGGTGGTAAAATATTGCTAGGTGTAACATAGTAATATGTATAGTTCGTGTGGTTCAAGATTGGCAAATGTAAATCAAACTAAGGTGAAATTGAGTTGTCTGGGAAGTTGAAAGTTAGAGGGGAGTTGGTATTTGTTTTTTGATGTGGAAAATTGGACTATGGTGAAAGTTGTATCAGCTATGCTATGTTGTAGTTAACCAGTTGTCTTGACTCAATGTAGTTAGCTAATGTGTTTGAAGATATTCAATAGTCCGGGTTTGGAATTAATAATAAACTATAATGTGTGTTGATACAGGGGACTCTTTTTGGTATCCTTTCATACTTTCTTGCTAAGATGATATTTATTTCATCAATGCCATAATTGAGAGACTGCACACTAATGATGACTCACATTCCAGAAGGCTTGAATTTCACTACTAAGTTGCTTAACATTTTGAAGAGTATGCTATGGGCTGTGAAGGAAGGTTTAACTTCCAGATCTTGTTGCAGAATTTAAATATGTTTTAGTATAAAATTTAGACTTGCTTACTATTTAAAAAAATTTATATATGTGCATATGTGGTTTAGAATGCTTTTATAAACTCACTTCATGACATCTTTTTTACTGGCTACCTGTGAATGAATTATCTCTTTATCCTAATTACATGATTTTTCATCCTGCTAGAAATTCCTCTTCAGATGTCTGATGATGTGGAAAATCCTAAAGTTAAGATTGACCAAAAAGGACCAGGAGCCTCACCTCCTGCCTATGAAATTCAGCCAACCTGGTATAGCAGCTTACTTCATCAAACCTCTATCTATGGTGTAGCTGCAGGATATTGCATTTCAGCATCTCTGCTCTCCATCATCAACAAGTGGGCTGTCATGAGATTCCCTTATCCTGGAGCTCTAACTGCTCTACAGTATTTCACTAGTGCTGCTGGTGTTCTTGTCTGTGGATGGTTTAAACTCGTGGAGCATGACCCACTTGACCTTCTGACTATGTGGCGTTTCTTGCCAGCAGCCATTATGTTCTACCTTTCACTCTTTACCAACAGTGAGCTCTTACTTCATGCCAATGTTGATACCTTTATTGTCTTTCGTTCTGTAGTCCCTATATTTGTTGCAATAGGAGAAACTCTGTTTCTGCACCAGCCATGGCCAGCATTGAAGACATGGCTCTCGCTGGCAACCATCTTTGGAGGAAGTGTGCTTTATGTTATAACAGATTACCAATTCACAGTCACAGCATATAGTTGGGCTCTAGCTTATTTGGTGAGCATGACAGTAGATTTCGTGTACATAAAGCATGTTGTGATGACTATAGGTTTAAATACATGGGGTCTTGTGTTGTATAACAATCTTGAGGCCCTCCTACTCTTTCCTCTGGAATTGCTTATAATGGGTGAACTGAAGAAGATAAAGCATGAAATTTCTGATGGGTCAGATTGGTACTCTTTTGAGGTGGTTCTGCCTGTTGGGCTGTCTTGCTTGTTTGGTTTATCCATCTCGTTCTTTGGGTTTTCTTGCCGGAAGGCAATTTCCGCGACAGGATATACTGTTCTTGGAGTGGTGAACAAGCTGTTGACAGTGGTAATCAATCTGGTTATTTGGGATAAGCATTCCTCATTAATTGGGACAGTAGGGCTTCTCATTTGTATGCTAGGTGGAATTATGTATCAGCAATCCACAAGTAAGCCCAAGTCTGTTCCTGAAGTAAAATCAGAAGAAACCGAGGAAGAACAGCAGAAGCTGCTAGAAATGCAAAGCAAACTAGAAAGCAACAACAGTGAGACAGAAGTTACTGAATCTCAACAGGGAAATGAGACTGTTCAAAAGACAATTGGATAGTTCCATGTTAAAAGATCAGCGTGAGGATTTGAGGTTTTCTAGTTGGTAAGATGTTGGAATAGAAAATTATGATACCTTATGGATAGCCTGTGCTTGAACAGAATTTTTGCTATTGCAAATTTAGGTGCCTAAGTGGTAATTATTCTTTTCCTTATATATATCCTCTTCTACAGAATTTTAGATTTATTAGATAAAGTCAAACAGGTCAGGTGGATTATGACAATCTATTGATTTATTCTTGTTCAATTTTTTTCCAAATCCAAATAGTCCCAGCAGTAATGTCCAAAAATGTATTGATTGTAACAGAGCCCAGTTATTTTGATTGTTAGTAATTTTCTTTGTATGCTGAATGTCATCATTGTTTCTTGTGTCTCAATGTGCTCTGTGTGTGTTGTTGCAATGGTAGAAATTCTGATGAAAATAGCAATCCCTTTAGGATCTTAACCTGTTTGATTAAAATCATCAGCAAATCAGCACTTGTTTAATGTGAGTTGGGTCATTATCTGGCATTCCTGAAAGTAATAATGATCTTTTCATGGTGTCCCTGGTCTTAAAAAGTTTATATTGCGTCAGGGACTTGTGTAATGAAGCATGGCATGCACCAATTCAAGGAAAAAGCTAAGATGATCAACATCGAAACTTTACATTTGGGAGTGGCAATTTTCTAAAAGCTAATGTGTTTTGCTTACGGTCTTCTAGCGTCCTTTGGGGACTGCAAAGCATTGTAGTCGTCAATTCTCATCAAATTCCTGAATTGAGATTTACTCCTTTCGCATTGTGAGGTCAAGTTTGAAATCTAAGATTGAGCAATACTGCTAAGATACTGTGGGCTGCAAAGAAATCACCATTCACAATTCCTTGGCTTATGCGACATGTTCCTCGTACAAAACAAGAGTTTCCAATGTTGCAGGAACCTAGAATGTTACTTATCACCAATAATCGCTTACAGGCAAGCAATTGAAAATGCTATGGTTGCTTTTGCAGAGCAGCTAGAAGATCCCTGGCCACTTGGGATACAGAAAATCAATCACTGCCTTCAAAATTGAACAGCACAAGTCCTGAGAACGGTGCTTTAATCAGTCGGCTCAATACTGTGTATCAAGCAGCTGAAGCAACTGGGTACCAAAATCACAAACACACAATGCTTCTAGTTTTAAAGTTAATATGCTTATTTTCTAAACTCCCAGAAAGCTTGTAAAGCCAGATGTGCAAGAATTACTGGAACCCAAATAGAAGTACACCAGAGTGAAGCAATGATCATGACTCAGTAACTCGGTCATTGTTAGTAAAGCAAAAAGAAAAGAAAATTCAATTTACAAAACTATAATTTAAAACAGAAAATAACCTTCAAAAGATCAATAAATTTTCTGATGAGAGAACGACCCTTCTCTTTCCTCTTTAAATCCTTGATTTCTTTTTTCCTTCTGTAACTCTCGAGTACATCTTCTTTATTCTGTACTTCTTTCATATCTCTGGCATCGTCGGACCCAAAAAATACATCTCCCATATCATGCTCCGAAGAAACAAGGCCAATAATCAATGGTTCAAGAAAAGAAGAGTCTTTTCTGCATAGTTTGATTAAGGGTCTGTCGCTGCAACCACCGGAACCACCAGCGGAAAATGAAACTCTTTTGGCCATGGATGAAACTGCTCATCGTTGCTCCATACGATTAATCGTCCATTGTTTAGCTTATCCTTAAATTCTAAGGATGTGGATGGGATGGCTTTTATTGAAAGGCCCACAGGGGTTTTTTTTGCTGTCATATATTTTTAAGGTATTCTATTAAAGAAAGACAACAAAAGCTTCCAAATGTTACCGAACAAATTACTCACCATCTGGACTCTTTTCTCTTTTTTAAATAAGGAAAAAATTCATTCTCACTTTTTAAAATTTTAAAAATATATTAAAATATTTTTAATATTTAAAAAAATTTATTAATTAATCTCTATTTTTCTATTTAATTTCTATATTTTATAAAAATTCATTAGTTAATTTTTAAATTTATAAAAAAATTTACTGATTTTATTTTAATTTTTTTTATAATACTTAATAATTAAAATTAATTGAAAGATCATAGACTTTTGAAAATATTAGAAATATTAATATATTTTTTTAAAATAAATAGATTAATAAGTTTTTTTATATGCTTTAAAAAAATTTTTTTTTAATAATATTCAAGGAAAACTCTTGCCATTTATCTCACCTCTTGAAGTCTTGTCTCTATTTATTTAATACACATAAAAAATTATTTCTAAAATCAATAAAAATATATATATTCAAAAATATGTAAAAATTACCCTTTAAAACTCTATGTATTTTTTTTAATTTAATTTAAAAAATATAAAAGTCCTTATAGAATATTTATTTTTAATGGAATATTATCTTGTAAAATTTAAATTTATTTTTTAAAAATACATATATAAGTTCTTTTAAGGAAATATATTTCATAATATTTGCATTTCTAATAATTAATTACTAAATATTTTATCTCATCAAATCTTACAATAATTATCATTTTATAGCTTGAGTTAGAATATATTCTCTAATTTTAAATAAAATAAACCTTCATATCAAATTATAGGTATGCTAGTAATATATATGGTTTTTTTATACTTTTAATAGTGATTTATGTAAAATTATTGTGGGATTGATATTTGAATTCTTCAAAATAACTCAAAATTTTTGGATAAAAAAATAAGAGAGAGATTATATGACTTATAGATGGTCTGACATATGATCAAATCTGTAACGAGATGTGATGACCTGTTGACGAGGTGATTAATTTGTTGAAGGGCCAACCAGCGAAAAAAGGACTGAAGTGTCTAGGATACTCGCAGGGTTGGTGGAATTAGATTCTCGTCAAGGCAGGCCAATTGTCCAGGAAAGCTTGGATACTCGGAAACATGTAAGGCATGAAGGAAAGTCTGGAGGTTCGAAGACTCCTTGAGGCTTGAGGCCTCGGAAGTCCGGAGGCTGGAGGGCGAGAGTAGCCTAGAAGCTTGAAGACTTGTGCAGGATGAGAATGCCTGGAAGCTTAGAATGCACAGATTCTTTAAAGTGGCTAGAGCGTCTGAGAGGATTAAAAGGAACAACGGTTTTTTATTTTCTCGCCTTCATTTAAAAGATCTGAGGGGTTTTTAAGTCTTTTTATGGGGTCAAGGTCGTTGAGTTTGCTATTTAAGGAGCAAATATTCCTCTGTTTTTGGGTGTGCAAAAGTATGCAAAGTGTAAAGAGTGCCAAGATTATTTTTCTCTGCCATTGTTGATTTGTAATCGAGCTTGCATTCGTGTGTGGCTGTTCTCTCTCTATAACTCATCATGAATAAAAGATTCCCTCTTTGAAACATAGAACAATCCTCAAAGATCGATTCAAACTCATAAAACTCTCTGTGTTTTTTCTTCTCTGTTTTTCTTTCTTTTTTTTTTTATTTCTATTTTCTTGTTTTCTGTTATGTTGCTCACTAGAAATCGAAATTTAAGCCTCCAGTAATAACAAGTGATATTAAAGCAAGGTTTGTGAGCGAAAAGATTTGTCACCAGTCAATTTTCTTGAAGTCTGGCTGAGAAAAGAATGGCGTCAGCGATGCAAAAACTTGATGTTGAGAAGTTTGATGGAGAGGAGATTCTTTGAAAAGAAAAGATTGAGATAAGTCTCGAGATCATGGGGCTGCAAGATGCTCTTAATGATGATCCAGAAACATGAAATATTGAGGAAGAAAATAAATCAAAGAAACCCAGAACTCCAGTCCAGAAAATAATTCTTTCTTTAACTCCTAAAATCTCATAATCTTCTAGGGCTGCTTCAATCATCACCTCAGATCAAGAAACAAGATCCAAAGAGGAAGAGATTGAGGAGCCGGTTAAATGGTCAAAAAGAGAAAAGAGTAGAAAGGCCAAGAACTTGATAGTTTTGTGTCTCATAGATCAGATTCTCAGAAAAGTGATCCATGAGAAAACTGCTTTTGGGATCTGGAGACTTCTGGAGAAACTCTACCTGGATTAATCTTTACCTAACAGAATGTACCTGATGTAGAGGGTCTCAGGCTTCAAAATGGACGAGGGAAATACCATTGAGGAGAACTTGGAAATTTTCTAGAAGATGTTGTTCGATTTATAGAATTTGGAGATTAAGGTGGAGGAAGAATTTCAAGCAGTGTATTAGTTGAATTTTTTGCCTCTCACTTATGAACAGATGAGGGAGGTTCTTAAGTATTCAAGAACCAGTATCACGATTGAAGAGGTGAAGACTGCGACAAGGTCCAAAGAAGCAGAACTCAATGCTCAGAAGAGTACAAAAAATCAAGGTGAAGGTTTGGCAAAAAGGAGAAGCTCAGAGTATAGAGACAACAAGAACATGGGCAAGAGCAAATCGAGGGAAAAATCAAAGTCCAAGAGCAAAGCAAAATGCTGGTATTATGGCAAGAAAGATCACTTTAAAAATGACTGCTACTCAAGAAAAAACAATTAGAAGGCTTCTTAGAATGAGAAGGGTGAAGCTACAATTGCAAACAACAGTATGTAAGATTCTGAAGTTTTGACTGTAGAAACTTCAGAGTATACTGTCCATCGCTGAGTTAGAGGTTAAAGAACAGTGGATATTAGATTCAGACTGCACATTCCACATGAGCCCGATAAAAGAATGGTTTACCACATTTGAAGAAAGAGATGGAGACATAGTCAATATAGAAAATAACACAACATGCAACGTTAAAGGATTTGGAATAGTGCGAATCATGATGCATAATGGTTCGACTGTGATGTTAACTCAAGTTAGGTACATTCCTGAACTGAAAAGAAATCTTATTTCTCTTTGTACATTGGAATTGCAGAATTGCTGGTATAAGGCTCAGAAGGTTACAATAAAGATTGTCAAAGGCTGAAGAGTTATCATGAAAGGAGAGCTAGAAGGTCTACACATTTTACAAGGCAAAACTGTTTCTGGTGAAGCAAATTCATCTGAGGCTACTCAGGGTCAAACTTGCCCTTGGCAGAACAGACTTGGGCACATGAATTAGAAGGGAATGGAGACTATAGTAAAAAAGGGTTTGCTTCAAGGTACTAATCTATCATCTCTAAGTTTTTATGAAAATTATATCTTTGATAAATCTCACAGGTTATCCTTTGAGATCGAAAAGTATACGATAAAGGAAATTTTTTACTACATTCACTCAGACCTATAGGGATCACCAAATATTCCTTTTTCTTTGTTAAAGTGTCAGTATTTTGTCTCTTTCATTGATGATTACTCAAGAAAGATTTGGATTCTTTTTCTAAAATTAAAGGATGAAGCTTTTGAGAAGTTTGTGGAATTGAAATGCTTAGTGGAGAATCAGACAAGAAAGAAGATCAAGACATTAAGGACAGACAATGGTCTTGAATTCTATAATCAAAGTTTTGATTCATTTTGTAGGTAGCAGGGAATCCGAAGGCACAAGACATGTGCTTATGTGAGCAGAATAGTGTTGCAGAAAGAATGAATAGGACGATAATGAAAAAGGTCAAAAGCTTGCTCAGTGAGTAAGGTGTGTCATAAAATTTCTAGGCTAAAGCTGCATCTACATGTGTGTACTTGATCAATAAGTTCCCATCTACTGTTGTAGAGTTAAATGTTCCAGAACAGATCTGGTTAGGGACTGAGCCTTCCTATTCACACTCGAGGTGGTTTGGTTGTGTGGCATACATTCATACACATCAAGGTAAACTGTTACGAAGAGCAAGGAAAGGGATATTCATTGGATATTCTCAAGAAGTCAAGGGTTGCAGGATCTGGTTGCTGGAGGAGAAGAAGTGTGCCATTAGCAGAGATGTTAGCTTTAATGATGAACAAGTGTTCAAGGATGTAACGACCCGAAAAATTGGACCGCTACCGGCGCTAGGATCCGGGTCGACTTAAGGCCGCCGGGACCCGTAGCAAGCCAAACATACATCCTGAAAACCTGTTTAATCCCATACATGATCAAGAAAATACATAAAAATTAAAACTTTTCTTTCATACATTTTATCATACGCCAAACTCAACCTGTGCATGCACTGAACATATACATAATCATCATCATAACCTGACCCCTCTATGGGATCTCATCAAAACCCCCAATGGGTGGCATAACATGTGTTGAGTTGGCTAACATAGTCATCAATAAACATCTAGGATCATGTAATAAAAAGGGATTACAATAACTATGGTCAAGCACACTTCTAAACCTCAATATCATTACATTACACATCTATACATCATTATACAGTTTGTCATGTCCACATTCTAACTATTACATACATATGACTTTTACTCTTCTTGACTTCTCTGTCTAGCCCGTACCTGCAATCCTGGGGGATTAGGGAAAAGGGGTGAGCTACTAGAGCCCAGTGAGCAGAATAATAGAAAACAATATTTAAATCTCATGCCATTATGTAATGCAACACATCACAACTAATCACATCTCGGATGGTATTGTCACCAATAGTCCTCTACATAATCCAACTGTGCCGGGACGTAGAATGGGTACAACCGGTCTTTCTCTTAACATAACATATCATACAGTCCAACTGTGCCAGGGACGTAGAATGGGTACAACCTGGACTTTCTCTTACATCGTGCCAGGGACGTAGAATGGGTACAACCTGGACTTCCATACCATCTCATGCCGTAGCATCATCATACCATATGAGGACTAAAGGATCATTCAATGACCAATCCACATCAACATCATAAATGCAATGCAACATATTCGTGAATTCTAATGCAGGCAACCTAATTCATCACATGGCATTCATGATGCATGAACATGCTCAACTTTATAATTCATTTGCTTTAAAAACATAAAGGTTTATTCTACTCACCTTTTGCTGAAGCTCTACTGACTCAGAAGCAGCTGAACTCACTGCTGGGGTCCTCGGTTCCTCGGGTCCGAACCTACACAGGTGGACTCAAATGAGGGACCAAACAACTAGAACATAACTCTAAAAACATCCCCCAAAAACCCCCTAAAACACCTCAAACAATCATGCAAAAACATGCAAAGGAAGGTAGAACAGGGCAGGTTCGGCGGCACCTTCGGCGGCCGAAAGTCCCAGACAGAGACGAAAGTCTTTTTTCGGGGGCAACTTCGGTAGCCGAAAGGCCTGCCTCCCCAGCCATGTTCGGCGGCCGAAAGTTCCTTCGGCTGCCGAACCTGGTTTCTGCCAAAGGGCAGAAACTTGGCTCCTTTATGCACATTTGCCTCCCAAATCCTTCAACATGCATATAACTCATCCAAATCATGCAAATATACATACATTGGCTCCTAGGGGCTTCAAACTAACTTAAACCCCAACTACAACACACAACAACAACTCAAATCCAACATACATGCTCAAAACATAACATTAACTCAAAAACCTAACTGTAATACCCGGCTAGACTCCGGTATCGGAATTCCTACCGTCCGGTGGAATCTCGGATGTCGGAAGCCTCTGGTAGGGTAGAAACATGTTTTCATAAAATGTTTTAAGGTGTTTCATGGTTTTAAATATGAAAATTTAATGAGTTTTACATGAAAAGTCTTTGGAGGAAAACCCAGGTTCGGCCGCCGAAAGTCAAGTTCGGCCGCCGAACATGCATGCGTTTTGGAGGCACGTTAGGCCCCCGAAAGCATGAGTGAGGGAAGTTCAGGTTCGGCCGCCGAAACCCAAGTTCGGCCGCCGAACATGGCATGCATGCGGGAGCGCTTTCGGCCCCCGAACGTGGCCTGGCCAGCCACTATAAAAGGGTCACTTAGCCGAAATGGGCGAGCTTTCTCCCATTTTCGGCCACAGCTAGCTTCCGACCTCCCTCTCCCCAGATCTAGTGTTTTTCCTTCAAATCCCCACCATTTTTCTTGAGTTTTAAGCTTGCATTGAAGATTTTGAACTTTTGAAACAAGTTTTGGAGCTTTGGGAACTCAGGAGCTCATTTTCTTGGATCTCCAAGTTTAGGTCGTCTCTCTCTCGATCTTCAAGAGGTAACAGCCGATCTTAAGCTCAATGCATGTTTTAAGTAAGTTTTAAGTGATTTTATGGGGTAGAATGGCATATATAGGGTTGTATGAGTTTTTAAGCAAATGTTAGGTTTTATGTGATTTTTGAACAATGTAGCATGTTTGAGTATGCTTGAAGTGTTGTAGTTGGGGTATATGCTTGTTTGAGGCCCCTAGGAACTTGTATGCATGTTTTGGTTGAGTGGAATGCATGATTTGAGCTTGGGAGGCGAAATGTGCTGAGGGGAGCTGAGTTTCTGCCATTCGGGAGAAACTCAGGTTCGGCCGCCGAAGGGACTTTCGGCCGCCGAACCCCCTTGTGGAGGCAGGCCTTTCGGCTGCCGAAGTTGCCCCCGAAAAGAGATTTTCGTCTCTGTCTGGGACTTTCGGCCGCCGAAGGTGCTGCCGAACATGCATGAGTTTCGCCTCTGTCTGGGAGTTTCGGCCGCCGAAGGTGCCGCCGAACCTGCCCTGTTCAGCCATTTCTTGCATGTTTTTATGTGATTGTTCTATGATGTTTTAGGGGGTTTTTGGGGAGTATATTAGAGTTATGTTTATGTATGTTTGGTCCCTCATTGGAGTCCACCTGTGTAGGTTCGGACCCGAGGAACCGAGGACCCCAGCAGTGAGCCAGCTGCTACAGAGTTTGTCAGAGCTAGCCAGAGGTGAGTGGAATAAACTTTAAGTTTTAAAATAAATGAAAATATGAATCTTGAGCATGATCCATGCATCATGAATTGCCATGAGACATAGTAGGTTGTTTGCATTAGTATTCACGAATATGTTGCATTGCATTTATGATATTGATGTTGATGTGGATTGGTTATTGGATGATCCTTTAGTCCTCATATGATATGATGATGTTATGGCATGATATGGTATGGAAGTCCAGGTTGTGCCCATTCTACGTCCCTGGCACGATGTAAGAGGAAGTCCAGGTTGTACCCATTCTATGTCCCTGGCACAGTTGGACTGTATGATATGTTATGTTAAGGGAAAGACCGGTTGACCCATTCTACGTCCCGGCACAGTTGGACCTATGTAGAGGACTATAGGTGACAATACCATCCGAGATGTGATTTGTTGTGATGTGTTGCATTCCATGAAAGCATGAAATTTTAATGTATTGTTTTCTACTATTCTGCTCACTGGGCTTTGTAGCTCACCCCTCTCCCCTAACCCCAGATGTGCAGGTACAGGGTAGACCAGGAGGTTAGCCAGAGTTTTGAAGTGTGCCTATGTAATAGTTAGATTGTGGACATGACAATTGTACTATGATGTAATGTAAGAAATTTCAGTATGTTATGTAATGAGGTATATTGAGGTTATAGATGTGCTTGACCCTATGAGTATTGTAATCCCTTGTTGATGCATGATCTTAGATATTTGATGATACAGATGTTAGCCAACTCATCTCATGTTGTAACGCCCGTTGGGGCATTGTTGAGATCCCACAGAGGGATCATGATTATGATCATGACTATGTATATGTATGTTCAGGTTGAGTTGGATGATGGAAAGTTTAAATTTTTATGCATGTTGTTGATCATGTATGGGATTATACAGGTTTACAGGTTATGTCAGGCTTGCTACGGGTCCCGGCGGCCTTAAGCCGATCTGGATCCTAGCGCCGGTAGCGGTCCGATTTTCGGGTCGTTACAGAATGGTATCAGAGCCCTAGGTTCATAGGATCGGACCTAGAGTGTCGGGCTCATAGACGTTCTAGAAGGTCAAGCACAATAGGAAGGTCATGTCCACTAGGATAGGATGTTGAGTCCTGTCTTGCATGATGATGTGAAATGCCATGACTTTATGCATGTGCATTAATGATATGCTATGCTATGTGATGTATGTGATGAGGGTTCATGTGTGCCTACATGAACCATATGATGCTAATGTTTGCTTGTTATGAGCTGTTTTTCAGAGAATAGGATGAGAGGAACTCGTCGATCTGCACGATTGACTGGAGTGCCACCTGAGGATGAGGGCACGAGCGCCCGTCCTCCTACATTGCCTAGGGCAATGTCTTGTAGAGCCAACAGAGAAAGAGTGTCAAGGGACCCTAGAAGGTCTTTTGATGCTAGCAGAAGGGGGATAGATAGAGGAGGAAGTTCTTCAGATGTGAGGGAGGTTACAGGAGAGGATCAGAGGAGGGATGGAAACTTGGATGTGAGCATGGAGGAAGAAGGGACAGGGGAATCTCAGGGAGGCATTCAGGCCTCGGGGTATGGTTTTCCACCCCATTATCCACCCTTCCCACAGGGTTTAGGGTATCCGATGGGAGGTACATCGGATTACTCCAGCTTTAACCCCTACCCTACCTACATGCCTTATCCACCTTTCTATCCACCCTACACACAGTACCCAGCTTATCCACCCTCACCCTTCTATCCAAACCCGGCAAACCCCACCTCGGGGAATGCTGCACCTCCACCTCCACCTCCTACAGAACCAGCAGCCCCAGTTACTCAACCTCCTAGACCTAGCTCAGCTGATGGGAGCAAGGTAAAGATGACCGATTACCTCAAGCTGGATGCTCCCAAATACAAGTCAGGGGATGACCCCTTTGAGTATCTGAGAGTAGTGAAGACAATAACTGATGAGCTAGGGGCTAGTGACAGTAGGGCCATTCAGATGGCAGGGTTCACTCTAAAGTGCAAGAAGGCACGGGAATGGTTCAAGTGTTATGTGGACCCGAGACTAGACGGTATGACATGGGAGGAATTCGCAAATGAGTTCGCTGGATGGGCTTTTCTAGACAGTTCCAGAGAACTGAAGATGATTGAGTTTGAGCAACTGAGGCAGTCAGAGCACATGGGTGTAGAGGAGTTCACGGATAAGTTCTTGGAGCTATTGCCTTTTTCAGGGCAAGCTCTAGATACAGATACGAAGAAAGCCAAGAGGTATGTTATGAAGCTGCATTCCAGGTACTCCTCGTTGATTCAGTCAGCTGAGAGAGAAAGTTTCCACACTGTGGTGGATATGGCTCGAAGAATGGAAGCAAGTGCTATAGTTGAGGGGTCAGTGAAGCAGTCAGTGACCCAGTCTTTAGGGGTTAAGACCCCAGGCAGAGGAGGACCAGGTTTCTCTTCTCAGAGCTCAGGAAAGAAGAGGTGGGATAACACCACCAGGAAGCAGAAGAAGAATAAGTTTTGGAACAAGTTGAAATCCGGTCTGGGATTTGGCGGTGGCTCGAGCTCAGGCTCAGATGGTACAGAATGTCAGAGATGTGGAAGACCGCACAGGGGAGTGTGTCGAGCTGGGACTAATTCATGTTTCAGATGTGGACAGGAGGGACACATGGCCCGGGATTGTCCTAGGGCACCTTTTATGGGCCAGCCCCAGCAGACAGCTTCTGGTAGTGTGGCACAGCCAGCAGCTCCAGCCACAACTCAGGGCAGTGACAGAGGTAGAGGGAGAGGGGCAGCCTCTTCTTCTGCTTCCCGAGGTGAAGGTCCATCAGCTTCAGCCAGGATCTTCACCATGACACAGCAGGAGGCTAACACATCCAACACCGTGGTGTCAGGTAATCTCGTCATTGGGTGTTCTGATGTGTATGCATTAATGGACCCGGGTGCATCTCATTCATTTATTGCTCTGAGAGCCGTTGAGAGGTTGGGTCTGATAGTCTCTGGGTTAGAGTGTCCCCTATGGGTCAGTGGACCCAAGTGTGACCGTCAGTGGCAGTGTCAGTCTGCCAGTACAGTCCAGTTTTTATTGAGGGAAGATGCCTCTCCGCCGACCTTGTGGTTCTAGATTTGACAGACTTTGACTTCATTCTAGGGATGGATTGGCTATCTACCCATGGTGCTACCTTGGACTGCAGGGACAAGGTAGTCAGGTTCAGAGATCAGAACGGGTCAGAGGTCGTCTTCAGAGGAGACAAGAGGGGCACACCTAGAGGTCTGATATCAGCTCTTCAGGCTCGTAGGTTGCTTAGGAAGGGATGTCAGGGGTACTTAGCTCATGTGAGAGAGGTAGACAGTCAGGTCAGGGAGCCGGCCTCGGTGCCAGTTGTCAGAGAGTTTCAGGATGTTTTTCCGGATGAGCTTCCAGGTTTACCACCTGCTAGGGAGATAGAATTCGAGATAGAGTTAGTGCTTGGTACTAGACCGATCTCTATCCCTCCCTACAGAATGGCCCCAGCAGAGTTAAAGGAGTTGAAAGAGCAGTTGCAAGAGCTGGTAGAAAAGGGTTTCATCCGACAGAGTACCTCACCTTGGGGTGCTCCAGTCTTGTTTGTGAGGAAGAAGGATGGATCCCTTAGACTTTGTATCGACTACAGACAGTTGAACAAAGTCACTACCAAGAATAAGTACCCATTGCTAAGGATAGACGATCTATTCGACCAGCTAGCCGGAGCAGGTTGTTTCTCCAAAATAGATTTGAGATCGGGGTACCATCAGTTAAGGATAAGGGAGGAGGATGTGTCAAAGACAGCTTTCAGGACCAGATATGGGCATTTTGAGTTCCTTGTAATGCCGTTCGGGTTAACTAACGCCCCTGCCGCATTCATGGATCTCATGAACAGAGTGTTTAGTCAATACCTGGATCACTTCGTTATTGTCTTCATAGATGATATCTTGGTGTATTCCAGGAATGCAGAGGAGCATGCCCATCATCTGCGGTTGGTCTTGCAGACTTTGAGGGAACATGGCTTGTACGCCAAGTTCTCTAAATGTGAATTCTGGCTGAGGAGCATTTCGTTCTTGGGGCATGTAGTGTCAGAGAATGGGATTGAGGTGGACCCCAAGAAGACAGAAACTGTGGCTAACTGGCCTAGACCCACTTCAGTGACGGAGATCAGGAGTTTCTTGGGTTTGGCAGGTTACTACAGGAGGTTCGTTCAGGACTTCTCAAAAATAGCAGCTCCTCTGACCAGACTAACCAGGAAGAATCAGAAGTTTATGTGGACCGACCAGTGCGAGGAGAGTTTTGAAGAGCTTAAGAAGAGGTTGACTTCAGCACCAGTTTTAGCTCTGCCATCTAGTGATGAGGACTTTACAGTCTTTTGTGATGCATCCCGTGTGGGACTGGGTTGTGTACTAATGCAGAATGAGAGGGTGATTGCTTATGCTTCTAGGCAGCTGAAGAAGCATGAGTTGAATTACCCCACACATGACCTGGAGATGGCAGCAGTAATCTTTGCACTCAAGATGTGGAGGCACTACCTCTATGGGGTTAAATGTGAGATCTTTACAGATCATAAGAGCCTGCAGTACATCCTGAGTCAAAGAGATTTGAACTTGAGACAGAGGAGATGGGTGGAGCTGCTGAGTGACTATGATTGCAAGATTCAGTACCATCCGGGTAAGGCGAATGTTGTGGCAGACGCCTTAAGCCGGAAATCACTCGGTAGCTTATCCCACATATCGGCAGAGAGGAGGCCAGTGGTGAAGGAGTTTTACAAGCTCATTGAGGAAGGTCTACAGATGGAGTTGTCTGGTACAGGTGCCTTGGTGGCCCAGATGAGAGTAGCACCCGTGTTTCTGGAGCTGGTGGCTCAGAAACAGCATGAGGACCCGAAGTTAGTGAAGATTTCCAGGACTGTTCAGTCGGGCAAAGACAGCGAGTTCAGATTCGACAGCAAAGGGATCCTCCGCTATGGGAGCAGACTATGTGTACCAGATGACATAGGGCTAAAAGGAGACATTATGAGAGAGGCTCATAATGCAAGATACAGCGTTCACCCCGGAGCCACCAAGATGTATCAAGATTTGAAGAAGGTTTATTGGTGGCCAGCGATGAAGAAAGAAGTGGCACAGTTTGTGTCAGCCTGCGAAGTATGTCAGAGGGTGAAGCTGGAACATCAGAAGCCGGCTGGAATGCTTAACCCGCTACCTATTCCAGAGTGGAAATGGGAGAATATAGCTATGGACTTCGTAGTGGGGTTACCGGCGGCGTCCAACATAGTGGACTCCATATGGGTGATTGTGGACAGACTCACCAAATCTGCTCACTTCATTCCTGTTAGGAGTGGCTACTCTGTGGACAAGTTGGCGCAGGTGTATGTAGATGAGATCGTCAGGCTGCATGGGGTTCCTGTTTCGATAGTGTCAGATAGAGGGCCCCAGTTCACCTCCAGATTTTGGCGGAGTTTGCAGAACGCCATGGGTACCAGGTTGGATTTCAGTACTGCCTTCCACCCCCAGACTGATGGACAGTCGGAAAGGACCATCCAGACTATCGAGGATATGCTCAGAATGTGTGTGCTGGACTTTGGCGGTTCTTGGAGGCAGCATCTACCTTTGGTGGAGTTTGCCTACAACAATAGCCATCATGCTAGCATCGGGATGGCTCCATATGAAGCTTTATATGGGAGGAAGTGCAGGTCACCTGTTTGCTGGGAGGAAGTTGGAGAAAAGGCCTTGGCGGGGCCTGAGCTAGTAGAGATTACCAGCAGGGTGATACCCATAATCAGAGAGAGAATCAAGACTGCTGCCAGCAGACAGAAGAGCTATGCAGACGTCCGCAGGAGACAGTTAGAGTTTCAGGGGGGGATCTGGTATTGCTCAAGGTGTCTCCAATGAAGGGAGTGGTTCGCTTCGGGAAGAAAGGTAAACTAGCCCCACGATACATCGGACCCTTTGAAATCTTGCAAAAGATTGGGAATGTGTCGTACAAGCTGAATTTACCTGCTTCAATGGAAAGAATCCATCCGGTTTTCCATGTTTCAATGTTGAGGAAATTTGTGTCAGATCCGAGCAAGGTTCTTAATGAGCCTGATGTAGAGGTCCAAGAGGATCTCACCTATGTTGAACAGCCAGTACGGATCATAGACACCCAGATCAGAAAGTTAAGAAACAAGGAAATCCCGATGGTGAAAGTCCTGTGGAACCACCACAACTTGGAAGAATGCACTTGGGAGACACGGGAGTCCATGCTCCAGCAGTACCCTCATCTCTTTTAAGGTTAGATCCCTATCTGTTTATGTGTTTCGCATGTATGTTATGTTTTATGCCATGCTATGTGTGCTAGTTGAGGTACATTCGGGGACGAATGTTCTTAAGGGGGGGAGAATGTAATACCCGGCTAGACTCCGGTATCGGAATTCCTACCGTCTGGTGGAATCTCGGATGTCGGAAGCCTCTGGTAGGGTAGAAACATGTTTTCATAAAATGTTTTAAGGTGTTTCATGGTTTTAAATATGAAAATTTAATGAGTTTTACATGAAAAGTCTTTGGAGGAAAACCCAGGTTCGGCCACCGAAAGTCAAGTTCGGCCGCCGAACATGCATGCGTTTTGGAGGCACGTTAGGCCCCCGAAAGCATGAGTGAGGGAAGTTCAGGTTCGGCCGCCGAAACCCAAGTTCGGCCGCCGAACATGGCATGCATGCGGGAGCGCTTTCGGCCCCCGAACGTGGCCTGGCCAGCCACTATAAAAGGGTCACTTAGCCGAAATGGGCGAGCTTTCTCCCATTTTCGGCCACAGCTAGCTTCCGACCTCCCTCTCCCCAGATCTAGTGTTTTTCCTTCAAATCCCCACCATTTTTCTTGAGTTTTAAGCTTGCATTGAAGATTTTGAACTTTTGAAACAAGTTTTGGAGCTTTGGGAACTCAGGAGCTCATTTTCTTGGATCTCCAAGTTTAGGTCGTCTCTCTCTCGATCTTCAAGAGGTAAGAGCCGATCTTAAGCTCAATGCATGTTTTAAGTAAGTTTTAAGTGATTTTATGGGGTAGAATGGCATATATAGGGTTGTATGAGTTTTTAAGCAAATGTTAGGTTTTATGTGATTTTTGAACAATGTAGCATGTTTGAGTATGCTTGAAGTGTTGTAGTTGGGGTATATGCTTGTTTGAGGCCCCTAGGAACTTGTATGCATGTTTTGGTTGAGTGGAATGCATGATTTGAGCTTGGGAGGCGAAATGTGCTGAGGGGAGCTGAGTTTCTGCCATTCGGGAGAAACTCAGGTTCGGCCGCCGAAGGGACTTTCGGCCGCCGAACCCCCTTGTGGAGGCAGGCCTTTCGGCTGCCGAAGTTGCCCCCGAAAAGAGACTTTCGTCTCTGTCTGGGACTTTCGGCCGCCGAAGGTGCCGCCGAACATGCATGAGTTTCGCCTCTGTCTGGGAGTTTCGGCCGCCGAAGGTGCCTCCGAACCTGCCCTGTTTAGCCATTTCTTGCATGTTTTTATGTGATTGTTCTATGATGTTTTAGGGGGTTTTTGGGGAGTATATTAGAGTTATGTTTATGTATGTTTGGTCCCTCATTGGAGTCCACCTGTGTAGGTTCGGACCCGAGGAACCGAGGACCCCAGCAGTGAGCCAGCTGCTACAGAGTTTGTCAGAGCTAGCCAGAGGTGAGTGGAATAAACTTTAAGTTTTAAAATAAATGAAAATATGAATCTTGAGCATGATCCATGCATCATGAATTGCCATGAGACATAGTAGGTTGTTTGCATTAGTATTCACGAATATGTTGCATTGCATTTATGATGTTGATGTTGATGTGGATTGGTTATTGGATGATCCTTTAGTCCTCATATGATATGATGATGTTATGGCATGATATGGTATGGAAGTCCAGGTTGTACCCATTCTACGTCCCTGGCACGATGTAAGAGGAAGTCCAGGTTGTACCCATTCTACGTCCCTGGCACAGTTGGACTGTATGATATGTTATGTTAAGGGAAAGACCGGTTGACCCATTCTACGTCCCGGCACAGTTGGACCTATGTAGAGGACTATAGGTGACAATACCATCCGAGATGTGATTTGTTGTGATGTGTTGCATTCCATGAAAGCATGAAATTTTAATGTATTGTTTTCTACTATTCTGCTCACTGGGCTTTGTAGCTCACCCCTCTCCCCTAACCCCAGATGTGCAGGTACAGGGTAGACCAGGAGGTTAGCCAGAGTTTTGAAGTGTGCCTATGTAATAGTTAGATTGTGGACATGACAATTGTACTATGATGTAATGTAAGAAATTTCAGTATGTTATGTAATGAGGTATATTGAGGTTATAGATGTGCTTGACCCTATGAGTATTGTAATCCCTTGTTGATGCATGATCTTAGATATTTGATGATACAGATGTTAGCCAACTCATCTCATGTTGTAACGCCCGTTGGGGCATTGTTGAGATCCCACAGAGGGATCATGATTATGATCATGACTATGTATATGTATGTTCAGGTTGAGTTGGATGATGGAAAGTTTAAATTTTTATGCATGTTGTTGATCATGTATGGGATTATACAGGTTTACAGGTTATGTCAGGCTTGCTACGGGTCCCGGCGGCCTTAAGCCGATCTGGATCCTAGCGCCGGTAGCGGTCCGATTTTCGGGTCGTTACACTAACTATGAGCTAAACATGCATTCTACCCCATAGATCTTGCATAAAACTTACTTTAAATATAAAATGAGCTTAAGATCGGCTCTTACCTCTTGAAGATCGAGAGAGAGACGTCCTAAACTCGAAGGTGGGAGATTTTGAGTTCTTGAACCTCAAAACTCCAAAACTTGCTTTAAACTCGAAAATCTTCAAAACAAGATGAAAACTAGTGAAAAACTTGAAAGATTTGAAGGAAAGAACTCAAGGATGGTGAGGAATGGCGGAAGGACTCACCTTGGCCGAAAATGGGGAAAAAGCTCGCCCGTTTTCGGCTAAGGGACCCTTTTATAGTGGCTGGCCAGGCCACGTTCGGGGGCCGAAAGTGCCTCCGCATGCATGCCATGTTCGGCGGCCGAACTTGAGGTTCGGCGGCCGAACCTGGGCTTCCTTCACTTATGCCTTCGGGGGCCTCAAGCACTCCCGAAGTGCATGCATGTTTGGCGGCCGAACTTTGAGTTTCGGCGGCCGAACCTGAGTTTCCTCCAAGGGTGTTTTTTCATTCCAAAAACTCATTTCCTCTTTACTTAAAATCATCAAAAATATTAAAACACTTCATGAAAACATGGTTTTACCCTTCTAGAGGTCTCCGACATCCGAGATTCCACCGGACGGTAGGAATTCCGATACCGGAGTCTAGCCTGGTATTACATTCTCTCCCCCTTAAGAGCATTCGTCCCCGAATGTTCCTTAACTAGCACATGCATAGCATACACATAACATACATGAAACATACAAGAAACTAACCTTAGAAAAGATAAGGGTATTGCTGGAGCATGGACTCCCGTGTCTCCCAAGTGCATTCTTCCAAATTGTGGTGGTTCCATAGGACTTTCACCATCGGGATTTCCTTGTTTCTTAGCTTTCTGATCTGGGTGTCTATGATCCGTACTGGCTGCTCAACATAGGTGAGATCCTCTTGGACCTCCACATCAGGCTCACTAAGAACCTTGCCCGGATCTGACACAAATTTCCTCAACATTGAAACATGAAAAACCGGATGGATTCTTGCCATTGAAGCAGGCAAATCTAGCTTGTACGACACATTCCCAATCTTCTGCAAGATTTCAAAGGGTCCGATGTATCGCGGGGCTAGTTTACCTTTCTTCCCAAAGCGAACCACTCCTTTCATTGGAGACACCTTGAGCAATACCAGATCCCCCTCCTGAAACTCTACCTGTCTTCTGCGGATGTCTGCATAACTCTTCTGTCTGCTTGCAGCAGTCTTGATCCTCTCTCTGATTACGGGTACCACCCTGCTGGTAATCTCTACTAGCTCGGGCCCTGCCAAGGCCTTTTCTCCAACTTCTTCCCAGCAAACAGGTGACCTGCACTTCCTTCCATATAAAGCTTCATATGGAGCCATCCCGATGCTAGCATGATGGCTGTTATTGTAGGCAAACTCCACCAAAGGTAGATGCTGCCTCCAAGAACCGCCAAAGTCCAGCACACACATTCTAAGCATATCCTCGATAGTTTGGATGGTCCTTTCTGACTGTCCGTCAGTCTGGGGGTGGAAGGCAGTGCTGAAATCCAACCTAGTACCCATGGCATTCTGTAGACTCCGCCAAAACCTGGAGGTGAACTGGGGCCCTCTATCTGACACTATCGAGACAGGAACCCCATGCAGCCTGACGATCTCATCCACATATACCTGCGCTAACTTGTCCACAGAATAGCCACTCCTGACAGGAATGAAGTGAGCAGATTTGGTGAGTCTGTCCACAATCACCCATATGGAGTCCAATCTGTTGGACGCTGCCGGTAACCCCACTACGAAGTCCATAGCTATATTCTCCCATTTCCACTCTGGAATAGGTAGTGGGTTAAGCATTCCAGCCGGCTTCTAATGTTCCAGCTTCACCCTCTGACACACTTCGCAGGCTGACACAAACTGTGCCACTTCTTTCTTCATAGCCGGCCACCAATAAACCTTCTTCAAATCTTGATACATCTTGGTGGCTCCGGGGTGAACGCTGTATCTTGCATTATGAGCCTCTCTCATAATGTCTCATTTTAGCCCTATGTCATCTGGTACACACAATCGACTCCCATAGCGGAGGATCCCCTTATTGTCAAATCTGAACTCACTGTCCTTGCCTGACTGAACAGTCCTGGCAATCTTCACTAACTCTGGGTCCTCATGCTGTTTCTGAGCCACCTGCTCCAGAAACACGGGTGTCACTTTCATCTGAGCAACCAAGGCACCTATACCAGACAACTCCAACTGTAGACCTTCATCAATGAGTTTGTAAAACTCCTTCACCACTGGTCTCCTCTCTGCCGTGATGTGGGATAGACTGCCTAGTGACTTCCGGCTTAGGGCGTCTGCCACGACATTCGCCTTACCCGGATGATACTGAATCTTGCAATCGTAGTCACTCAGCAGCTCTACCCATCTCCTCTGTCTCAAGTTCAAATCTCTTTGACTCAGGATGTACTGCAGGCTTTTATGATCTGTGAAGATCTCACATTTTACCCCATAGAGGTAATGCCTCCACATCTTGAGCGCAAAGATTACTGCTGCTATCTCAAGGTCATGTGTGGGGTAATTCAACTCATGCTTCTTTAGTTGCCTAGAAGCATAAGCAATCACCCTCTCATTCTGCATCAGTACACAACCCAGTCCCACACGGGACGCATCACAAAAGACTGTAAAGTCCTCATCACTAGATGGCAGAGCTAAAACTGGTGCTGAAGTCAACCTCTTCTTAAGCTCTTCAAAACTCTCTTCGCACTGGTCGGTCCACAGAAACTTCTGATTCTTCCTGGTTAATCTGGTCAGAGGAGCTGCAATCCTTGAGAAGTCCTGAACGAACCTCCTGTAGTAACCTGCCAAACCCAAGAAACTCCTAATCTCTGTCACTGAAGTGGGTCTCGGCCAGTTAGCCACAGTTTCTGTCTTCTTGGGGTCCACCTCAATCCCATTCTCTGACACTACATGCCCCAAGAACGAAATGCTCCTCAGCCAGAACTCACACTTAGAGAACTTGGCATACAAGCCATGTTCCCTCAAAGTCTGCAAGACCAACCGCAGATGATGGGCATGTTCCTCTGCATTCCTGGAATACACCAAGATATCATCTATGAAGACAATAACGAAGTGATCCAGGTATTGGCTAAATACTCTGTTCATGAGGTCCATGAATGCGGCAGGG